>NC_088684.1:118124149-118427179 GCF_028017835.1 Emys orbicularis
CATTTTCTGCCTTATTGGCTAATCCCACAGCCATCGAAATGAATTAGATTTGCCACTGACTTCAAAGAAAGCAGGATCAAGACCTGGCAATGATTTTAGTGACTGGCTCTGCAAATCATCCCATTTTATGGGGAAAATTTCAATTCCAAAATTTGCTCTGTAAGAATTATAAACAAAAGAAACAGTATTTTTCAATTCACCTCATACAAGTACTATAATGCAATCTCTTTGTCGTGAAAGTGCAACTTACAAATGTAGATTTTTTTTGTTACATAACTGCATTAAAAACAAAACAGTGTAAAACTTCAGAGCCTACAAGTCGACTCAGTCCTACTTCTTGTTCAGCCAATTGCTAAGGCAAACAAGTTTGTTTACATTTACAGGAGATAATGCTGCCCTCTTCTTATTTACAGTGTCACCAGAAAGTGAGAACAGGCATTTGGCATGGCACTTTTTTAGCTGGCATTGCAAGGTATTTACGTGCCAGATATGCTAAACATTCTTATGCTCCTTCATGCTTCGGCCACCATTCCAAAGGACATGCTTACATGCTGATGACTCTCATTAAAAAAAAATGCATCAATTAAATTTGTCACTGAACTCCTTGGGAGAGAATTGTATGTCCTCTGCTCTGTTTTACCTGCATTCTCCCATATATTTCATATTATAGCAGTCTCGGATGATGACCCAGCACATGTTGTTCATTGTAAGAACACTTTCACTGCAGATCTGACAAAACACAAAGAAGGTACCAATGTGAGATTTCGAAAGATAGCTGCAGCACTCAACCCAAGGTTTAAGAATCTGAAGTGCCTTCCAAAATCTGAGAGGGACGAGGTGTAGAGCATTCTTTCAGACATCTTAAAAGAGCAACACTGCGATGTGGAAACTACAGAACCCGAATCACCAAAAAAGAAAATCAACTTCCTGCTGGTGGCATCTGACTCAGATGATGAAAATGAACATGCGTTGGTCCACACTGATTTGGATTGTTATCGAGGAGAACCCATCATCAGAATGGACGCATGTCCCTTGGAATGGTGGTTGAAGCATGAAGGGACATATGAATCTTTAGCGCATCTGGCACGTAAATATCTTGCGATGCCAGCTACAACAGTGCCATGAGAATGCCTGTTCTCACTTTCAGGTGACATTGTAAACAAGAAGCGGGCAGCATTATCTCCTGCAAATGTAAACAAATTTGTTTGTCTGAGTGATTGGCTGAACAAGAAGTAGGACCGAGTGGACTTGCAGGCTCTAAAATTTTACATTCTTTTATTTTTGAATGCAGTTTTTTTGTACATAATTCTATATTTGTAAGTTCAACTTTCATGATAAAGAGATTGTACTACAGTACTTGTATTAGGTGAATTGAAAAATACTATTTCTTTCGGGTTTTTTTACAGTGCAAATACTTGTAATCAAAAATAAATATAAAGTGAGCACTGTACACTTTGCATTCTGTGTTGTAATTGAAATCAATATATTTTAAAATGTAGAAAACATCCAAAAATATTTAAATAAATGGTATTCTATTGTTTAACAGTTCGATTAATTGCATGATTAATCATGATTAATTTTTTAAATCCTTTGACAGCCCTATCCAAAATACAAACAGCACACAGAACATTTACATTCTCATCCGAAGAAGTGGGTTGTAGCCCACGAAAGCTTATGCTCTAATAAATTTGTTAGTCTCTAAGGTGCCACAAGTACTCCTGTTATTTTTGCGGATACAGACTAACACGGCTGCTACTCTGAAACCTCTAATTTCTAGTTTATTCAGCATCACAGATCAAGTTGCAGCTCATAGTAGAAAACAATTTGAGGGTATTAGAGTTTTCAATAAACAAACAGAAATACAGCCACCCAAAGTACTTACATATCTGCTTCCTTTTGCCTAGACTTTTCTGTGACTTTGTTTATAACAGAGTCAGCAAGATTTAACCTATCTGAAAAATACATTAAAAAAAAAAAAGTGAAGATCAAAGAGGTTTTCCACACACAAAACTGCAGCTACAGTTCTGCTGCCAACAGACACAGACATATCACACATCACACACATTCAAGGCACATAAAGAAATACTTGTAACAAGATGATCAGGTTTTCAAAACATATGCACTAGCAGCATGAGTTAACTTAGCATTCTCCTCTATGGGTCTGAGACCCACTCCAGGATTATAGAAGAGCAACAGGGGCTACTGCCCTGAAGATGAGACAGTGCCTAGAGATGCTGTCCTTCAGATGGGATGTTAAACAGAAGTCTATCTGCCCTTCTCTCAAGGAACTTAAAAAATCCCATGCCATTTTCCAAACAGAGTAAGCAATAGCCCTCAGTGTCCAAGCCAATATTCCCTCAACAACACTAATTCTGATGTTTAAGGTAGCATGTGACTTAATGCCAAGTATACCGCTGCTGTTTGTGTCTATAAATCACTGCCCTACTCACTTATCTCATCATTTTGGAAATCTTTTGGTATGAAAGGTACTAGACAAAATCACTGTATCCTAGTATAAATTTGCTATCACAAGATACCATGGTATGTTACACAGCAACTTCACTGCATACTGACTATACAGAATATTGTAGAACCAAAAAAGCTGAGGTGCTGCAGCTCTGAGAGTGATCAGATGATGGTCTGATGGACAGCTGAGTCCCTCCCTCCCAGCCAATCAGATTGTTTCTGGGGTGAAATTACAGAAGAATTATTTTGTGTAATCAGAAGGAGGCAGAGGGAAGAGAGACTGACAGCTCTCTGGGGAGGAGGAGACTCCAGGAATGGTATCTAAAGACAAACATGATGTTTGAAGGTGACATCCAATATTAACCCTTTTAACTGTTTAGTAACAGCTGGCTAGTTATGCCTAAAAGCTCTAGCTCAATGTAATTAGAATTAGTCACTGAATGTCACCAAGGTGTACCTATTACCATAAAAGATGACGATAGGATTATACTTACCTAGATTAATTTTATGCTCAAATTTTCTTAGGGCCTTGTCTGTAGGAGTGGACATTTTTGCTGAATTGCAACTAGGGGTCTGTCTATTTGCCTGAAACAAAGGATTTGTTACATAATTTGCCTTTCCTAAGTAGTCCTTCTAAATACACACAGTACCTTGGGGGGTGGGGGGGGGGAAATCAATTTATCTAGTTTGATCTGCTCGTGTCTCTAAACACCTGTACAAGCTTATCTGCATTTAGAAAATCAGAATTTGTCAGGGTACGGACATAACTTAGAACTGGAAATGATTTCAGTTAAGAGAAAACAAAAAACATATGTGGGTTCAAAATCCTATTAGCGAAGAGCTCAAGGAGAAGGTGCTTGTTAATCAGGGGATTGACTGTCACTCAGTCAACTAGCATATTTTAGCTCCCAAGAGGGAACAAGAACACCAGTGATGGGGAAAACAAGGAGAGAAAACACCAAGAGAGAGATGGGGAGAAAAACTGAGAAGGGAAAGAATCAGAGCAAAAAGAGAGAACAAAGAAGCATGCATGGCTTGCCAAAAAGGCATCAGTTCCCCTAGGTACTCTTCTCCAGACCCAATCAATGTCTGCCCCAGCCAGATCCCCATCATAAGCCCCTAAATAGCACACACCACTGTACTCCCTTCTCCACAGGTCTCCTTCCGAAGCCCATAAGGCAGAAATAGGTAGCCCAGGAAATATGTTTTGTGCCAGCCACAACATTCTGTAACTGCTCCCCTTCAGTTTCCCAGAGACACTCTGATGTCCCTATGTCAAAGAGAAAAGGAGAAATATTCTCCTTCCGCTGCCCAAGCTGAGAGCATAGTGAAAGGTAAATTAGTTTTCAAATTCTGTGGGTTAATTATTTAAGCTAGTAATTCAGACAAGATTTCTAACCTGATAGAGTCCCCTCTAAATCCATTCACCTTTGGTGTTTTTCATAGGTTTACTTGCCTCCTTTACTAATGATATAAAATGCATGCTTGCCCTCACACTCCCCAGTCACATCAAGCATGTTGTCTCACAAACTGGTGAGAAGGAAAAGACAGAAACCCAGGAATATAGAGGGAGGATATTGAAAAGGAGGACATCGCAGTGATATCAGGGTGGGGAGATAGGTTGAGACCCCAAAGGAATGGAACAGAGTTGCAGCCACAGGCAAGACCGAGCAATAGGAGTTGAGGAAGGAGAACCACCGGGGCATGGGAAGAGGGTGGCATTGGTTAGGAGGTACATGGTGTGTGTGTATGTGTGAGAGGAGGAGAGATATGAGGCATGGGGATGCTCCTAAGCTGAGAGTGCAGTGAGAAGTCCCAACTTGAATTTATGGTTGGGGTCACATTCACATATCATTGTGTCCTGCTTTAGTCCCTTTTGCTATTAGAAACTCTGAAAAGTGTCCTGGAAGTGTCTTTAATGTACCTGTGGGTTGCAGCCTCCAGCTGCAGTATGACGCTTGGTGAGTCTTCCAACTGAATCATCCCAGTCCCACTCTTCATCCTCATCATCGTCGTCGTCATATTCAATTTCATCAGTGTCCACTTCCTCAGACAAACATGACTGCTGATGTTTAACTGTTACCTCCTCCTGTTTAACTGTTTCCGTGCCCTGGGTCAATTCACTTAAAAAAAAAAAAAAAATCTATATAAATAAATCCCATATATAAATAAATAAACCCCGTACAGAATCATTGTGAAATTAATGTACAGTAATCCATAAGAATGAAATAGCAAGGGTACCTCTCTGTTCAATATTTTATTATTTCACCTGCCCTGAAGAGCTCTTCTGCATGGTGGCTCACTTTTACTATAGCACTTTTAAGTATCTTCTTCCTTTGTTTAAATGCTGTTTTGTAATTCGTTCATCTACTCTGTTCAGTGAATCACAGATATCTGGCACTCTCTGGAACTCCTATCGAACACCTACACTAGAAAAGACCATCCTGTTCACCCTTCAGAGGCAGACACACTCCACTGTCCTAGCAAACTAGGCTAGGCAAGGATTCTAGCTGAGATGTTCCCAAACTGGACCTTACCAGTAAACTGCAGAAAGCTCAACAAATACCCCGGTCTGAGAGATCAACGGATCTAGCACTAAAACTGATGACCCAGAAAGGAACATTTAGTTGTTATGAGCGCTTATGATCCATCCTAAGCCCGGTCCCTATGGTCTGTCAGGTCTCTTCATATTCTTCCCATGTACCTCTGATTTCTCCTTAGTCACCTCAGGGTATGTCTACACTGCAATAAAAGACCCGCAGCATGGATGCAACTGGCCCAGGTCAGCTGACTTGGTCTCAGGCTGCAGCGCTGTAAAATTGCAGTGTAGACATTTGGGCTCACACTGGAGCCTGGGCTCCAGCCTGAACCCAAATGTCTACTCTTCTATTTTTAACCTCGCAGCATGAGCCTTGCGAGCTCAAGTCAGCTGACCCACGCGCTGACACTCGACACGGCAGGGTTTTTAATCGCAATATAAACATACCCTCAGATATTTGTAAGGTTCCCTCCCACCTCAAAAATAAACTGAATATCACCTTAGCCTGACACATACCAATTCTAGATTCCAGATCAATTTATCATAAGCATATGCAGTCCAGAAGATCTTTTCATCAAGTGCAATAGAAAAATGAGACCATAGGCTATAGAGGTGAAATTTACTCCTCCCCAACACAAAATCTGAGGAAATGGGTTCTTGGAAGAAGTTCAAGGATAATTTGGGAGATGGATTTTACCTCCAACATCCAGGAAAGCCACAGATTCACCACAGCCCTTCCACGGTTGCTATTCCAGCCTATGACCTAGCATTGCCCCTCAGCACCTCCTACACTGGGGTTTTGAGCCACTGCACCAACGTAAATTCAGAGCCTTCTTACATGATAAGCAAAGGAGTGAGGAGGCCTCTGTGTATATCCACTGTGCTCTCACATGCCACAGTTGTAGATCTGTAGGGTTCAAGTAGGGCAGAAGGTCTCACATGGACCCAATACGGGATGAGGAGGGGTGAATTTCACCCTAAGAATTTATCAACCCTTCCCCACTGCACTTCTCCATCCTTTGCTGACAACTCTACTATTCAATTTAGAATGGGGATCCTTCCAGATCATAAGAACGGCCATACTGGGTCAGGCCAACGGACCATCTAGCCCAGTATCCTGTCTTCCAATAGTAGCCAGCGCCAGCTGCTTCAGAGAGAGTGAACAGAACAGGACAATTATCGAGTCCAGTCCCAGCTTCTGGCACGGAGAGGCTAAGGGACACCCAGAGCATGGGGTTGCATTCCTGATCATCTTAGCTAATAGCCATTAATGGACCTATCCTCCATGAACTTATCTAATTTCTTATTTGATCCCAGTTATACTTTTGTTCTCCAAACATCCCCTGGCAATGAGTTTTACAGGTTGACTGTGGAATGTCAAATGTGCTGAACACAGGTTTTGTTAAACAAAGACAAAAAACAAAAAGAAAAAACTTTTCCCCATTCAAATCAACCTTTCACAAATTTTACACATAATGGAAATATTTCCATGATTTTATTTAAACAATTTTATTTTTAAACAAAAACATTCTCCTCCATGCTTTGAAACAATTCAGGAGAATCACAGAGTGAAACAGCCTGGAAACTCCCGATAAACAAATTTGCAACAAACCAATCTATTTTTATTGCCTAAGCAGAAAGCGTAAAAAGTAAATAGACTTTATATATAGTCTCACATACAATTTCTAACCTGACAGCATTCCTTTAAATCTAGTCATGTTTTGTGTGTTTCATAGATTTTTCTTTCCTTTGATAATCATCCAAAATGTATCTTTCCTCACAGTCCACCCTGTCCATATTTGCTCCTGGACTTAATTTACAATAGTAACTGCCTGATGCCAAAATTATTCCCTTGGCAACAGAATCTGGAGTAAAACACATTGGATTACAATGTCGTTGCAGGACCAAGAAGCAACAGCCATGCTGTGAAGTAGGACCTGATGGGCAAAAAGTATCTTTAATCATCAAGGGTCCAATCCTGCAACACATACACATATAATTGTTCGAGTGAGTGGTTCCACTTAAGTCAGCAAGACTATTCCTAACAGTAAGCACTACACCTCATAAGTAATGTTTGCAAGACTGTGCCGGCCCTGCCAAGAGGCCCCCTGTACCCATGCAGAAGTCTTAGGGGCCAAAACAGCAGGGGAGGAAATATCATTAACAGATTGTTCCTCATTGTATTAAAAAAAAAAAAATCTTGTTCCCCACCATCCCACCAACACTGCCCCAACTCTTCGACACTATCTTAAAAATACAAGTAGGCGGTCAGTGAGGGGGGAAAACAAACTCTGCTCTAACTTTTCACGATTTGAAAATAATCTTGGCAGCCTGTTTTCTCCTTACCTGTCTGAGGAGTCTGCATCATCGAATTGTCCTGGGACTGTTCGGCGCATCATCTCCTTCCTGTAATTCATTGTTGCAGTAGGTCTCCACACCATGTACCGAGAACTGCAATCTGTGTCATATACACAATGTGTTCGATAGGTGAATAACTTATGTACTCTTTGTTTATGAGCTATAAACTAAATTCTATGTGCAGTTTCTTAGACCTACACCTTACATTGAAGCTATGTCTGATGTGAGAGCTGCGTGTGTTAGATGTATATACACACACAGTGTATGCTCAGGACACTCGTGTATATACTATAGTATGCAGGTTAGGCAGTCTGTGCACGTTACAGTGAATACACTATACGTGTGTGTTATACACAAACACTCGATAGGCCGTGTTGTGTGTGTTACCACACGCACAGGCAGTGCATTAGGAAGACAGCGTGCTATGTACCGTGTGTGACACACACACACGTGTTGCGTAGCCTACTGGGTGGTGCGCAGGCTCCTCGCTGCGCGCGGGTCCCAGGCTACGTGCGTGTGGCCCTTTCGCTGGGGCTGCAGCTCCCCGGGTGCGGCGCTCGGCCTCCTCCGCGTCCCGGGACTCCGAGCTCGGACACGCGCTGCCGCTAGCACCGCCCAGGAACCACCTTGTACGGCAGAGCCAGAGGCTCAAAAAAGCCACGAATGCGACCGCGCGCTCTGAGAAGCCGCGCCCATCTGAGTGCCGGTCTCATTTAAACCAATGCCGAGGCGCCAGGACTGCACGCGCCCTCCTCCGTGCAAAGTATATAAATCCCAGCCGCACCACCATGTACGTTGTGTAAGCAGACACAGTGTGCATATACCCCAAGTACCTATACAGAGCAGTATATATACCCATAATATGGTACGGAAACCAAGTACGTTCATAACCGGTACATCTCTCACACACAGAAACGCAGCAGGTAGTCGGGGTACAGACGCATCCATAAACACATACGTACAATACTTATATGGCCAAAATTTATATACATCGGTATATTTATAAATAAACGCAATATGTATATCGTGTTCGCACACTGTGTGTGTGTGTGTGTGTGTGTGTACAGGTGTTATTTTATGAACACTGAAATCAGGCTTCTCGAACATGGTTAGGAGCTGGCTGTCAAAACCAATAGCGTTTAACGCGGTGTGAGGTTGCGGGGGATAAGTGACAAGTCGCTGGCTGAACTTGAGCCGCGGGCCGAGGCGTGGTTGTTACAAATCCCCGGCACCGTTTACACGTCCCCGTGAGACAAGTCCAACGTTCTGCTTCAATGCTCTCTCATCCCCGCCCCTCTCCCGCCGTTCAGGTAGGGGGATTGGTTGTGGATTTGTCATGTCACAGCGGGTCTTTGTGACGTCACCGTAGTCCTAGCCAACTGGATTTATAAAACCAGCGAGACCCCAACCCACCTCATACGCAGATGGTCCAGGGAACGGGAAGCACCTGGCCGAAATTCAGAAGAGTTTCCATGGATCCAAGATGTGAGCCCATTAGAATTTAAAACGTAGCAAAAACTGATTATGAGAAGTGAAAAGAGGTGCTGCCCAGTGATAAATTTCTCCCCCACTTATAAAAATAGTCCCAAATAGAACTGTAAGATTAAACTGGATTAAATACAGTTCATAAAATACAAAGGGGGGAGGGCAGGTTATTATCATTACCATGACAGGTATTTTTTTTTCTAAGAGAGACTGCTAAGCATCCCATATTATGGCATGAACTATTAACCCAGGGGTTCTCAAACTGGGGGTCAGGACCCCTTGGGGTCGTGAGGTTATTACATGGGGGTCACGAGCTGTCAGCCTCCACCCCAAATCCCACTTTGCCTCCAGCATTTATAATGGTGTTAAATATATAAAAATGTGTTTTTAATGTATAAGGGGGGGTTGCACTCAAAGGCTTGCTATGTGAAAGGGGTCACCAGTACAAAAGTTTGAGAACCCCTGTATTAACCTTAAGGAGGTTTGGATCAGTGAAATGCTCCAAAGTTCAAATGCTTTTCTGAAATATTTGAACTATTTTGGTTTGCAAAAATCAGTCTCTCTCACAAAAATTCTGATGTCTATTTTCAGTCTTTCTATAAATACTGTGAAAATTGCCTTTTCTTATGTTATTTTGGCTTATATGCCTCTGATCCAACGAGGACCAGCAAGTGTAAAGGTGCATGAAAATTGGGTCAGGGAGAGGTTTGGTCTAAGACAGGGGCAGGCAAACTTTTTGGCCTGAGGGCCACGTCGGGTTTCCGAAATTGTATGGAGGGCCGGTTAGTGGAGGCTGTGCCTCCCCAAACAGCCAGGCGTGGCCCGGCCCTATCTGATCCCCCCTGCTTCTCGCCCCCTGACAGCCCCCCTGGGACTCCTGCCCCATCCAACCCCCCCGCTCCATCCACCACCACCCACTCCTTGTCCCCTGACTGCCCCTGGACCCCCCGCCCCTGACTGCCCCCTGCTGCCCCATCCAACCCCTCCTCTCATTCCTGACTGCCCCCCCAGGACTCCTGCCCCCATTCAACCCCCCTGTTCCCCACCCTCTGACCGCCCCGACCCCTATCCACATCCCCACCCCCGACCACCACCCCAAACTCCCCTGCCCTCTATCCAACCCCCCCTACTCCCTGCCCCCTTACCGTGCTGCCTGGAGCACCGGTGGCTGGTAGTGCTACAGCCGCGCCACCCAGAGCACCAGAACAGGCAGCCCCGTTGCCTGGCTAGAGCCATCCATGCCACCACGCAGCACAGAGCAACGGGTCAGGCCACAGCTCTACAGCTGCGCTGCCCAGCAAGAGCTCGCAGCCCCGCCACCTAGAGCATTGTGCCCGCAGTGCAGTGAGCTGAGGCTGCGGGGGAGGGGGAACAGCAGGGCAGGGGCTGGGGGCTAGCCTCCGCAGGCAGGAGCTCAGGGACCAGGCAGGAGGGTCCCGTGGGCTGGATGTGGCCCGCGGGCCGTAGTTTGCCCACCTCTGGTCTAAGAACTGTGTGAAATCCTGGCTCCATTGAAATCAATGGCAAAACTCCCATTGACTTCAATAAGGCCAGGATTTAATCCCAGGCCTTTTTAATTCAAACCAGTTCATCCATCTCTAATACTAAACTCTGGTGATTTAAAAAAAAGATGAATACAAATATTTATAAAGTCATCCTTATTTTGTTAGTTTATTCTAAATTGAAAGCATACTTTGTCATGTCATGTCATGCTATCAAAAATACTAGGGCTTCCTCAGAGTAGGAGACCTGGATCGGTGGATTCTGCCTTAGATCTGAAAATCTTTTAATAGGAGTTGGATCAGGCCCTTACTTCTCCACTGTGAACATAGTGAGCACACAGTCCTGTTTATGGCAGAAGAGTCTGACCAATACCACCACTATGGCTCCATATGCTCTTCTGCTTGTCCCTTATTCTAAACTGATACCCCAATCACTGATACTCCAATCACCATGATAGATGGACAAGCAGGGGCTTTCTATTCTGGAGGCCATGGCAGGTCTGAATTACAGAATTCTCATACATAGGTTACATAAATCAGTAGTACTATCACTCCCAGAAGTCCTTTTACCCTTCCTTATTAGGAATAACTACTCACTACTTTCAAGAAGAGTTTACTTGGCAGAATATATATATCGGGCGCAGGAATTTCACAGGCTTCAATTGAAGCTTTCTCTGAGTAAAGATTGCTACTCTATAAAGGCAGATATATATACACACTCATATACCCATTATGTAGTATGTAGTGTAGATTATGTGGTCTCTGTCTTATATATACGGGAGTATATAATATACTATAAAATCTTTCTTTACTCCGACAAAACTCCAACTGAACCCAATGGAATTCCCAATTTTCAGTCCTCACTAGATCTCATTTCTCTACATATGTCATAATAATGTCTTAATATTCAATACAAAAGACAAGGTGGGTGAGGTAATATATTTTATTGGACCAATTTCTGTTGTTGGAAGAGACAAGCTTTCAAGCTTCACCAACAGAAGTTGGTCCAATAAAAGATATTACCTCACCCACCTTGTCTCTCTCATATCCTGGGACCAACATGGTTGCCACAACCCTGTTAATAACCAATACACAGACAGTTTGATCACTGCTTGCTTGCTTGTTTGTTGGTGTGTTAGAAAAATGAAGGTGGAGGCCAGCCTTTTGCTACCATTGTTTGTGGTTTATGCTAGGTGAAATTAAAAGGGTTACAATCTTTTATTTGTAGATGTTTCCCCACCATCCAGTATGTAAAGATGAAGGCTATCAAAAGTTTTTGACTTTGGCAGTAATCAGTAAATCAGAGGTCGATGCTTTTACTCAGCAGCCTTTAAATACAATGAGTGAAGGAGATGCCATTTCCCTCCGCAATGCTTCTCTGCAGGTGACCCACCGCGATTCTCTTAACGTTGAAAGCAACAGTACAGCTTCAGAGATCTCTCAGGTGTGTACGTCATAGAGCTACTTTGGGATATCTCTAAATTCTCCCATGCCAGTTTCTGGTATCAGTTCACATGGAAATTAAATATCCCATGAATATTTTTACCAAAGGAGAAGGGGAATTACATGCTGGTATCCTAACTGATATTCTCCCCCAGTAAGGCAGGTTCTTATGGTTTTGTGTGAGCTGTTGTTAAGACAGTAGTGTGTCTTTGCTTTCTACACAGCATTAGGAATATGAGGAAACCAGACACAGTTGGGTTCCAAATAACTGTAGTTACTAAATATATAAGTATATGAGGCCTAGCTCCATATATACAGCATTGCTCTGTTAGGGTTCTGGTGGTGTCAAAGGGCTCCCAAACTATTTAAAGCACTACTGCCCAGTACCTATACACTGCAGAGAGCTGCAACATTTCTTCCAGCCTTAACGTTCTATTAGTATGTACATCGTTTTGACGCAACGTGATTTGAGATCAGGGCCGGTGCAACCCATTAGGCGACCTAGGCAGTCACCTAGGGCACTACAATTTGGGGGGCGGCGACCATGGCGGTATTTCAGCGGCGGGACCATCCGCCGCCTCTGTGGGGGGCGGCATTTCGGGGCGGGACCTTCTGCCGCCTAGGGCGGCAGAAAAGCTGGCGGCGCTCCTGTTTGAGATGCCTTGAGTATGAAAGGCAGCATATGAAAACAAACTGTATTCTTACTTATTATTATACTGTAATATCTAAGAAACCCAATCCAGGATCAGGGCCCCATTATGCTTGGCACTGTACAGACAAGTAACAAAAAAGGGAGTCCCTGCCCCAAAGGGCTCACAGTCTAGGTTTAAAGTACTGTGCTGGGTCTCAGGAGATCAGCTTTCATTCCTGGCTCTGCCACAGACTTCCTGTGTGACCTGGCACAAATCACTTCATATGTCTGTGACTCAGTTCCCTAGCTGTGAAATGGGGAAAATAACAATTCCTTACCTCACAGAGGTGTTGTGAGAATAAATAAACTCAGATAGTATGTTGATGGATATCCCATTGATATCTAGATAGCCAATGAAACAGAGGGGAAGCTGTAACTTATTGGACTGAGCAGAGGGCTGGAGTTCAGAGATCAGGATTCTAATTTCTGCTCTGCTATTTTCTTGTGGTGTGACCTGACCTACATGGCTGTGCAGAGCTGTAAGACAATCCCCACACCACCACCACCACCTCTGTGCAGCCTCCCCATGTCTCGTTGGTCTCAAGCACAGGTGGGAGGAAGCAGGGGCTGCATGCCCAGAACTTTTTCCCCACCCCCATACAGGTCAGCAGGGAGTGGACAGAGAGGACTAACTTGCAGCTCTACCCCCACTCAACATGCCAGCCGGCATAAGTGAGCTGGCATGGGGGGAGCTGTAATCTACTACTGATCACAGCCAGTATCAGATTTTTACTAACCTCCAGGAACAAGGAATTGTAGCTATGCACTGCTCCATACACAGGGTGGTGCCTAAAAGCTCAATCTAACCCTAAACCTCTCTGTGCCTCAGTTCAGTTACCTTAATGATGACGCTTGCTCATCTTTGGCTAGGAAAAGCAAATACACCGTGATTCACACTTACTGAAGAAAATAAACAGAAAAATCGTCTGTGTGTAGTGACTCTTTTTGTGATGAGTGAGGCCTTGCTACCAGCTGAAGATCCAAGTGATGAGGATTGTTAAGGAGTCCTCTTTTTGTGTTTACAGGATGAAATACAGAATGCGAGGCAGAAAGGGGATCCTGGCTGCAGACTCTACAAAGGAGATCATCTTTTTGAGCCAGAGTTGGAAAATTTGATATACAGTATGTTCCTCTTTGGCAATGAATCAGGAAATAGAAAGAACTTTAACTGTCTTTCTTTTATAGTGCCCCTAAGTGTGCTACAGTGGCCCTTCACAGAAGGTATAGAAAGACTCATTCCCTTCCCCAAAGCACATGAGGCCTGGTCCAGAGTCTATTGATATCAATAGAAAGCTCCTTTTGATTTCAATACATTTTAGATCAAGCACTTACCATCTACCTTTCAGATGTGACATTAGTAAGGGAGATAAGCAGTAGAGACAGGATGGAGCAAGGAGGTTTGGAAACAGTAGGAATATAATCAAGATACTGTTTAAGCAAAGGTGTATTTATTTACATAAAAACACAACTATGTCAACAGGACAGAAAATAACCTAGAGAAGAAACATGAGGTCCATATTCAATTCACCAACACACAAATTTCACTTGTAAATTGCAGTGAATAATAAATTCCCTTCCACTGTGTCCACGGTGACACTGAAATGAGATAATTTGGTCCTCACAGCTGTTCCTGACTTGTCAGACCTTCATTCCGTGCAGGCTCACTGATGACTCAGAACAGGCTGCCACAACACGCTGCTGCCTACTGCTGTGAGCTGGAGCAACATGCACGCCCAACTAGCACTTGCTGCTGACAGCCGCATATGTGCTTGCTGGCTGCGGGGGCTACACACACCCACTAGCTGGCAGATTACCTTTTCTAGAGGCTAGAGGCCCAGATCCCCAGCTGGTGAAAATCAGCATAGCTCCACTGAAGTCAATGGAATTACATTGATTTACACCAGCTAAGGATCTGGCCCATAGCGTGCAAGCCAGCATGCTAGTCATAAGTACCTCCTAGTATTGCTTTGAGCATTAGTATTGATTCTGCTCTGCTGCTTGCTCCAGTATAAAAGGCTCCCTATACCCTGTTTCCCTTTACATGCTAGCTCAATAGAGGCCAGGATCCAGTCCACAGCATGCTAATTTTTTTTGCATTATTCACTATTCTCCAACCTTGTAGGCTAAATTCTTCTCTCACATGCACATTGATTTCAGTGGATGTTGTACACATGTATCTGAGGGCTGAAATTTGAGTGTGCTAACATAATCCCTGGTGTGAGCATTCACGCAGTTGCATCATCATGTTCAGGTTAGGTTATTTCTGATCAGAAAGCCATGTAAACTGAAGGGAAATCATATACCTGTTGTGCTAACCTGAAACAGAACAGCATACCTCTCCCCAGTTACAGTGTGATATTTCCATTAATGTTCTATGAACCAGTTCCAATGTATTTACTCGATCCCATCCTGACTATGTGCAGATTTTGAAGACTCTTCACAGAAAGTTTTGACACCATTATGTGATACAAGAACATGCCTTAGCAACAAGGGCTCTCTGTATGTAGCAGACTGGAAGGAATCCTCAGATAATGAAAGAATATTCTTCCCCAGGGAGGAATCATTATCCAAAGGAGAATCAACACAACACAGCAAAATGCTGGACTGGTCAAAGGAAAGCTCCATTACTGGAAAAGACTTGATTAAAAAAGCATCATGGGAAACTGAGAATGAGGAAGTTTCACTGGCAAAAGAATTGTTACCTCTGGAAGATGATCCATTTGTGATAATGGGAGAGTCATTGCTGGAGTGCATTGTTAAGGAATCCCCCATAAAAGAAGTGTCCTATTTTCTCACTCAACCCACAGGCTCTTTAATTAAGAAAAATCCGTGTTTTGTTACTGAAGAATTATTTTTCAGAGAGGACAACTTTAACTTGACTGGCAAAGCAGCCAGTCATGAAGGAAATATGGTAAGATTTCAAACTGCAATCCACAAGAAAGTGGAAGCATGTTGATGAAAACGATGTTCCCTATTATTGCTAGTGGTGATATTTGAAATGATGTGTATACCTAGTCGTACACTCTGTGGGAGAGTAGTGCACCTCCTTGATGTATGATGTTATTAATAATAGAGTCGATGTATTCTATATCCCCCCTTGATACTACAGTTGGGTGCATTAGAAATGCCTATTGAATTAACTGAGCTCTGAATTTTCTGAGAGAGCATATTTTCACTGACGTACGGATTCAGTTTACAAACACTTACCTTCTTTTGGCAGACAGCCACTGAACAACACGTTGACTGTGCAGAGAACTTGAAGGATATTTCTCCAGTCTCTTTGGATGAAAACATAGAATATATTCGAACTCTGATGAAATCAAATAGACTCATGAAAGAAAATATCAAGAGCAACTTACTACATAGTTGCAACAAAGAGGAAAGTGTTGGCGGCAGCCTTCTGTCTGAGTCTGTGAGATGCCTTTTATTTATAATTTTTCTATCCTTTTAGCCGCAGATATGCAACAAGAGGAAGAAATTTTTAGTTTAAATGAGTTGAAAAGCTGCATAAAAATGTGTGGGCCAAATTCTGCTCCCATTTACTATTAGTTTTATAGCATCTGAGAACTCTCAATCAAAAATCAGGGCCTTCTTGTGTTAGGCATCACTGATACCCAGTTCTGTCCCACTGAAGTCAGTGGAGTTGCCCAGTAGAATGGAAAGCAGAATTTGGCCCTTTATCTCTCTTTTGGTTGAGTTGTACCATCATTGAGTGAAATCTCCCTTATGTAGGGCATACAGAAATTCAACACATACATTGTTGCACGGATCAGTGAAAGTCACTTTTTATCTGTGATCTTGTTTACCCTTTCAACTTAAATGCTCTCTGTCTCCACTTTCATGCTATCCTGTGTAATAGCTGTGCCTAATAGCTTGAATTTTTAAAATTCCTGTTGTAAGATGGTTGCTCAACACAATTTAGAACCCAAACCTACAATGGCATCCTTGTGAGCCCCATTCATTTCCTTTTGGCTCTGCACAGACACAGTGGCCATGGGTGCCATTGCAGGACTGGGGCCCTACAGAGATGCTGTTTTTTATTCATTGTCAGTCCAGTAAAATACACAGCATCCTAGTTCTGGTTGGGAAAGATTCTGTGTCTTGAATTTATTGCAATTTTATTTTTTGCCATTACAAAAATGAGCTGATAATAATTTCAAAAGAAAAAATGATTATAAAAAAGTGTTTTTGAAAATTTATATTTATCTATTAACCTTGTTTTGGTTTGCTTTGTAATGCCTGGGCCAGATTGATTCAGTTCTCAGATAAGTAATACTTCCATTTAAGTTAATGGAAATGCAGTGTGAGTAAGGAGGACTGACTAAAGAGGGAGGATATGACCTCCTGTTTGTAATGGTAAAATGGCAACAATATTGGTTCTCTTACAGTAAATGGAACTCATTCAAATTATCCTCAGGTGAACTAGTCAGGTAAGGCAGACAGTCACAGCCAATCAAGTCATGTATGCTTTTGTTTTTCTAATAAGTTGACAATAGGTTGTGGTTGTCCCCCAGGGAGAATGTATATCTGAAGAGTCTTTATTCCATCCTTCTGAAAAGTCACTCGATGGCCAAGAAGAATGCAAGCAAGGGGACACAGGTAGTAAAGGAATTCTCCCATCTCATAGTACAAGAAGCGACTGCCTGAGTCCCTATGAAGCATCCTTCAATATGTATGAGACAAAAAACTCAGAGCTTGGCCCAGAGAAATGGCAATTTCAGGAGGGGGATGTGGACTTGAATGAGGTCATCAAGGGATTAGAACAGGACCAGCAAACGCAGCAAACCCAAATCATGGATCTTCAGTATGATAATATTTTTTTGGAGAAGAAGATTAAAGAAATAGAGAAGCTGCTGCTTGAAGAGGGGTGTGTAGACTTGGACAAAGTCATAAAGAAGGTAGAACAGGACCAAAAGAAACAGCAGACCCAAATCATGGATCTTTACTATGATAACATTTCTTTGGAGACCAAGATTAAACAGCTAGAGGTGGAAATTGTCCAGCAGCTGCATTTTATAGACACCATAAACAAGCTGAAGAAGAACATCGAAGATCTAATTGAAGCAAAGGACAAGATCACTGTGGAGAAGTCTGAGACTGACAGCTGCCTGAAGAATGTGCAGGAGGCTTTATCCAATGCCAGGGACCATCTTGAGGAAGCTGGGGCTGAAAGGAAAGCCCTTCTGCTGCAGCTGGAAAAACTTAAAACCGATTATAGTCTCCTTCAGGAAAAGCATGAGGCAGAGATGGAGCAGAAGATCAAATCTACGACCCAGTGCTTACAGATGGATCAGACTATACGCAGGAAAGAGCAAGAAATACAAGAGCTGCAGCATCTTAAACAAAAACTGGAGCATGAGGTCAAGACTGCTACTTCCGCCTTGCACAGACTAAGGGAAGAAAAGGAGAATGCAGAGAAACAACTCCTGTCCCTTCAGGCAGAACTTCAGAGACAGAAAGACGACAGGCTGGCAGAAAGGCAGCAGTTGGAGTCCAAATATAACAAGCTGGTTACTCAGATTAAAATCCTGCAAACAGAATCTGAAAATGAGCGGGCTGAGACAGAGAAAATGCAACAACAGATCAGTGCATTCAAAATAGAGAACCAAGAGCTCCAGCAACAGATAGTGAAAGACAGAGAGCAAAATCATTTTCTCCAGCTTGAAACTGCCAGGTGGAAAGAGCAGTATGACAAAATCAGGGAGTCACAGATAGTAAAGGTATTAGTATACACTTTGGATCCTTGACGTACTGTATTACTATAAAAGTAAAAGAACCTATGTCATTTAGAATAGAATAGAAAGCCCAGCTGCCTTATACACTCAATCACCACCATGTGCCTTTCCTTCACTTTTTTAGATGGGGTGAAATTCACCTCTCCACAGAAGCTCAGCACAAGGCCGGTGCCCCATTTAAGACCTACTTTGAAGGCTTCAGTGGTACACAGGCCTTGATCTGCCTCTGTATACAGAGGTGAATTTCACCCGAAGAGCACATAGCAAACACACACACTTGCATAAAATGCAAGTCACACGTAGCTGCTAAATGCAACTTTTACAGTCTGAATATTGTGGTTGTGAGCACTGATTATGTATTTAAAATCCCTCACTGAAATAAATATGGTGCTCAAAATGTGTGTGTTTGGAGGGGGGAGAGAATTTTGGTCCCCTAAAAAGTAGTATTTTTCTATCTTTTTTCCCCTTTTCTCATGAAAGGCGGGAGTATGGGTCTGAGTCAGGGGTGGGCAAACTAGGTTCCGCACCTCAACCCCAATTTTGTGAGCATTCATGGCCCGCCATACAATTTCTATTCCCCGATGTGGCCCTCAGGCCAAAAAGTTTGCCCACCCCTGGTCTGAGTAAATGAGCTTTTGTATTGAGCAGAGATATAAGCAGCATATGTTGATTTCTTCTTTAATTTTGCTGTCTGCATGCTAGGAGCAGATGCAGTATCAAATGATCCAAACACTCAGACATAAAATTGGCATACAGAAGGAAGAACTAAGGAAGAAAGAAGAAGAAATAGAGTGGAAGATGCACATTCTGGGGAGGTTTCTTCTGGTATGTTAGGACATGTGCTGTCCTTTCTTAGAAGAATGCTTTATTATAGAAATAACAGTTACACTTTCATGTCTACGGATGACATAGTCCTTTTCTTCCCTACTTATGCAAAACTCCCATTAACTCCAGTGGGAATTCTGAGTGAGTAAGAAGTGCAGGAACAGGACTAAGTACTAAGACTTCTATCCGAAAAAAGTACTTAAGCATGTGCTTATCTTTAAGTACATGGGACTACTCCTGCAATTAAAAGATACGCATATGTTTAAGTGCTTTGCTGGATTGGGGTCTAAGCCGGGAAATATGTCTTATACAGTGACTCACACAAATGTTGGATTACATAGAATGGAGATAAGTTTTACAGTTTTTAATTTGAAGTGTACAGTAAATTAAAGTGGAAAAATAGGTGTGTCCACATCTACCTGCGCCTCCCTCAATGGAGCAGATGAAAGAATGGAATTGCATACCAAATTTGTCCCAAATTATGTCAGAGGAAGGGGGATTCAGCTAATGTGACATCATACCTTTTTCCTCCAGCACTGCAGAAACCTCTGTACATGATTTTGGCATGACTGGGTCATCCTCCTGCTTCGCTCTCCCACCACCTCTTGGGATTTCCATGTACTATCTTATGCAGACTCCAGCTCTGTGTTGTCAAACTCTCAGAACGGGGATAGATCCAGTGGGGAGCTAGTAGGAGCAGTTACTAAGAAAGTCAGGGAGAACCAGGATTAGTGAGGAACCACTGGACTTTTGCATGAATGTATCACCCTTCTGTTGATGTGTGAGACCAGCAGGGTGGACCTACAGATCTCCGGATGTATCTTGGGTAGGAGAGACACACTGCTTGTTCTGTGGGAACTGAAAGCTCCACTTCCCTAAGGTTCCCCAACACTCATGGTGTGCTAGGTACTTTCCAAATACAAAAGAAGGCATGGGGAAGGAATTCTGGTAAATAGGAATATGCCCTCAATGGCCATGTAGGAAATCTTTGTCAGAACCTGAAGTATACAAGCATCATTGTAAAAACTAAGAGCACAGCGTCATGTACTCATGTTCAGTCCCCAGATTTCACTCTGAAGCTTCTCTTATGAATGGTAACTATAGCTGGTGAGAATCCTGTGTTGCATGTAGCTTTTTTTTTCTTTGGTAACGCTAGTTATGCAAACTACTTGCGTTTTCATTTGGAAGGCAGCCTTTGTCCTGTAATCTGACAGACCCCAATGTGTCCTTACAGGATATGAAGTCGATGCATTCTGATTTAATCCAGAAAAACCTCCACAGCGAAGAAGACCGTTTCAGTTCTCCATGTGTGCAGCGAGCATCCCAGCTTCTATCTAAAATTCGCAGCCTTCTGTCTCTCACAGAGGGACTACTTACCTGCCAGGTAATGCAAAACAGCCCTGTCAATGCCTATCTACACAAGTCCTAGGCACTGATTTCAGATCCATTCGGAGCTAGTCACCTGGTATTCACTCTTGCTGTATTTTTCCAGTAATTTAAAATAAAGGAATTTCAGACATGTCTTGAAAACAAACAAAAAAATCCCTATTATTTTAACTCCTCCCTGCAACTTTAACCAGTCACAGTCACGCGGCTGAGCTCCCATTCCCTTGCTAAATTGGTAACTCTAGCTTGGAAGCGATTTTAGGTTGCTGGTTCCAAAGCAACATTTTCTGTCCATGCATGGAAGGGCAAGAAGAAGAAAAACAGATGGAGATGTACCTGAAACACCTTCTAGCATTGCCTACCTGCCAAAACCCCACTCAAACTACTCCCTTCCACTGACAAACGGGTGGAATAAATGTTTTAACACTGCTTTCATTGTTGTTCAGGACTGTCAGTCCCGCACCTTTCATGAGCATTAAATTCACACACACGACGTGTTAAAAGAAAAATAATTGTGGCTGAGGTTAATGAAAAATTTAAAATTATTGCTCCCCTCTTATCTGTAAGCCTCTATGGTCTTGACTACAATAGGGACGTTTTTGGTAACACCGGTTCAGCTCCACCAACGTAACGATGCTGAGAGCCAGGGTGTAAACTAGGCTCCATGTTGCTGCCAGCATTTTAAGCACTGTACGTTAGACCAAATGTGTGTCTAAGATCTGCTGCTTAAGAAAGACTTCTGGTGAGTGAGTGCTGGTGAGTTACTAACACTGGTGGAGCTGAAATAGGGTTAGCAACAAGGTTGCATTTTGAGCAATGCTCCTGGTGTAGGCCATACCTACCTGCATAGTATCCTTGGCTTAGCCACAGGTGTCAAACCAGGGAAGAAACATTTTCAGTGGTTGCTTCTGGCTCCTTTTACTTAATTCCCAGGGGAGCTGATTTGGTAGCTATGAAGTGTCCTCTATCTATGGAACAGATGGCTGCCATTAAGAGTGGGGCCATTAAGATTTCCATGTGACTCCTGAGCAATTGTATAAAGAATGTGAAAATTCTTGTGCATTAAGTTCACATTGTTTCTTTATAGACAATGTCTACTGGAAACAGAAGAATGTGTCGGAGATAAACAGTGTTGGAGATGTAGGGCCAAATTATCTAGCCTCTTTAGCCCACTTGTGCCATGCTGGCAGCACTAAGGAGCCAAAATGGGATCTCAGTTGAAAATTCCTCCAGCATGGGGTCTCCTCCGCTGGAGTAGAGCTGGCATGACTGGCTGCTACCCTCCTCCATGGCTTGGCAGAGGAGGTGTGTTGGAGGTGTGGCCAGAGTGCTACTGTGCTCTGGTATGTCTTAGCTGGTCACAAAGGTACATTTACACAGCAATAAAAAACAACCTGCAGCACCAAGTCTCAGAGCCTTGGTCAACTGACTCAGGCTTGCAGGGCTTGGACCACGGGGCTAAAAATTGCAGTGTGTGTAGACATTTGGGCTCGGGCTGGAGCCCAGGCTCTGAGACCCACCTCCGGCACAGGGTTTCAGAGCTGCGCTTCAGCCTGAGCCCAAACAGCTACACTGCAATTTTTAGTCAGCTGACCCAGGCCAACAGCAGCCATACCATGTGTGTCTTTTATTGTAGTGTAGACGTACCCTTAGGCATAGTTTAGAGAAGTGTTTTTCAACCTTCTTGTGCGCGCAACCACCTTTGGACTTAAACAATTTTTTTTACCCCCTAAAGCTTGGGCTCAGCCTTCAGCCCCAAGCAGCGGGGCTCGGGCTCCAGCTTCAGCCCAGGCGGTGGGGCTTGGGCTTGGGCTTCAGCCCTGCGCAGCAGGGCTCGGGCTGAAGCATGTAACTCAGCTTCACAGGGCCCCTTGTGGCATGGAGCCCTGGGAGGTTACCCTGTTTGCCGCTCCCAAACACCAGCCCTGCACCTGCAATCCTCCTAAACCCGTCCCATGACACACAGATTTCAAGCACTTACCAGGCCGCTGTAAATTACAGCAGGGCTAGGACTGGGACAGAACCAGTCCGAAAGTCAGGGAGCTGCAGCAAGGCTCATTTGTGTCATCTTTGCTGTACTTTGCATTGACCAGATGTAGCAAAGAATCTGGTCTGTAGTACAGAAAATGCTGACTTCACATAGATACTAAGGAATTGTATAAAACTACAAACACATTGGGAGAATTTACAATAAATAACAAGTGAACTGTTGGGACAAGATGAGAATTCTCCATTGGATCCAAGGATGGTTCTCTCTTGTATCCCTCATGAAGGTGACTATTTCATCAGGCAAATAGAAATTTCTGAATATTCTTGTTTTCTTTTGCAATGTTAATGTTTCATAGCCATGGAAATGAGAAAAGGTCTTGCCAGTACACAAGTGGATGTGTGAAGTTTCACAGTGTTCCAAGAACTGGGGTGAAATCCTGGCCCCTTTGAAATCAGTAACATAACTCTCATTGATTTCAATTATCAGAGGGGTAGCCGTGATCTGTAAAAAGCAGCAGAGAGTCCTGTGGCACCTTTAAGACTAACAGATGTATTGGAGCATAAGCTTTCGTGGGTGAATACCCACTTCATCAGATGCATGTGTCTGACGAAGTGGGTACGTCTGACGAAGTGGGCATTCACCCACGAAAGCTTATGCTCCAATACATCTGTTAGTCTTAAAGGTGCCACAGGACTCTCTGTTGCTTTTTATTGATTTCAATGGGGCCAGGATTTCACCCCTGCTACATAGACTGTGAAATAATAACACCTTTCAAAAATTTGGATTCCTTCCCTAGATGCAATGGTATAAAATAGCTTCTTCCTTCCATTGTCTCCCTAAGGCTCCAATCCTGCATTGAGCAGCATGTGGGCAGAGCCCACAGGAATCCAGGTGGGTGCAGTGATTCACCCATGCAATTCACATTGCAGGAGCAGGGCCTATGTTTGTAAAAGAGGGGCTTGCCTACATGGTGAGTTAGTGTGCAGCAAGCCAGGGTGTGAATCTACAGCACACTGACCTGCCGTGCATTAACTTGCTGATTGGACCCTGCTACCATGCACTAAAAGTTCCATAGTGTGCGCTGACATACTCCGTTTGAATCTTGCTAGAGGTAGCAGGAGTCTGTATGACATTCCTTATGATAAACTTTTAAAAAATATATCAGTAATTTTCCTATTTCAGTACCATAGGGAGAGCTTGGAAGCCTAAGTCTCCCCTCTCATCTAGGACCTGACTCAGTGTCCATTGAAGTCAATGGGAATCAGGCGAATAATGATTGGTAATACAGTATGTGGCATGTACAGGAAATGGAGCACTGGCCTATTCTATTCAAACCATACTGAAGACCTTTAAAGTTGTATGGACTCCTTGCATGGCAGAACAGCTACAAGCCCCATGGAAGAAGAGAAGAGATAGAAATGGACAATTTAAAACTCATATTGGACTAATTTTAGTTCAGTGTTTGAAAAGAGTAAAGAATTTTCAAAACCCAAGGATCAGTGAAGTGGTGAATTCTTCCTCAGTTGTATGGCTGTTTCATGATGTACAACAGCATTACTGGCTATTCCTATATGGGATATGTTTGTTATTTCATCATTTAATTTCTTAATATGTCTATATTTTATTCAATATTTTGAGTGTTTATTTAAGCCCTCTTTGACAAATTCAGAGCAGAACAAAGGACAAAATTGAAACCAGGGGTCAAATCCTACACAACTGGACTGGGATTCAGGAGATCTGGGTTCAATTTCTGTCACAGACATCCTGTATGACATTGGTCAAGTCCTGGTCCTTCAACTAACTGCATGTAGTGGCAGTGAGCCCATGTGGAGCCCCAGTGAAGAGAAGTGATCTATTATGGGTGTACTGCTGCAATCGCACATCATCAGTTGCAGGACCAGGGTTTTACTCTCTCTATGCTTCAGTTCCCATCTATCAAAGGGGAATAAGATTCCATTTTTCCCATCCCTTAGTTTGTCTAGTCTAATTGGATGGTAAGCTTTTTGAGACAGAGGCTGTGTCTTGCTAAGTGTATGTACAGTGGCTAGCATAATGGGCCTGTAGTTGCTATTGTAATAAAAATAAATAATTCACACATAAAATTCCAAAGGAGAACAGCTCCCACTTTGACTTCAAGCCTACCCTTCAATTTTAATCACAGGCAAATCCTTGGGGAGTCTTTGGGAGGGAGAGAGAATTATTTTTATTCCCCTCAATCCTTCCTTTCTGTCATTCATTTTTTACTTATTTCAAGTGTCCACCTATTGCTCTAGGAATTTTTATAATAGATAAGGTAACACTGAAATCATTATATGTAATAAACTAAATCTCCCTCCACTGGCATAGTTATGTTTTCCCACCACAGTAATCCTAGCTAACCTCCCCTTCCCTACATTATTCAATCCATGTCCTTCAAGTCATGCTTCCCAAACAGGAAGAGAAGAAAGATGGTCCTTTACAGCATGTCGGGAAGGTTCACAAATCTGTGCTCTGGTAAACCAAGGGGGAAGTAAGTTCTAGAGTCACGGATCCCTCATGGAAAATGTCCTATAAGCAGGCCCTTCCTGTTTAAGCCAGGGCTCTCCAGCTACAAAAATCTCTACTGATCACAGATGAGGTTGTGCCACAAGGTGAGGGATCCAATCTCTCAGGTAGGCAGGTGGTTCCAAACTATTTGGGACAATGTAAGTTAAACTCCACCTGGAAACTAACAAGCAGCCGGTGCAGATCACAGGGTACTGCTGTTATATGATTAAAAGCCTGTTGGTTGGACTTCCAGCAAAGAACCTCTAGATGTGAACTATCTCTGGGCAGGCCATCAGGATGTCACTGAACAACAATATTAGGTGTTCTTTCCCCTTAAAGTCACTACTGTTCCTAGCACTATCTGGCCTAGGGAACAAGTTCAGAACCTGATGGTTCTGAACAGACCTCAGTTAGGCCTGGTAAATCTCATTAGTCTGACTATTTAAACATTGTTAATGCTGTCCCATTGTTATGCTTACTAGGACATGGATTCTACCACTGAATATTCCAAGAAGAGTGAAATGATTACTGAATTGGGAGAAAAAATGAAGAACGTCACCCTTAAAAAGAAAACCTTGGAGAAAGAGGTAAATCTTCCCTCATTCTTGGTGAAGATAGAAGTGAGGGCTCCTGCCAGCCCAGACTGTCCCGAGAAGAAAGACAGATTCAGCAAAACAACAAGACAACGTTAGGTGATGTCTTCTATGGGAATGACTATGAAAATGATTTCTGAGACTCAAACTGTCCTCATCGGGGTCTGAATCTCTGTTTGGTCCCTGATGAAGAAGGTGCAATCCTCAAAAGCTTACCCATTTAATTCTGAATTATTTCAATAAAAGGCATCACCTATAATTTCATGATGTTGTTGTTTTTTATCATTCTAATTCCTGCTGAGATATGTTCCCAAATTTCTGGGGCAAACTCAGCAAAACAGTGCCCTTGATCTGTGGGTCTGGGTATTATATCCCTCTGTTAATCACCTTTTAAATTGGCCAAGAGGTTTCCACTGGAGTGTAAGTCAAAACTCCAGTCAAAATATTTTATACAGTAGAATCCATTTACTCAGCAACCTGACAAAAAGCATGGCTGCTTAATTGGGAAGACTGCCAAGAACAAATTCAGGCAATGTATTTCAATGACTCTAAAGAATGGGGATAAATGGCAGATACATTGCAGTATGCTAATACCAATACTGCATGCAGTGTCCATACCTTCTGTACTGGTCCACTAGAAGGAGCTAGAACCAAGCCCATTGTGGTGAAGCATTCAAGCTCCATTGCTAGTACTGTGGATGGAGAATACTCTGCATCTACAAATCCTGCCACCCTACCTTGTGCTGCACAGTGGTGGAACTTACTCTGTGTATGTTTCTAAATGGAATCAAATTGTTCTCCCACTTAACCTTGAATGGCTGGTTAAACTGACTTATCTTGGGAACCTGGCTTCTGATCCTCACATTTCATTCTGGATACCGCCTTATAAATAGGCTTTTATAAACATACCGTTTTACAGAGTGAATATGCCCCTGTATTGATACCAAAATATTGTTACAAGAGATGACAGTGCAGTTGGAGCTCTGAATTTCTTTAAAAGGAATGTCAGTTGCTGCAGTCTATTACTGCTATAAAATGTCTCTTAATGTACCCAGGTTTGCTGTTCTCTCTGAAGAAAAGAGAAAATGGATTTGAAAATCAAAATAAATAAAAAAAGAAATTAATGAACAGATCTGTAGCCAGCCCCAGGGGAGAGATGGGTTCCAGCAGGGGTTAGGGTCTAACAGGCACGCTTGATCCTTAAGGCCCAGATCCTGCAATTATCTCCATGCAGCTGTACCCCTGCATCAGTGCATGGACTGGGGCCTAAGATGGGAAGTGATAAAAATTGTTGGATGAACACAGTGATGGGCATGATACAAAAATCTGAACAGAATAAATTGGATACATTTGTTAGCTGTGCTTCCTGCTGGGGATACTGAAGTGATATAAATAATGTACTACCCAGGCTCTGTGCATCATTTATAAAGCAGTATTTTTTGGTTGGGAGTCTCTCCACTCAAGATTTGCTTGTGTGATTGATAGTTTTTCTACGATGTCTGTGTTAAAAATAAATTATACTTGAGTGGCATATATTCTCTCTCTCACATACACTTTAATCACTGTAACTGTTTAGTTACAGAAACACAGGGAAAGCATAGCAGCCATGAGAGAGTTAATTATTCATGAGAAAGCTTCCCAAGATCAAGTGACTGAGGTGAGTTCAACATTATCAACAGTTACAGAAATTAGAGGTAGTAGGTTGGTTTTTTTGGTCAGTATTAATATAATATACGGTGATATTAAAATAGAATATGACTTAGTTCCCCAGAGGCAGGATTGTCTCATACTGTGGGTGTGGCTAGAGAGCGTGATTGCCGTTTAAGCAGATGAACCCAAACTGGCTTTAATCTAGCTGGCTCGGGTCCTGGAGTGAAGCTGCGGCAGCACAGGCTGTACAGGCCCACCCAGAACCCTGGATAATTACTTTAAGGGCTAGCCTATGCTAAGCGTGCGCTGTTGCAGCTTAGCTAAATTAAAGTTAGCTCAGGAAAGTCTATTCGATACCCTGTGATTGTTCCTAGACATACCCTTTGTGTTTGTATAGAGCCTAATATAATAGGGTCTCAGTCCTGATTTATGGTTCTGGTTGCTAAGAAGAATACACTACTACTAACGGTACAATAAAAACAAGATGTATGTATCCGAGTGCTGCCGGCTTTGCACCTGCTGCTGTGCCCCGTTGAGGACACATATGCAGGGAACTTTGGGGAAGGAGTTTCAGTGCATAACAGTTGGGTGTGTTTGGATGCACTGCACTAATACATATAAACCAAACTGTCTAATGAAGTCACACTGCTCTGTTGCAGGGCAAGACAGCACTAGCAGTGCTACCCCATTCATTAACATAGTGACTTGCCTAGTTTAGACAGGCCTCCTGTTTCACTCTTCCTTTCCCTTTCCAAATTTCATGCCTTATCTGTAAAAGAGCTGTTATATTTTTATTGACTGTCAAGAAGACAAGGTGCAGGTAAGTCAGGATTCAGAATTGGATGTGTTTGCTTCCCAGCACCCATACTCCACTGCCACATGCCTCACCTCTCCTAGCCGGCTATGGTCCAGTTGGGGATTGCTTGAGGGAGTCAAACTTTGGTCATTTGCTCTCCACTCCCAGTCCCGATATACCCCTGGCACCAGGGCCTGCAGAGAAGGCAGCCTAGAGCCCTGTCTGACATCTGTGTGCCATCTGGGGACATCCAATGCTGGGGGAATTCCTTGCATGGGAATTAAAATTAAGGCTACATTTATATCACGGAGGTCATGGAAGTCACGGAATCCGACTTCCAGAGACCTCCATGACATTCTCTGCTTCAGCCCCAGGGGCTGCGGGACTCTGGAGCTGGCAGCCAGCGGGGCCCTGGCAGGGTTCCAGCGACAGGCGACACCAGCGACAGGGGGCCCCCTGCAAGGTTCCAGCAACAGTCTCCTGAGCGGGCCCTCCTTGGGGTTCCAGTGACAGGTGACAGCCTCGTGCGGAGGGACGGGGGCATCTCAGGCAAGCGGCTGGGGGTGTCCCATTTTCTCTTTAGGAAATATGGTCACTCTGCAGCTCCCAGTCACCTTGGGTGGAGAAGGCCACCCTGCAGCCTCTAGCTGCTGTGGGCGGAGGGGAAACCCCACAGCTCCCAGCCACCACAGTAGCGGGGGAAACCATGGAGCTGCAGCAGCAGCAAAAGTCACAGATAGGTCATGGCTTCTGTGAACTTTTGTTTATTGCCTGTGACCTGTCCATGCCTTTTACTAAAAATAACCATGACAAAATCTTAGCCTTAATTATAGTGAGTCTCAGCTTCCTTTACATTGCCTGAGAGTCACAAAGGGAGTGGAGTTGGGGTGAGATTTTGCGCCATAATCTTTTTACATTTTACACTTCAAAAAGTTATATCAGAATGAGTAGAGCTCTGTGGATCAGTCACTTTTACCAAACATTTTAAATTATGGGATGTAGTCTTTAGGAAAACTTAAACATACTAAATAGAGGGTTTGAGTTATTAGTGCATTACTCCAGTTTTAGGTAAGTGTAACACTTCTAAAATCAGCAGAATTACACCAGTTTAAACCTGGATTAACCAGTAGAGAATCAAGCCCAGAGACTATATTGTCCTGATTTTGACAAGCAAATTTTAAAAAAAATTTGTGTGTTGAAGACCAAACTAATCTTTGGTAGATTGTGTGGTTTGGATAATAGTTGTAAAAATAGACTAATTACATTATGGAACTTGAAATCCATTATTATAGAAAAGGAAACGAGTCTAATGACTAATATTGGATTTGACCCAATTTTCCTTAATGGCACATTTATAC
This sequence comes from Emys orbicularis, assembly GCF_028017835.1. Classification (NCBI taxonomy): domain Eukaryota; kingdom Metazoa; phylum Chordata; order Testudines; family Emydidae; genus Emys; species Emys orbicularis. The sequence continues at coordinate 118,153,493 of NC_088684.1, forward strand.
ATAGGATGCAGGTGCTGGTCAAGAGGAAACTGGGAACGGCACAGAACTGCTTGATTTGCTGAGAACAAAACTGGATGAATACCATAACCAAAGTGATGACCTCCATTGCCAGGTGAGGAAACCAGTATCTGACAGAATAAGGCCTTGGAAGTTATTTTTGTTGGAAATCAGTGTACAATACCGCTTTGTCACACTGAATTCTAGTTCCCTTCCTAAGTCTGGTGAACTGTATATACTCCTATGGATATATGTACATACACACACAAACATAAACACATTCTGGTGGTGATAAGTAATGGCATTTTCTATTTATAGTGCTTGCCATCTGGGAGCCTCAAAATACTTTACAAATATTGATTTATGCCTCACAATACCCTAGTAAGTACAAGCAACGTTATCCTCACTTTACAGTTTGGGAACTGAGACAAGTGACAAATAAAGGCTTGCAAAGACCACTCTCCTTTTTCAGGAAATCATGGCTGCCCTCTATCTTCCACTCTTCCATTCTGAGTGGTTGCTCTTTATTTCTGATGTTTAACAGGATACGTTTAAGACAGTAACTGTCAATGAAATATTTTTGTTGTTTTTCTGAGATTACAAAACTGGAAAACCATCTGGTGCTAAAGGAAGAAGAATGCAAGAGGCTCACAGGAGAAAACGAGAAGCTTCAAGGAGATTTGGGTAGCTTGACATGCAAGGTACAAGTGTGATTGTACAGCAGAAACTCTACATGTTAACCTGACACAATGGAAAGCTGACATTTTCAGGACATTTGTTTAAATTGTATGTTTTTCCCCCTCTTCCAACCTATCTTATGTTAATTGTCTTCTTAGACTTGTGAACTCTTTGTCAGATCTCACAAAGTAAGCAGAGTCCGGCCAGGTCAGTACCTGGATGGGAAACCTCTAAAGAACAGATAGCTGGGTTCGATATACTTTGATAGAAAAGCAAGCTAAACTCGGTGTGTGTAGAAATTTAGCATATGAGCCAAGTCCTGCTTACTTTATTCACATGGTTAGTCCCTCTAAAGTCAGTGGGATTATCTGCATGAGCAGGACAAATAGGATATAGCTGTGGAATGCTCATTAGGGCCAGTGGGAGCAACACATACAAATGCAGGGTCTATGGAGATGAGAATGTATTGCTTTGTGGAAACCTTCTTTTGCTGTTTTAGGTATTATACAGCAGCTAATCTAGGGTTACCATATGTCCGGTTTTTCCCGGACATGTCCGGCTTTTCGGCAATCAAACCCCCGTCCGGGGGGAATTGCCAAAAAGCCGAACATGTCCGGGAAAAATACCGGCCGGGCACTTCCTCTCCCGCGGCTGCTCTGCTCCTCCCGACTCAGACTTCGGCTCTGTATAAGAGCCAAGCTGCCCGAGCCAGCGCTACCGGCTTCGGGCAGCCCCCTTGCCTCCGGACCCTGTGCCGCCGGAGCAGAGCAGCTGGAGCCGGGGAGGAGAAGTGCCCGGCTGGCGGCTGGGGTCCGGAGGCAAGGGGGCTGCCCGAAGCCGGTAGCACTGGCTCGGGCAGCTTGGCTCTTAAACAGAGCCGAAGTCTGAGTCCGGGGAGGAGCAGAGCAGCTGGAGCCGGGGAGGAGAAGTGCCCGGCCGGGGGCGCAGGGTCCGGAGGTATAGGGGCTGCCCGAAGCCCGAGCGCTACCGGCTTCATGGTTTGCCGGGCAGCCTCCAGACCCTGCGCCCCCGGCTGGGCGCTTCCCCTCCTGGGCTCCAGCTGCGCTGGGGAAGCGCCGGCCGGGGGCGCAGGGTCTGGAGGCTGCCCGGCAAACCGTAAAGCCGGTAGCGCTCGGGCAGCCCTTTTCACGTGGCTGGGAGGGAGGAGGGGGAGTTAGGGCGGGGACTTTGGGGAAGGGGTGGGGAAAGGGCGGAGTTGGGGCGGGGCCGGGGGTGGGAAAGGGGTGGGGCCGGTTGGGAAAGGGGCGGGGCCAGGGCCCGTGGAGTGTCCTCTTTTTTTATTTTTTAAATATGGTAACCCTAGCTAATCGCTTGATGATTTTATTTTGAAAGGTAACATCATATGAGGAAATTATTGAATGTGCTGACCAAAGGCTTGAGATAGCAAGTTCCCAGATATCATAGTAGGTTGACTGAACTAATTACTTGATTTCCTTTATTTTGCAGAGGTGTGTGTGTGTGTGTGTGAGATTTTCTCTTGCTTCCCTTATTCAGGGAGACAATGAATAAATGATGCTCCTTGATATGACAGTATTTTTATATTTTATAATTACTGAAATGTGCTAGATCCTGTACAACATAAAAAATGAGAACAAAGATCAGTTGTTTTGTACAGTACATATCACCAAAACTAAAAGGGTAGGCCTCCATCCTCTGCTGCAGTCATGAAGTAAACAGTGAATCTTTGGAAGGGGATTGCAAACATGGTCTTATCTTGGTAAAGATGTGTCATGGAGCATTCACCCAATGTACGTTAGAGCAATCTAAGGGTTGGGTCCCACTTACACTAGCTGCAGTGGACCAATTTACAATTTATTGGCTTACATCTGTCCTAAAGAGTTGATATGACATCTGCAGATTGTCAGAGTGCAGGGGAGCCGCCTCTGTTGGCTTTGGCCATGCTCCCTACAGTGGCAATGGGAGAGGGACATAGGAGCTGTTACTGCTGACTTACATTACCTGAGCATCCCATTAAAATGGGAGCCTTTCCCAGGCCTGGCTATGCCTAATTTAGGGCTAACTTGCACCATTCCAGTTGATAACTGGGATAAAAGCTTTGCAATATATACAGCTTGGGGCTTGTATATTATTTATAACACTTTTTGGTATCAATCTTCTCCCCAAAACCAACAAACAGAAACAAACCCACCAACACCAAATGGAAGTTGGAAATTTTTTTAAGTGTGGCTATTTGGAGTGCTTCAACCATTGTGGTACACTTCCTAATGTACTTGAAAGAGTCATGATCAGTTCCATCTTTCTCCTTAACAACGACAATAAAATTATCTAGATCACTTGATCTTTCAACAGCTATCTTCTGTTTCTATTTCTTCTTTGTCTGACAAGTACATCGAAAGTAGTCAAGCTGACAGCACATTTATTTCTCAACTTCTTTTTATTTGTTTGATCTTCAAACAGTTATCACTATTCTTTAGACAGAATAAAAATCTGGGTGTTTTTGAGAAAATGTTGTTGCAGTATAACAGCAACAATTCCTTTCTGGAAACTAAAACTCTTAAGGCTGTGATTCTCAAAGAAACACAAGGCAGTTAGTTGCCTGAAATCCTAATGAATTTTATGGGAGCTCAAAGTTTAAACCTCTTAAAGTGCTTTTGAAAATCCCAGCCTAAATGCCTAATCATAACACCATTGAAGTCAATGGGAGATTTGCCATTGGATTTCACTAGGAGCAGGCATGGACTCCTAGGACCCACTCCTCTGAGGTGCTGAGTGCTCTCTACTCCCATTGATTTTCAGATCTCAAATGGGGTACCCAATAGTAAAGTAAATGGGAGCAGAGAGCACTTGGCACCTTGCAGAATCAGACTGCACATGAATATGACATCATATCCTGTAACAAATTTATTTTACTGTTACAAGACAGGAAATGACATGGTAACAATGACAAGGCCCAATCCTGCACTATGCACAGTACTTATTACCATGAGTAGTACAAAGTACATCAGCAGGTCTGCTAAGGGTAGTAAACACCAAGCTCTGTAAATAAGGTTCTCAAGACTGGTCACTGAAGCTTTGATTCAGGGCAGCACTTCAGCACATGCTTTTAATGTTAAACATGTGCTGGACTGCTGCGCTGAACCAGGGCCTGAGTTTGTAAAAGCATGTAGTTGTTTAAATATATAAGAGATAATAAGGTTATGTAATCCAAACCTATTTCCAAAGGCTAAGATATATCCCATATAGATTGCATGGGACTAGTGGTGTCAGTTATATCACAGAAATATGTATTATGGACTATCTTTATCAATCCAGTAAGTGTCAGAGGATTTCACAGGGGGGGGGAAATTAAAAACGCAAGTTAAAACTTATATTTCTACTGAAGTCTCCCATTGTCTGGCAAGTAGGGACATTCAGTATCTATTTCTGGGCCTACTACAATTTTAAAACATGCTTTATTTTCCTGTTATTGTTTTCTAATTTGAGAAATCCAACACAAGACGGGGAAGACTAAAAAGCCTCTATCAAACACTTGACTCAGAGGCTTATTGACTAAAACCAACATTTTCAAAAGTGGCCTCAGATTTTGAATGCCCAACCTGAGATGCCTTGGGCCTGGTTTTCAGAGATGCTAAAGATCTGCAAATCCCATTGACTTCAATTAGAATTGTGGGATCTCATGACTGAAAATTAGGTATCTCAATTTTGGAATCCAAAAATTTTGGCAACAAAAACAAAAGGCCAATTTTGAAAACTTTGACCTAATAGTATAGTAATACATGTAGTGAAGTAATAAATAGTAAAATGTGTGCTCTGTAAAGTATATGCTTTATTGGGAAAATCCCATTGTAAGATTTTCCAATAAGACCTATTATTAGTTATAATGATTATATACAATAGTCATTTACCTTTTAGAAAAGTCCTATAGAAATATAATAGGGCTGAAACTGACAGGATTCCATAGACATTATATGGCTCTATAGAATTACTCTAGAAAACTATAGAATTTAATAGAGAATTATATTGCTGCTATTGAATTGTATGGGTTGATCAGATATGTATTTATTATTATTATTTAGAGACCCCAACTGAGATTTGGGACCCATTGTGATAGGCACTATGTAGTCACATAATAAGACACAGTCTTAACCCCAAGGACCTTACACCTAGATCTTCAATGGTGCGGGGTCACCTAACTCCCATTGAAATCAGTGAGAGTTAGATGCCTAATACCTTTGAGGAACTGGGCCTTACATTCTAAATAAATAAGACAGAAAAAGGGTGAGAGGAGAAATTGAGGCACAGAGAGATAAAGTGACTTGCCCAAGTTCACACAACAGGTCAGTAGAACCCAGGTGTCCTGATTCCTGGTCCAGTACCCTGTCTCGTAGATTTCCTAGCCTGGTTAAAAATTCTATAGACATGTTATAATTCTCTCTTAAATTCTGTAGGCCTTCTCTATAAAAGCTATATTTAAATTAATAAAATGCATTTAATTACAAAATCAAGGTGCATGTATAAAGATGTGTAAGAAAAAACAGTTTATACAATTTTTAAAGGAAGAGATTTTCCCCAAAAACAACTTAAATATCAACTCACCAACTCCTCACATATGCACTTCCACCCCCACTCAGGCAGGCAATGTGTCTTAAAGGTCAACATACTGTGGTTCTCTGGGTTCACCAGAGGCAAGAATCTTCCTGAGTTCAGTGATGTTCAGTGAGAACAACCTGTTAACAGTTCCAGATATTTCATTCTAAGAACTGATATCTGGAGTGCCTCATCTAATTTCATCTGTTGAATTCTAGCGTAAATCTGCCCTTATCAAAAGACTCTTCCCCCAGCCTAAGAGGAGGAGCCACTAAACCCAGGGTTCAACTGATCGCGGGGGACAACAAATGATTAAGCAGGGACAGAAGTGAGGGTCATAGGTTCAAAATCAGGGATTTGGACGGGGACACCAAGAAGAGAACCCCGGACAGTGTCCACTGCTCCTCAAAGATGGCTAGGGAGCCAGCATACGCTGCCCAGAGGAACTCTGCGTGGATGCGTGAAACAAGGGAGGAATAGAAGTAGGCCCCACAGTCGCAGAGTACCTTCCCATCCGGCATCCTCCTCCTGGTATTGTAGGTGGCCATTTTGGCCAGTGCCAGGAGGAGTTTGATGAGGAGGTCTCGTGACTTCATGGGGCCACGTACAGGGTGTGCATATATGAAAAGGTGTGGGGAAAAGTGCAGCCAGAACCTCAAAAGGAGGCTCTGGAGGAGCTGGAAAAGGGGCTGCAACCTGGTGCACTGCAGATAAATGTGCGCCAGGGTCTCCCTCACGCTGCAAAATGGACAGGCATCAGGGATGGGAGTGAACTGCGCCAGGTACACGCCCATGCTGATGGCTCCATGAAGGAGCTGCCAGAGCTGATATCCCTGGCAGGCCCGTGGGACTCATCTGATTTCAGCTCCTGCTACCAAACACGAGAGGAGAAGAAGTCTCTAGGTAACTCGGGCCCAAACCTCCCAAGACTTTAGGCCTTGGTTCAGCAAAGCACTTGAACATGTTCTCATATTTAACCATATGAGTAGTCCCGCTGAAATCAATGGGTCTATTCAGGTGTTTAAAATTAAGCACATGTTTAAGTGTTTTGCTGCATCAGAACCTTATACACCAAAGTTACCACTTTGAACTGAATCCAGAAGTGAATAGGAAACCAGTGTTGTTCCTGGAATATTGATGACTAACCCTGCTCAATAGCCAAGTAATCCAGCCTTGAAGTCTCAATGATATGAATAGCCATAGCAAGGTCCAGATCTAACAGTAATAACTGCAGGTACAAAGCACTTTTGGCCACCAAAGGCACCTGAGATTCTAGGAGCAGTTGGGGACCCAAAAGCACCCCCAGTTGTGAACCTCTTAGATGAAAGGTGGGACACCTCTTGGACAAAAGGTGGGACACCTCTTCAACAGTGATCGCAGGAATCACCCCAGCTGTACCCCCAAGAATTCTCTCTATCCCACAAGCATTACCTCCATCATGTTTGGACTAATCTTCAGCTTGTTCTCATTCAAGTGCCAATCTCAGCCAGGCACTGGGAACACAAATACAGCACACCATTCTGAGTTGAAAGAAAAATTAGGCAGACATAAAATGTAGTGTTACACTGATGACACTGCTGCCCAAATTGCCTTCAATACACCCTTCAACCCACCCACCCCCATCCATCCAGTGGCTTCACATACAGTACATGCAGAAGAGACAGTTTGAAAGTCTTAATTTCTGTACTGCACCTAACAAAAATATTTATACTGAAAAATAAGGATATATATATATATGTGTACAGTATCTATCCAATATATATATATATATATATATATATATATAGGATAGATACTGTACACATTATATATATATATATATATATATATATATAAACAGTTACATTGTCTCTTGTTGACAGTTTAGAGAAAAGAAACAAGCATCTGGAAGACTTAATAAAGAAGTTCAAAATGAAAGCAAGAAAGCTGAGGTAAACATCATATAGTTCAAATGCCGGAACAACAGGTTTTAAAAAAAATCAACCCTTTTTATAATAGATACTATGAACTGAGGGCCGTTTTTGCAGGAAGAAAAATTATGCAACTGTACACTGTCATGGTCAGCCCCTTCTAGCTGAAAATAACTCTTTTTAATACAAAGTATCATTGCCGATTTTGGTTGTATGTATTCATGGAGGTTTCAACAAGTGACATAATAATCTTTAATTAAAGATTAATCTTTAATTCCTGGAGACTCCAGAACAAACCTGTGGGGTTGGTAATCCAATACAAAGATAACAGAGGGTCCTGTGGCACCTTAAAGACTAACAGAAGTATTGGGAGCATAAGCTTTCGTGGGTAAGAACCTCACTTCTTCAGATGCAAGTAATTAGCAACCACGCACCGCACCATAACAACTCTAACTCAGGAACCAACCCATGCAACAAACCTCGATGCCAACTCTGCCCACATATCTACACCAGCAACACCATCACAGGACCTAACCAGATCAGCTACAACATCACCGGCTCATTCACCTGCATGTCCACCAATGTTATATATGCCATCATATGCCAGCAATGCCCCTCTGCTATGTACATTGGCCAAACTGGACAGTCACTACGCAAGAGGATAAATGGACACAAGTCAGATATCAGGAATGGCAATATACAAAAACCTGTAGGAGAACACTTCAACCTCCCTGGCCACACAATAGCAGATGTAAAGGTAGCCATCTTACAGCAAAAAAACTTCAGGACCAGACTCCAAAGAGAAACTGCTGAGCTCCAGTTCATTTGCAAATTTGACACCATCAGATCAGGATTAAACAAAGACTGTGAATGGCTATCCAACTACAGAAGCAGTTTCTCCTCCCTTGGTGTTCACACCTCAACTGCTAGCAGAGCACCTCACCCTCCCTGATTGAACAAACCTCGTTATCTCCATACTGATTTATACCTGCCTCTGGAGATTTCCATTACTTGCATCTGAAGAAGTGAGGTTCTTACCCACAAAAGCTTATGCTCCCAATACTTCTGTTAGTCTTTAAGGTGCCACAGGACCCTCTGTTGCTTTTTACAGATTCAGACTAACACGGCTACCCCTCTGATACAATACAAAGATGTTTGTCCATATCTCTTGGATAAACAATCAGATCTTCTGTAGGTGTCTTGACAGGGAATTCCCAATGCTCCTTTGATTCACAGAAATAGTATCAGAGGGGAGTTGTATCATATAATCAAGTTGTGATAATAGTGACTACTGCTACTGATTGGCTTATTACACCTGTGAACTGAGCACACAGCTAGTCTATGCTAAAACATCCTACTATTAGTGTTTCCTGTCAATGTCCCCTTATCTGCTTGCTTGTTTAACACACTTGTTATGTTTTCTTTTAGACTGTGAGGTCTTTGTTACAGGGTCTGTCATTTACTATATGTTTATACAGTGCCTAGCACAATGGGGCCCCAGCCTAATTGAGGCCTTCAAGTGCTACAACACTATAAATAACAACAATCAACCTTTCCCTAGGGCTATACAGGCTATCCCAGCTCTTCTCAAACACGCCTTCCACCCCCCATGAGTTAGAATACACCTCTAGAAATTTTAGTAGCAGCACCACACAGTTTAGTGTCCATTTATAAATTGATGTGGGGCAGCGGTCAGTTAATTCAGTTAGAAAAGAATTTTCATCTTTGTTGCCCAGAAGATGTTAGGATATCATTCCAGGTTCTAGCACACCAAACAGGAAACCTCCTATGTCACAGAAACAACCTATCTTTGTAATTTCCACAGGCAAAGATGTTGGCCTGCTTTTCCAAAAGCCATGTCTGAGGTAAGTCAAAGAATGTTGCCAACGATTGTTTGTAATCAAAAGTGACTTATTTTGAGAAAAGTTGGCAAAATATATCTGTTTGGATATTATCTGCTGAGAGATACTTGCCCCAATAACCAGGATTTAGAGCAGGGGTTCTCAAACTGGGGGTTGGGAACCCTCGGGGCTCACGAGGTTATTACATGGGGAGTTGCGAACCGTCAACCCCCACCCCAAACCTCGCTTTGCATCCAGCATTTATAATGGTGTTAAATATATTAAAAAGTGTTTTTAATTTATAAGGGGGGCCGCACTCAAAGGCTTGCTATGTGAAAGGGGTCACCAGTACAAAAGTTTGAGAGCCACTGATTCAGAGGGTCTTATCCAGTTTCAGATTAGACTTTATTGTAAATCAATGCATAAGAGCATTTCAGTACATTAAGAATGAGAAGTTAAAAAAAAAACCTAGAGAAATCTGCAGACTGTGATTTATGTTTTTTCCTATAATTTACAGGGTCAAGACGTTCAAAAATCAAATGGAAACAATGTAGATACTAAAGAACAGAAGATGAAATATTCGCTCTGTCACTGTCAGAGCAGCAAATTGCATGTGTTCAAGTGATGTATTACCATGGACAAAACACTATTCATTTTACACCTTTCCTTTGTATATAAATTACTGAATTAACAATGGGAGAAAACTGAAAGTTTGAGGGCAGCTTTTGGATGCAGTGGATTCTTTCCTGAGTGCTTTGCATACTGGACTGGGGAAGGCTTTTCCCAGTTTCAAACTCAATATATATCTTGCATTTTGATTAATAGTAAAAAAATCCTACCAGTTTGACGTTGGAGAGCCTGGTAGTTGACAAGCCTGGGATTATTTATGTGGAGAAGCCACTGCAGGTATCTCATTCTATGCCTAGCCTATCTGTGGTGGGGGATTTAAAAATAAACTCCAACTTTAAACTGGGAGCATATGAAACACTGCAGGTTATACAAAGGAGTCTGCATGGAATAATGTAATAAGCAGCTGCAGGTTTAAGGCTCAATTATGCAGTGCCTTCTGGAGGAAATTAATAATTCTGTCTTCAGAGCAGGGTTTGGATACTGTGCAATAAGACCTGGGGCCATGCACTGAACTATTAAGAGAAAACAAAATGTCGAATAGCTGCTTAAGTAAGCACCATCCATCCTGAGCACTGAATGAAGCAAAAAATAGTATGTGGTCATGCAGTTAAATACTGTATCATAATGAATGTGTGCAAGGAGAACAAATTAAGGTTGAATTTTTAACTTTTGAGTAGTTGACTTTGCAACCTTATTAGTGTTCTTTTAACATAGTTTGTTTAATTAAACAATTCACTCATCATTATAATATTAAGAAAGTTTAATTCTCAACAATATTCAGAGAAACTAGGAATTGTTTTGAAATATACTACTAAATAGAAAATTTGGCATCTCTGCTTCTTACTAGTTTGCAGAAAATCAGGCCTCATAGTTTTGCTAGATGGTTGGCTGTTTGAAATTACGGCACTTTTATATGCAAAAGTACTCTAACGCATATGGGCCCTGACTCAATTCTCACAAAAGTCAACAGCCATCTTTCCATTGACTTCAAAGGACATTGAATCAGGCTTATAGGCCCCAGTTGAAAAGTACATAGGCACCTGCTTAACTGTGATAAGATGTAAGCACATTACACATTTGTTCCTGGCAAGTGTGCAACACATGCACACACAACTCATATTGATCCCATGGTTTAAGAAAAAAACCACCAAATACCACGAGTTTCACAACAAAATTATGAGAGTTAGCAACACTGAACAAAACCCTAATCTGAGCTTCTGGAGATGTCAGGTCCTGGTGAACGACACACCAGGGAAAGACCCAGTGCCTGACATGTCCATTTCATCTATCAGTATCCTACCCCAAAGAGATGCCTGGTGCCGACATGGACAGTGGTAGCCAGGTCCTAAGTGCAGGGGGAGCAAACATAAAAAAGGCGCCCCTCTTAGCTCCTCCTCTGGCCACGCCCCCCTTGGCTCCTCCTCTGGCCGGCCACGCCCCCCCTTGGCTCCTCCAGCCACGCTGTGGTCATGCTGCGCCCCCCCCCCCCCCCTCAGAGGGGCTTGGTCCGGGGGGAGGGGGCCGGGGGCGGGCTGGCGGCGAGGGCTAGCTGGGGCTGGCGGCTCCCCCTGGCGGAGCAGCAGGCACAGCCTTTGGGGAGGCCAGAGGGCTCCTCATGGCGGAGGTGGGGGGAAAGCCACACGGCTCCGGCCGCGTTCCGGGAACTGGGGCCGCCGCCCTGGGGCCGGAGCCGTTGGGGCCGGGGGTGTTCGGCCGGCGCCGCTCGGCCAGGGCCGGAACCGGGGCTGGCGCGGCCGGGGCCGAGCCGGGCCGGAGCCTCCAAGGCCGGAAGCGGGCCGGTGCCGTGGGGCCTGGGCCGAGCCGGAGCCGCTGGGGCCGGAGCCGCCAGGGGTGCTCGGCCGGCGCCGCTGGCGCGCTCGGCCAGAGCCGCCAGGGCCGGGAGCGGGCCGGCGCGCTCGGCCGGAGCCGCCAGGGCCGGGAGCGGGCCGGCGCGCTCGGCCGGAGCCGCCAGGGTGCTCGGCTGGCGCTGCTGGGGCCGAGCCGGGACGGAGCTGCCAGGGCCGGGAGCGGGCCGGCGTGCTCAGCCGGAGCCGCCAAGGCTGGGAGCGGGCCGGCGCCACAGGGCCTGGGCCGAGCCGAAGCTGCTGGGGCCGAGCCGGGCCAGAACCGCCAGGGCCGGCGCCCCAGAGCCGAGTCAGGGCCGCTGGGGCCGGCCGGAGCCGCTTGGCCGGGGCCAGTGGGAGCCGCTCGGCCAGGGCCGGACTGGGCCGGACCGCGTCTCATCTCGTCTCCCCGGAGCCCTCCTTCTCGCGTCTCCCCCCCCCCACTTACCTGCTGCTGCCGCCGCTGGCCTGCCCCCTGCTTGGTTTTAGACTTCCCGTGAACGTGTGATTCATGTGATTCGTGGGAAGCAGGGGAGGAGGAGGAGCAGGGGGGCGGAGCATTCAGGGGACGGGAGGAGGGGGAAGTGAGCTAGGGAAGGGGTGGACAGCTGCTTTTTTTTTAGGCGCCGCTTTTCAAAAATGTGATGGGGGAAGCGGCTGCCTCCCCTGCACCCCAATAGCTCCGCTAGTGGACATGGACCATCTTGGATGGAGAAGCCAGTGCCTGGGAGTGGATGGTGGGGGATTCACACTGTCCTGCCTTGATTTAACCCAGGGGTTCTCAAACTGGGGGTCAGGACCCCTCAGGGGGTCACCAGGTTATTACCTGGGGGTCACGAGCTGTCAGCTTCCACCTCAAACCCCGCTTTGCCTCCAGCATTTATAATGGTGTTAAATATATTAAAAAGTATTTTTAATTTATTGGGGGGGTCACACTCAGAGGCTTGCTATGTGAAAGGGGTCACCAGTACAAAAGTTTGAGAACCACTGATTTAACCCCAATGAAGGGTGAGCCCCCAGCCAGCAGCATGAGAGTCTTGGTGAGTTATGACATGGGTGTTGGGGTGGGGTTAGTTCTCTCTCCTCCTGTTGGGGTTGCTAGGCCTATATGAGCCAGAGTTCTTCCATGTTTAAACTATGTCCTTCCATGTTTAACTCTAATCGGCCTCAAGAGCCAAGGACAGGAATTGGAATGTGTAAACAGCCAGTTACCAATTACGACCTTGCTCATACTAGGTACCAAGCAATAATGATGAGGTTTGCATGTTTCTAGCTGGAGAAGGGGCAATAAACTAAGGGTAAACAAGACCAGGTAACTATTTAGAGGAATGTTACTAACAAGCTAGATTTATAGCCCTAGAATGATTTAACGGCTTAAATGTATAAACATGCCTTCGGTAGAGAGGGGAGGGGGAGTAGAGGGAGGAATGGTGTGGGGGGGTGGTAGAGGGGGAGAGAGGGGGGGCTTAGTTGTAAAGTATAAGAAGAGAGAAACTGTTTTTGCTGGTGTGCTCGATTTGAGACTTGCCTGTCTCCTTGCACCACTTTGAGATCTCAAATAAACTTTGATTGTTTCTCCACCCCGGTATGTTTATTGGCGCGAAGCACACCGGGCAACGAACCCCGCTGTTGTTGTCCTCGGGCCTCTGTGCCGGCAACACTCCCACACCTGCAAAAAAAAGTAGGGCTGGCATTAATAAATGCAGGAGGTGCTGAGTTTAGAACAGACGTCTGGGTTATCTCACATTATTAAAATGGACAAAACGTAGTCATAGCACAAAGCTACTGGGGACAGTGACAGCTAGCATGGCCCCCGTTCCCCCCGTAGCCAGGTTGGCTGCACCTCACAGCTACCTGCATTGGGACAACCAACCTAGTCCCCGTCTGGCGCAGAGTCCCCCTGCTCCTTCGCATAAGCGCGGGGGGAAAGGAGCGCTTCCCATAGACTTGACAGAAGAACAAGTTCGCACATGCGCAACGTGAACCTTACGGAGCACCTTGCTTGAGCGCACTAGGGGCCTCGAAAATGAAACCGTTCGTCCGGCACATGTGCGTTTGAGGTTCTGGGCATGCGCCCTAAGGGCCAGAAGAAAGCGTACGTGTTGTTTAAGTCACGTGATCCCCTCCCTCTTCCCCGGCGGAGCCACGTCCTCTGCGGTTCGGGGGCGGGGTCGGAGAGCGTGCGTGGCGTGGCGTGGCGTGGCGTGGCGGCGCCAGGTTCCCGGATGGAGGCGATGGTGAGCGCCATTTGGGCAAGAGCAGCAGCCGTGGACGGCGCTAGGTAGCTGCTACTATGAGATCCCCGACCCAGCTGCTGCTGCTTGTGCTGTTGGCCTTTCCCGCCGCTCTGTTGCTCGGCGGAGTTCGCGGCGGCCCGGGTGAGGACGCGCGCGCTCGTGTTCGGGGAGACGTTGATATTTGAAATTCGAACGGGAAACGTTAACCGCTTCCTGGAGCGGGCGAGCGCGTGAGGGGCTGGGCCGGGGCTTCCCCGGGTGGGTGGAGAGACCAGGTTCCTGGTCACAGAGTGTCGGGCGGGGGGTTGGCCCGGGATCCCCCTGTGCAGTTTGGAGGCGGCCAGGTCCTGCCTTCCTGGTGCCTGGCGGTGCTGGACGTGCCAGCGGCAAAGGCAAGCGCCTTCCCCCGCGCTCAACTGGGGCGAGCCGGGGGGCGCGGGGAGGTTGAGCTGCTCGCTGTCCGCGAGGCTGACGTGTCACTGGTCTCCCCACTCCGGCTACCGGCCCTCGCACGCCGCTACCCCTGACCAAACTGCCCCGGGTCCGTGGCTTCATCCCGGACACGTGCCGCACTCCCCGGTGCCTCCTGGACGCCCCTGGCAGCCGGACTAGCCCGCGCCGGTACTCGGGGGTAGGTGGTGTCTCTGGCGGCCGAGTGGTCTTCCCTCGATCGGTCACACCACAGCGCGGCCAGCCTCGGGGGCAGGGACTGTCCTATTGGCCTGACACGTCGGGCCACAGTTTGTACTGCTGCAGTGAGCAGTAACTTTCTAGCGGGCACCTTCGCTTGGGGGGGGGGGGGGGGAGGGAGCATCATTTCAAGGCAGCCAGTAAGGGCTGTGTGACTACGCAGAGCGGCTGCTAAATTACAGCAGGGAGTGCTTGAAATGGCCGTAAGGATCGTTTTTCTGGACTTGCTATATAAATTGATGAGTGCCTACTTTAAAACGGCAAGAAAATGCTTTGGCAGCCAGTCTTCTCTTCTTCCCTGCCCCGACGTGTCCTTCAAATAATAAAACAAACACTCACGTCTGTTTACACTGTAATTGTATCTGATTTATGCCTTGAAAATTGCTGATAATATTAAGTTGAAAGAGGGTTGAAGGGTAATGCTGTATTTGCACGCTCTTCTGCCTGGGTACTGTATCAGATATCATGTGTTCCTCTTCCCACAAAAAAAGCAGCTCTCTTTTTCTACTATTGCCACATCATCATTCCTTCTGAAATCCATTGAAGGGATCGCAGATTAGTGTGTTGTTTAGGAAGCACGTTTATGTAGTGAGATATAAAATAACATAGCAGGCACTGGCTATAGTTAAGGTTATGTCATGACTTTAATTATAAATCCAGTATTCACAAACTCTTAACTTTCTGAAACCTTGTAGGGCTGAAATTATTTCAATTAGTTGTGGCTAAGCAGTAAACTTGAAAAGTTTCTGAAAGTCTTTCTACAAATTGCTAAACATAAAATTTGAATTCTACAGATGTTCTAATCCTCACAGAGGCTTAGGGCCTAGATCCACAAAAGGATTTAGTAATTGTGATGCTGAACCTTGTGACACCTAATTTTTAGGCACCTAGAAAATCACAGGAATTATACTTCAATTTAAGAAGCCTGAATTAGGCGCCTAGGCTCCTATATAAAGAGTGGGGAGAATTAGGCCTGGGCTACACTGAGGGGGAGAGGGGGTTTCGAACTAAGATACGCAACTTCAGCTATGCTATTCGTGTAGCTGAAGTCGAAGTATCATAGTTCGACTTACCTGGCCGTCCTCACGGCAGCAAGTCGACGGCCGCAGCTCCCCGTCGACTCAGCTTACTCCTCCTGCCGAGGTGGAGTACAGGTGTCGATTCGGGGGTCGATTTATTGCGTCTAGGGAAGACGTGATAAATCAATCCCTGATAAATCAATCCCTGATACATCGAACACTACCTGCTGAGCCGGCGGGTAGTATAGACGTACCCATAGACTGCAATCCCCTAAACCAGCAGGATAGGCAGGGAGCTGCCTAAACTAACCAATGAGAGATGCCAACTGGAGGGGTATAATAAGCAATCTGAATGAGACTGTTTTAGTGCCACACTAAATCCAGATTTTTCTCTGGTCCAGGAGAATTGCTCCTAGCCTGTTTGGGTGTAAGTGCCCTGCAAAGCTGCTGTTTTGCTTACAAGTTCCTTAAACTTGATAACTTTGGATTTTTCCTCTATTTTTGGGGTAGAGTGAGGAAGGGAAAGCAGGTGAATTAATTTTGTTTCTGTAACAGTGAAAGGTCACTATGAACTTGAAATCTCTTAATCTAAAATGAGTTGAATAGCTCCAGGTACTGTATCTACCCTTGATCTCCCTGACAATTTTTTTGGATTTACAGTCCCATTCTACTATATTTTAAAACAATATCTTTCCTACTTAGTTGTAGGTAGGTTGATGCCTCCAGGCCTCGCTCAGGTTTTGGGCCCACAGGGGAAATAGTAAAACTGATTGCACATGAAATGCTGTCAAATGCATGAAGTAAATAGGGATTTTCTTTCTTTTCTTTTCAGTTAAGGTAATTTTAGGTGTAACAACAGGTAAATTAATTCAGACAAATGGGGTTAAGTTGACTGTCTTTCAGATCACAGTGCTTAGAACAGTGGGGGGTCTTATACATAGATTGAGTTATTCATATGTATGTTTGTAGAGTTGGACCTCTGAATGCTTGTCAGGAAATTAAAGTTCACTTTATTATAAAAGGTGTGGCTATGTTGTGCAAAGGTGTTCATGTTCTTAAACATGATAACTCTTAATGTTTGATGAAACCATGCCATTCAATAGAAAATGTAATATGGTCAAGTTAATGAGACCCTTAATTTTCTTGTTGTTGAGCATTTAAATAGTTGATCGTGCACACCTGCAGTTCTGTTTCTGGTGGGGCGCCCTGCATGAGCCATATGATTGGGGACTAAATTTGTAGTCTTCAAACTTCATCAGTATGTGCCTACATATTTTAAATGTGTGTCAGAACTCACTTTTACAAATGAGGATTTGAGCTAATTTCATAGGTGCTCATATCATGAATGTGATAAAACGCCTAATGACTTTGAATTAAAGTGCAATTGATCCAAACCAATTATAGATGTGAATGCCGATATTTGTGATGGGGGAAGAATTTCAGAGCAGGTGTGGAAAAATAGCACAAGGTGACTTTAGTTATAAATCCACTATAGCATTCTGATCATTTTGACCTGCTAAAGTGAACTTTCTTAGGTCCTTGAATTGTATCCTTTGCTATAATTTGATATATACTATATGATATTAGCAAGGCCCTTGCCTTAGTATTTATCGAGTTCCCCCCAGCTCCCCAAAAATCCCAGATTTTGAAGAAGCTAGTATCTGGATTTTACCTTCCCCCCCCCCTCAATTTTGATGTTGGGGGAGGGGGGCGAGGGGACCCAGGAATCTCACCGAGGAAGCGGATGGGGTCAGGAGGGTGCTCTGTCCGGCAGGGAAAGTGGACAGGGCTCTGTGCAGGCAGTCGCGGCTCCCTGCTCATCTCATTCCCCCAACGTGCATGCGCAGCAGCCACCAACTGACAGTTACCCTCCTCTGCCCAGGCATGCTGAGGAGGCTGACGGGGATTCTGCGAGGAAATGAATAGGTCTGCACTGAAGGGCCAGGTCAGTTGGGTTCTCTGCCCAGTAGGCGAAGTAGACGGGACTCTGTATCCTGGAGAATGAGATGGGCAGGAGCCAGGTCCCAGTAGCTGAGAGAGCCCACACACAACTCCCCTTACCCCTGCTGGAGAGTGTTAGTACTCATGGGGTGCAGCCTTCCACTCCCCTCCTGACCTCAGCCCTTCAGTGCATTCCCATTCACTTCCTCTGTACAGGGGGGAAGCAAGAGGGGCAGGGAGCCAGGCTCCAGCACCCAAGACCACCCAACCAGTATGTCATGAGTACCCTGGCTCCCATGAGCACTGAACACCCCTTCTCCCATCTCCTGCCTGCTGCCTTTTGTTTTCATATTTTACCAATTTTCACCTTTTTAATTTTTGAATAAACACTGATATGTTCTTAGGAAACTTAAGAAAAAAATAAAACTGAAAATGAGAAGGGCTTAGATCAGGGGTCGACAACCTACAGCACGCGTGCCAAAGGTGGCACGCAAGCCGATTTTTGATGGCACGCGGCTCAGCCCACCGCTGCTCTGGGGTTCCGGCTGCTGCCCCGTTGCCAGCCAGGGTCCCGGCCACCGGCCCCACTCAGCGCTTGCTGCTGGCCTGGGGACCCCCAAGGAGCCCCAGGCTGGCAGCGGGCTGAGCAGGCCGGCGGCTGAGACCCTGGCTGGCAGGAGCCGGCGGCCGGAACCCCAGAGTGGCGGCGGGCTGAGCGGGACTGGTGGCCGGGACCCCAGACCGGCAGCAGGCTGAGCCGCTCAGCCCGCTGCCAGTCTGGGGTTCTGGCCACCAGCTCCTGCCAGCCGGGATCCCTTAGCCCGCTACCAGCCTGGGGTTCTGCTCACCCAGGCCGGCAGGAGGCTGAGCGGGGCCGGCGTCTGGAACCCAAGACTGGCAGCAGGCTGAATGCTGAGTGCAGACTGGCAGAGGGCTGAGTGGGGCTGGTGGCTGGAACCCCAGACGAGGATCCCAGGCAAGGATCACACTAAATTGATAAGATCTGCATTTTAATTTTATTTAATTTTTTTTATTTTAAATGAAGCTTCTTAAATATTTTAAAAACCTTATTTACTTTAAATACAACAATAGTTTAATATAGACGTACAGAGAGACCTACAAACGTTAAAATGTATTACTGGCACGGGAAACCTTAAATTACAGTGAACTTGGCACACCACTTCTGAAAGGTTGCCGACCCCGGCTTAGATGTTTGATTCCATTTAGTTCTAATTTCAGACATTTTCCCATCTTGAGCCAAAATATTTTGCAGTATAACAAATAGCAAGGGATAGGTAATGAGCACTGGAGCATCTAGTTTAGCTCAGTGGTTCTCAAACTTTTTTTTCGTGGACCACTTGAAAATTGCTGGGGGTCTCAGTGGACCACTTAATGATATTTCCAAATGTTGTTTGTACCATTAGCTAACTATTGTAAAGCGCTTTGGATAAAAGCGCTATATTAAAAAAGCCCCTTAATAGGTTTTTTGTTCTACAAATAAAAGCACACAACTCATATTTTTGTATCAGTAGTCTTACCTTTCTAATGCAAGGATATGCCCTCTCTCCCCCGCCGCAGCAGCCCCCGAGATGGGGCTGGGAAGGAGGGGGGGTCTGTCCCCCACCGCAGCAGCCCCTGAGCTGAGGCTGGGAAGGAGGGGGGGTCTGTCCCCTGCTGCAGCAGCCCCTGAGCTTAGGCTGGGAAGGAGGGCTGTCTCTCCCTGGCAGCTGCAGCCCTAGACCCTGGGAAAGTTGCCTCTTTTTCTGGCCGCTGCAGCCCTGCACATCTCAAATTCCCCCCACCCCCTCTTCTCACCCCACTGCCCCCTCCCACCGACACCTTATTCCCCCCAAGACCACTACCTCACTTTATACGTGTGACTTCTCCAGCGTCCAGGCACCTAATTAGTGGAGCCATGCCTGCGTGGCTCCAATAATTAGGTGGGTGGCCCTTTATTTTGTTGTGTGCAGCCGCCCAGGCACGCACCTTAGAGGGGACTATCCGCAGACCACCTCAATTGAGCTTGTGGACCACAGTTTGAGAACCTCTGGTTTAGCTGAATGTACACATAAAATGGTGCATTTATTTCTGGCTTTTAAAGATTTCTCAAATATAGTCCAGATTCTCATAGACTTTAAGGTCAGAAGGGACCATTATGATCATCTAGTCTGACCTCCTGCACAATGCAGGCCACAGAATCTCACCCACCCACTCCTGTAACAAATCCCTAACCTATGTCCGAGTTACTGAAGTCCTCAAATTGTGGTTTAAAGACCTCAAGGTGCAGAGAATCCTCCAGCAAGTGACCAGTGCCCCATGCTCCACACTGCAGAGGAAGGCGAAAAAACTCCAGGGCCTCTGCCAAACTGCCCTGGAGGCCCCAATATGTCCCATTAGCACACACAATGTTACTTTACCTATCCCACAGTTGCTGAAATGTATAATGTCATTTGCCTGCTCGGTCAAGGTGTGTTTGTGATACGAGGAACAGAGTGGAATACTTTGAGGCGTGTTACAGAGCTGTGATTATATTCGGAAATCTGTAGTTTGCACCTTTCAACATGTAAGAGCAAAAGGAAGAGCTGCATGTGTACCTTTAGGATCCAGTATGCATCGTTTCAATGCAGAATTGTGTAGGTTGTGTCAGCAGCAGGGCATACAGCTTTTATTACTAAGGATCTTGTCAGCTGTGAGATGGAATATGAGAGAACTAATGCTTTAATGATGGTTAAGTGAAAGTGTAGGTTTGAGATAACTGGTGAGTAAGCACAAGGGAGGTGCAAAAGGCTGTGAAATGGTTCTTAAATTGTACCTGTGAGTCTTTCTAAGAAGTTGGCTAAGGGTATGTCTACACTGCAATTAGACACTCATGGCTGGCCGTGTCAGCTGACCTGAATTGTTGAACTACATGAATGAAAGCAATCCAAACAGTCAGATTCCTCAATATACATAAAATACCATGATTTTATTAATCCTAATGATTACTAAATTAATTTGCATCTGATTTTTCAACTTCCTGTTGTATAAATGTTTAAAATTTAGTGGATTACTTAGAAATAAAGAACGAGGAGTACTTGTGGCACCTTAGAGACTAACAAATTTATTTGAGCATTAGCTTTCGTGGGCTAAAACCCACTTCATCAGATGCATGCAGTGGAAAATACAATAGGAAGATAGATCGATAGATATACACACAGAGAACATGAAAAAATGGGTATTGCCATACCAACTCTAATGAGACTAATCAAATAAGGTGGGCTATTATCAGCAGGAGGGAAAAAGACTTTTGTAGTGATAATCAGGATGGCCCATTTCAAACAGTTAGAATCATAGAATATCAGGATTGGAAGGGACCTCAGGAGGTCATCTAGTCCAACCCCCTGCTCAAACCAGGACCAATTCCCAACTAAATCATCCCAGCCAGGGCTTTGTCAAGCCTGACCTTAAAAACCTCTAAGGAAGGAGATTCCATCACCTCTCTAGGTAACCCATTCCAGTGCTTCACCACCCTTCTAGTGAAAAAGTTTTTCCTAATATCCAGCCTAAACCTCCCCCACTGCAACTTGAGACCATTACTCCTTGTTCTGTCATCTGGTACCACTGAGAACAGTCTAGATCCATCCTCTTTGGAACCCCCTTTCAGGTAGTTGAAAGCAGCTATCAAATCCCCCCTCATTCTTCTCTTCTGCAGACTAAACAATCCCAGTTCTCTCAGCCTCTCCTCATAAGTCGTGTGCTCCAGCCCCCTAATCATTTTTGTTGCCCTCTGCTGGATTCTTTCCAATTTTTCCACATCCTTCCTGTAGTGTGAGGCCCAAAACTGGACACAGTACTCCAGATGAGGCCTCACCAATGTCGAATAGAGGGGAACGATCACGTCCCTCGATCTGCTGACAAGAAGGTGTGAGTAACAGTAGGGGGGAAATTAGCATGGGGAAATAGGTTAGTTTGTGTAACTCTCCAGCGCATCATCAAGGATCTACAATCTATCCTGAAGGACGATCCCTCACTCTCCGATTTTGGGAGACAGGCCAGTCCTCGCTTACAGACAGCCCCCCAACCTGAAGCAAATACTCACCAGCCACCACGCAACAAAAACACTAACCCATGAACCTATCCTTGCAACAAAGCCCGTTGCCAACTCTGTCCACATATCTATTCAGGGGACACCATCATAGGACCTAATCACATCAGCCACACTATCAGAGGCTCGTTCACCTGTACATCTACCAATGTGATATATGCCATCATGTGCCAGCAATGCCCCTCTGCCATGTACATTGGCCAAACCGGACCGTCTCTACGCAAAAGAATAAATGGACACAAATCAGACGTCAAGAATTATAACATTCAAAAACCAGTCGGCGAACACTTCAATCTCCCTGGTCACTCTATTACAGACCTAAAAGTCGCAATTATTCAACAAGAAAAACTTCAAAAACAGACTCCAACGAGAAACTGCAGAACTAGAATTAATTTGCAAACTGGACACCATTAAATTAGGCTTGAATAAAGACTGGGAGTGGATGAGTCATTACACAAACTAACCTTTTTCCCCATGCTAATTTCCCCCCTACTGTTACTCACACCTTCTTGTCAACTGTTTGAAATGGGCCATCCTGATTATCACTACAAAAGTTTTTTTTCTCCTGCTGATAATAGCCCACCATATTCGATTAGTCTCATTAGAGTTGGTATGGCAACATCCATTTTTTCATGGTGTGTGTGTATGTGTATGTATGTATATAAACTTCCTACTGTATCTTCCACTGCATGCATCCGATGAAGTGGGCTTTAGCCCACGAAAGCTTATGCTCAAATAAATTTTAGTCTCTAAGGTGCCACAAGTACTCCTCGTTCTTTTTGCTGATACAGACTAACACGGCTACAACTCTGAAGCCTGTTAGAAATAAAGAACACTTTCATATCAGCTACACCAAATGTTATAATCTTACAATAATAAGACATTCATGGTAAAATCAGGGGTCTAAGAAGCAGCTTGGTTACTTCCTAGTACCCTAAGGCAAACACCTTGACAGACCTTATTTTCACTTTTTTCTCTGCAGTTGTGTGCACCAAAGCTTTAATTTGTTTTGAAATTGCTGGTACATAAATTACTAAATTTTAGAAACTTATTCAATAGAAACTGAAGTTTCTAAACTGATAGTGATTTCTGCTTATACAGACCAAAACTTTTGCATAATATTTTGCAACTAAAACCTCAAACTATTTATCTCCTGCCAGTAAATGTAAGTCTTGGAAAACTGAAGTATGATCCCAACATCCCGTTAGTCAACCACACTTACAGAAAATAACTTCTGTTATTTCCATCTTGTTTTGTTACTAGGTTCAAGTTTACTAGTTGCAGCCCAAGATGCTACGGAGGATGAAGAAGCAGTGGAAGATACGGTAGTTGAAGATGAAGATGATGAAGCTGAAGTTGAAGAAGATGAACCCACAGACTTGGTAGACGTGCATACATTTTGTTTCAAAGCATTAGATTATACAGCTTCTTTAAGTTAGAGGTTAGATGGATTAGAAATATGGATTTTAGTATACCGTATTTAATTTCTTTAAAGTGGCTAAAGAGAAATATAATTAAGGACCTTAGAAATACTTTCAATTTGGGCAACTGGGAGGATATAAGAGGAACAACTAAATAGTAATTGGAACACTGGCTGTGCCTAACAGCATCTTAAAAAGAGAACACTAACTGAAATTGCACAGTTTGTTTTTTCCCACTTCAACATTCACCTTAAAAAGATAATGGTATTTCTTCAGTGTAAATTTGGTTTGTCATATTGTCTCTTTGAAGTCTCACTTAAGCCCTGCAATAATGTTTGAAGTCTAGTTTTGAGGCATATTTTTGCTTCTATTAATTACATCTGCAGTCTGAAATAAAATCACCAAGGTACATTTGTCGTGCCACCAGAAATGTCACTTTCCTTTTTGAGGTAACTATTTCAAAATCTTGATGTGATATGATTTATGTAGTGTTACTAGTCACCTCTGGCAGATTTAACATTCAGCTGTTAAATACCTCGTAGAGGCTAATCTCTTGATATCCACTCATGCACATTAATGCTAAGAAATTAAAATGAAAACTTGAGGTGTGGGAATGGGAAAATAAAGGAAAATGGAGAGAAGATGAAAAGAGGAGGGTGTTTGTGAATTTTTATATATAATAAAAGCAAAGAATTGCTAGATTACTGCTTGATAAATACATTTGATGCATTTTACTGGTTTTCATCAAATTTATTTGATGCCCTTCCATACTACGTGACCAGCTTAACAGCAGTCAGATACTATTCAGCAGGAATTAAATATTGGTGGTATTAATGGAATACATTCAGTGTACATTGTCTATTTAACCATCTCTAGTAGTAAGTTGAAAATTGTTAAATAGTGTTCAAACAGTATAGAACTGGTTTTGTAATAACACAAGATGTGGCTTTGCATTGAGGCATGAGATATCTTTCTCTCTGGTTAGTAGGCTTAGTTCTTGGGTTAGTAAGGGAATAGAGGTAAATTTTTGAAGTCCTAGGGATGAATAAAGTAGTGAACGCTCTAAAAATTTCCTGTGTGCTTGATTTTCTTCAAAAAATATTTGGTCCAAGAATAAACATAAGAATGTAAGCTTAACTGAAGCCTAACCTTGACCAACAAGTTGACAGCACTTGGTTAAAAGTAACCTTCACACTCTAACTTTTATGTGATTAACAGTATCTCTCACAATATATCTACAGAGTTCTACAAGTAGAAAACAATATTATAATGTGAGGTGTACCTCATTTCAAGGATTGTAGCATTGGTAATATCCTTACCAGGCTAGAAACACCTTTTATTATAAATAGCTGCTGCCCTTAAGAATTCCTAGATTAATAGTAAATCACTACCCAAATTTTTACAAGACATAGGATGCCTTGTTTCAAAAGTCTGTCCTCTTATTTGGAGATGGAAGGACAGGCAATTGGTATACTATTATAAGATAGGGATGAGAAAATGAGGCCTGTCCAGAATGTGGACTCAGAGAACAATTAAAGGGACTGAGTTCAAACACAATACAACTTTTTTACCATTAACATCTTAAAATTCAGTGGAAATAGTCTTTAAACAAAGATTTGTCTGCAGCAAAACTTACTTTTTATTGTCTAAGCTATATTCTGTAAGACCTTTGTTTTAATAAGCGACTGACACCATCTTGGAGTGGGTATGGAAACTTGCTTGAATTTTTGAAGTTATTTTTAGACAGTTCATTTAAACAGTGATTCTCCTGTTGCTTTGTGATCAGAAGCCTTATCCTTTAGGTAGAATTGAAAGGTGTTTGTCAAGACATCAGTTGAGATTATCTTCCTTGTAACAGTTGACTACTTCTGACTCCTAAAAAAAAGTGTCAAAGTACTGCACTGCTTTAAATGTTTAGTCATGTCATCAAATAATGCAGAGACTATACAAACTTATACACCTAACTTGGTTAGTAAACAGGGAATTATATTTTGGCTATTTAAGTAGTTACTTAAAAATCTTCTTAATATGTTTACATTTAACACAATTTTATATTGCATAGACAATTATTTACAAGAAGGATGCCTTGTTCTCGATTTTCACTTTATTATAAAGTAACTAGATGCAGAGGGATAAAACAGCCCTTGGCTTAGACCAAGCTCTTTGCT
Source organism: Emys orbicularis (assembly GCF_028017835.1). Lineage (NCBI taxonomy): Eukaryota > Metazoa > Chordata > Testudines > Emydidae > Emys > Emys orbicularis. The sequence goes on from NC_088684.1 coordinate 118,178,522, forward strand.
TGTTTTCAAAAATAGAGAACAACCACGTAATCGGGGAAAACAAGACTCCACAATTTTAGATTACCAACTTCTAAGCACCTCTTGTACTCTAGAGCCTATGAATATGGTAATCATGCTGCATTTAACTCTGTGGCCATTTACAGGGCTGGAGAACTAGCAGCTCAGGGTCAAAGAGAAACAAACAGCAGAGAGTTGACAGTCTGTCACATCTGTTACAGCAGCAGCTGTAAATGTTTTGTCCCACTGATTTTGTTACAGGATGCCACACAACAAAATACTTCCGTTACACTTAACGTATAGGATTCTCATAAAATGTGCATATTCTTTGCTTCACCCTTTATTATAGGTTTTTCAAAAATTTCTCTTGTCTTAGATAGAAGAAAAAGAGGAAGAAGACTTATCAGGAGAACCTAAAGCCTCACCTAGCGCTGATACAACTATCTTGTTTGTGAAAGGCGAAGGTAAGATGTGCACAAGTCCTGTAGCAATCTAACAAATGCTTGGCTGTTGCTGACTAGTCGCAAGTTTTAAATGTCATTACACATGCATAAAACAATGTTGAAGCTCTAATAAAGCACTGTACAGTTTTGTTAGGGCTGAGTTTAAACTGGGATTCTTGTGCACTTTAACACTGGCATGGCATATAAAAACTTTTTTCTAACTTTATGATATTATGTTCTAGACTTTCCTGCAAACAACATTGTAAAGTTCCTGGTAGGCTTCACCAATAAGGGTACAGAGGATTTTATTGTGGAGTCTCTTGATGCCTCTTTCCGGTACCCTCAGGACTATCAGTTTTTCATCCAGAATTTCACAGCTCTTCCTCTGAACACAGTGGTTCCACCACAAAGACAGGCCACATTTGAGTACTCATTCATCCCTGCAGAGCCTATGGGTGGTCGTCCCTTCGGACTGGTTATAAATCTGAACTACAAAGACTTAAATGTAAGCCCAATTTTGGAATTACTTTTACTCCTTCAAATTAAAGTGGAATTGTGGGCAGGAAGGGAAAGGCTAGTGTTTTAAAAAACACTTAGTGTCTGTGTAGATTACATTAAATGCTTAGACCAACTTATTTTTTCTGTTATGGATATGAATTTGATTGTAGATCTGTACATGTTTTGTGTGCTATAAAATTACACTTGAACTTCCATTAGCTAGGGACATTATAGCACTTAAGGATAGTGAATGGTGCTCTGTCTTTACAGAAAATCTTGACTTTCTCCTGAGATCTCGTAAACTCACTGGGTGAGATTTGTGTAGTCCCATGAATTTGAATGAGTGAGCAATGCTGGCAAGTGTTGTCATTAGCTTTTTAAAAGATTTATCAAAGGCACTAATGGGAGTTAGGTGCTTGGCTCCCATTGACTCTCAGAAGGAGTTAAACATCTAACAGCTTCTTGCACCTTTGAAAGTTCTCTCCAGTGAACAATGTAATAAGATCCTCGGGTGCTCAATAGAACATCTCTATCACACTACAGAAAGACATGAAATTAGTATAGCATTTGTGCTAAAGCCATGGATGCTGTATCACATGTTCTTATGTAAGATTTTTTTTTTGTATTCTACGTACTTACCAAAGGTATTGCTCTGCAAGTCTTCAGCTAGCTCCAGTTTCAGAACCTCTTGCAGTGTTTTCTCCCATAGCTATATGACTTACCTTTTTGTTGTGAGCTAATCAGTTCCTCTGCTCTCCACATAGTAGTTTGTCCTCAGCAGAGGTTTTAGAATCTCATCACATTTCCTTGGAAGGCATTACAATTATGAGAGGTTAAACTGATTTTAAAAAAATCATCATTGTTGCAGGGCAATGTGTTCCAAGATGCTGTCTTCAATCAAACTGTTACAATTATTGAAAAAGAAGATGGATTGGATGGAGAAACGTAAGAGAAATTTGAACTTGCTTTTGTTGGTAGTACATCAGCAGTAATGTACTGTTATATGTGGCCACTTAAAAATGGCCTCATTTCATGGAATGCTGGAAATCCTGTATGGCCTGGTGATGGTAGAGTATTCAGAAGAGGGGAGAGGAAATGTTAACCCAACACCTCAGAAATAGAGGCTGTGCTTTCTTGTTTAATGTGAAATAAAACTGATTGGATATGCAGTTAAGAAATTCTGTACCTAATTCATATTTCAAAATATAGCCATAATATTACTATTTCAGATAGGATAGTTTTCACTACTTTTCTGTCTCAGATCCAAGTCCAGAGCATAAGTGTGGCCTATTGGGAATTGCAGGAATAGTCTCAATCTGAGGCTGTATTCCTAAATAAAATTATTTGTAGGGAGGAAGGGTGTCACAGATGGTTCAGGGTATTGAGATGTGGTCCACATTTTGAAGGCTGAAGTACCTGTGATATACAATTTTACTTCTGAGGCACTGTTTTAAATTAGTCTAAGTTGCAATCTGAGGGATTCTTTTCAGGTGGCAACATGTGAATTTTTAGTCTAATTCCTAGTTAACCATATGCGCTCCTCACAATTTTGGGGAAATGCAAAGAGGCTAAAGGTGAATTGCTGTGAAAACAGAATTACTTGTCCCTGGAAGTAGCTTGCAGTTCCTTGTAGGGAAACTTTTAGCTGCTTTACTTGATCTGTGGATTAGAGGCATTCCTTATGAGCATTCAACTAAATCGTTAAAAGAGAGAAAGGAAATGATGTGGTACTCTCACTACTTGTTGCAAGGATGTGGCACAGTACATACTTGTTAAACGTACATTAAAATATTGTGTGTGGCATTTTCAAAAGCACCTACATCACCCTTTTGAAGAAGATACCGAGCATTTACAGAGGACTGTGTACTAGAATTTGCCTGCTTAGCAAATCAGTTTTCAAAAGCTTACTGAAAACGTCTGTCTTTTGATGAAGATTCTGATTAAGCTCTTTCTGCAATGATTTTTATGAAAACAAGAAGTCCGGTGGCACCCTAAAGGCTAACAGATTTATTTGGGCATAAGTTTTCGTGGGTAAAAAACCCACTTCTTCAGATGCAAATAAATCTGTTAGTCTTTAACGTGCCATCGGACTCCTTGTTGTTTTTGTGGATACAGACTAACACGGCTACCCCTCTTATACTTGGCACAATGATTTTTATGGTTCATAGATTTAGAACTTCTTGTCAGCTTCAGCTTGTAAAATTGGTTAGTTTAATACCTTGGAGGATGATCTACTGTTCATAAGAATAAGGGAACCTAACCTCTTAAATACTGAATGAGATTTAAACTATAATTGGAATCTATAGAAAAAGAATTCAACTATCCACTTAGTCTGGGAAATGTACAGGCTGTTTCAGAGAATTCAGCTGTAGAACACTCTCTCCGTAAGTTCTAATTTAGGTACCCACTTCTTAGGATGCTCCATCACCAGTAAAGACTTCAGGGTATCCTTGCAACATGAGCATTGAGGTGGTGTATACTACAGAAGTGATTATGTAATGGGGCCTCATAGCTTTTGTAACTGATTAGTAAATTAGCAGTCACATTTATTCATTCTCTCTCACTCACACACACCCCATTTTAGAATTTGGTATGTTACGTTAACTTTAGCAAATGTGAACTTAGAGAAATGTCAGTAGCTAAATACATACACCTCTACCCCGATATAACGCGACCCAATATAACACAAATTCAGATATAACGCAGTAAAGCAGTGCTCCGGGGGGGGGGGGGGGCTGCGCACTCCGGCGGATCAAAGCAAGTTCGATATAACGCGGTTTCACCTATAACGCAGTAAGATTTTTTTGGCTCCCGAGGACAGCATTATATCGGAGTAGAGGTGTATTTGTTGAAGTCTACCAAATGGCACTTTTTTGTATGAAAATTTACCCTGTTTTTCCAAGTAAAAGTTAAGATTACTGTAACTTATGCAAGCCAAACAACTCTATTTGGTTTACTCTGTATTTTACAGTACTTTGTATTAAGCTTCATTATTTCTCATCCTCCATTTTTTCCTGAGAGAGATGGGAGAGAGACCTCAAAACTTATTTAAAAAAAAAAAAAAAAAGTGCTTGTAAAACCACACAATATGCAGAGGCACTCCAAGGACCTGATAAAATTTCTGCAATTACTTCTCATTCTTTGTTTTAAACAACTGATTAGACTTCAAACTGAAGATGACCCTACATTTTTTTTTTTTTTTTTTTTCTTCTCCCTCTTACCAAATAAGAATCTTCATGTACGTGTTCCTGGCAGGACTTGGCCTACTTGTCATTGTTGGTCTACATCAACTGCTAGAATCTAGGAAAGTAAGTAAGCAATTATGTACACTTGTTAATCATATACAGTATTCTGTTGATACTGAAGTGTTAGCTTCCAATCAGAGCAATACACCTTTTGTGGCCTATTATGGCACAAAAGAACTCATGAAAATTTAACTTTGATCAGTGAAATTGAAGGGAAGCAGATTAATACTAGAATTCCTCCTAGTCTTGAAACAGAAATGTGTCTTATGAGCTGTTTTGTAACTTGAAAAAATTATGCTGATGAGTTGCTTGTCTACCACTACCTTTGCTTACCTTCTTCCACCATAGGAATGGTCAACCTTGTAGAATAAAAGGCTCTGGTGTTTTCCAAATGTCAGGCGTGTGCAGCTACAAAACTACATTTTCACGTACTCTTTACAACCTCATTGAAGTCCTTCCTCATTTCCTGCTGTTATGTCAGCTGTTAATGCCCTGTCTTAACTTGTATTGTAACCTTTGGGATTGGGATCATGTATTCCTACATGTTTATATTTGCTTAGCATGATAGGCCTGAGTCTTGAACACTATCATCATATTACAACTAATGGTTTGTCGTCATACTGATTTGGCCAAGTAGTACATCTAGTGAAAGTGTAACTCAACACTCCAGGTACCACAAGGGTGTTGATTTCAAAGAGTAATAATAGAATGCTATTAGGGAAAAATCCTAACTTTTTCAAAATGATAGATCATAAGTATACTGGAGATAAGAGTAGTGTTTTGTAGATTTGTGCTTTTTTGGTAATTATTTTAATACTGTACTGCATCACTTATATGTATGGAGTTGTATGGGAATCTAGATATAATTCCTGCTACATGGAATGAGGATAATCTGAATTTAAAAGCGCAAGATCTGACACTTTATAAGAGTTCTGACAAATTACTTAAGGTGTCAAGTTTGCTGAAGTTAGGCTACAAGGAGGGCTTGACACTGTAACTGTTCACAAGCTTAAAGGTGTATTATTTTGTGTTTGCTTAATGACAGTTGGCTTTTACTAAATACAGGAATTCCTTATTTAGGTTTAATACCCTGACATTTGTACTACATAAAGCTTCCTTATGGAAGGTAAATCTGTTCACATCTCTGTGTGAGATAAACATATTCTTGCCTCAAACTCTTCCAGAGAAAGAGACCAGCACAGAAAGTAGAGATGGGCACATCAAATCAAAATGACGTTGACATGAGCTGGATTCCTCAAGAAACTTTAAATCAGATCAGTAAGTAGTAAGCCTTTCACAACTAGGGTATGATTCACTTGTTTTATCAAACTGTAAAAAATTTTTTTTCCAGATTCTTAAGCCATCTGCTTCATGAAACAAGTTCAATCTAGAAGTATCTTAAGTATATGCACCTTTTTGTAATAACTCTTTTGCGTATTACACAGTAATTGGTTATTTTAAATAGTGAGCTGTTTTTAAAGGTAGACTCTAAACAGACTTTTGTAGAGCTAACAGTGGCAGCCACCACAAACTTTGCCTGCCTGCCTGCTAGTCATTTTCATTATATTCCATTTCACTGGTTAGCTAGAAGCGAAGTCCAAAATAGGTGTTACATGGCAGAAGTGATCTATATAGAGGCTTTTTTTAAAAAAATAAAACCTTTTCTTTCTTACCCATGCTTTCATAGACTGGCTTTCAGCACTGCTGACCCTCCAACCAAAGTTTGATCACAGAAATCTGAAGGGGTCCTGCTGAGAAGTCCTAGTGGAATAAGACATTTTCCCATTCCCTCCCCTCCGAGTTTTCAGTCTGTAGAATGAACCCATTTAAGACTATCAAATGATCATCAAAGTGTATGATCTTGTACTTATCAAACACAAAACATTAAGACTAAGGTTGTGTAGTTGTATTGGAGTCCTAAATATCACTAACTTCTGTTAAGAATGCTAAACCCAAATTCAGTATCTGATTTTTCTAAGGCTGTTTGAATGCTTGTGGATATTTCTAACTTCTCTTTTGCTGTCTTTTCTGTTTTGCTTTCCTGTGGCTTCAGTGCAGAGTAGAAGAGGTGAGGCATTTAAACTTTGGTGCTTTATAGTAACTGGGGGGCTTTTACTATGCATCTACACTAACTGGTCTCTAGTAAAATTCTAATTCATCGCTGTATATGGGAGTCAGTGTAATAGCATGAAAGCACTGGTAAGATTTAGGGCCGTCAAGCGATTAAACAAATTAATTGCACGAACAATAATAGAATACCATTTAAATATTTGTGGATGTTTTCTACATTTTCAAATATTGATTTCAATTACAACACAGAATACAAAGTGTACAGTGCTCACTTTATATTTTTTTTACAAACATTTGCACTGTAAAAAACAAAGTATTTTTCAATTCACCTAATACAAGTACTGTCATGCAATCCCTTTATCATGAAAGTTGAACTTACAAATGTAGAATTGTTTTATTTTTGAATGCAGTTATTTTTTGTACACAATGTAAAACTTTAGAGCCTCCAAGTCCACTCAGTCATACTTCTTGTTCAGCCAGTCACTAAGGCCTGGTCTACACTAACCCCCAAATTCGAACTAAGGTACGCAACTTCAGCTACGTGAATAACGTAGCTGAAGTCGACATACCTTAGTTCGAACTTACCGCGGTTCAGACGCAGTCCACACGCGGCAGGCAGGCTCCCTGTCGACTCCGCGGTACTCTTCTCGCCGAGCTGGAGTACCGCAGTCGACGGCGAGCGCTTCCAGGATCTATTTATCGCGTCCAGACCAGACGCGATAAATCGAACCCGGAACTTCGATTGCCAGCCGTCGAACTACCGCGGTAGTGTAGACCTGGCCTCAGACAAGTTTGTTTACGTTTGCGGGAGATACGTTGCTGCTTGCTTCTTGTTGACAATGTCACCTGAAAATGAGAACAGGCATTCACATGGCAGTGTTGTAGCCAGTGTCGCAAGATATTTACGTGCCAAATGCGCTAAAGATTCGTATGTCCCTTCATGCGTCAACCACCATTCCAGGGGACATGCATCCATGCTGATGGGTTCTGCTCAATAACAATCCAGGTCAGTGCGGACCAAAGCATGTTCATTTTCATCATCTGAGTCAGATGCCACCAGCAGAAAGTTGATTTTCAGTTTCAGTGGTTCTCGTTCTGTAGTTTCCGCATCGGAATGTTGCTCTTTTAAGACTTCTGAAAGCATGCTTTACACCTCGTCCTGCTCAGAGTTCGGACGGCACGTCAGATTCTTAAACCTTGAGTCGAGTGTTGCAGCTATCTTTAGAAATCTCACATTGGTACCTTCTTTGGGTTTTGTCAAATCTGCAGTGAAAGTGTTCTTAAAATGAACTACATGTTCTGGGTCATCATCCAAGACTGCTATAACATGAAATATATGGCAGAATGTGGATAAAACAGTAACAGACATACTATTCTCCCCCAAGTAGTTCAGTCAGAATTGAATTAACACATTTTTTAACAAGCATCTTCAGCATGGAAGCATGTCTTCTGGAATGGTGGCAGAAGTGTGATGGGGCATATTAATGTTTAGCATAGCTGGCATGTAAATACCTTGCAGTGCTGTCTACAAAAGTGCCATGCGAACACCAGTTCTCACTTTCAGGTGATATTGTAAATAAGAAGCTGGCAGTATTATCTCCCGTAAATGTAAACAAATGTGATTGGCTGAACAAGTAGGACTGAGTGGACTTGTAGGCTCCGAAGTTTTACATTTTTGTTTTTGAGTGCAGTTATGTAACAAAAAAATCTACATTTGTAAGGGTACGTCCAGACTACCCGCCGGATTGGCGGGTAGTGATCGATCTATCGAGGATCGATATATCGCGTCTCATCTAGACGCGATATATCGATCCCCGAACACACTCCCGTCGACTACGGAACTCCACCAGGGCGAGCGGCGATAGCGGAGTCGATGGGGGAGCCGCGGCCGTCGATCCCCCGCCATGAAGACGGGAGGTAAGTCGAAATAAGATACATTGACTTCAGCTACGCTATTCCTGTAGCTGAAGTTGCGTATCTTACATCGACTCCCACTCCCTAGTGTAGACCAGGCCTTAGTTGCACTTTCACGATACAAGTACTGTCATGCAATCTCTTTGAGGTGAATTGAAAAATACTATTTTTACAGTGAAATATTTGTAATAAAAATAATGTAAAGTGAGCACTGTACATGTATTCTGTTCAATATATTTGAAAACATCCAAAAATATTTAATACATTTCAATTGGTATTCTATTGTTTAACAGTGCGATTAAAACTGCGATTAATCACGATTAATTTTTTTAATTGCAATTAATTTTTTTGAGGTAATTGCGTGAGTTAACTGCAATTAATCAACAGCCCTAGTAAGATTACGACAGAAGTTTGGGTGTTGCAGGTAAACAACGTATTGCAACATCTAACATATATAGATCCTCCTTTAGTTTTAGTATTCTTGTGACTCTTGTTTTGGTAGTCTAGTTTAAAGTGCACAGCATTTTATTCCCCTCATAGTATTGCATAGATGAAGGCTGCAATTGTGAGGAAACTTAGTGAAAAGAACAAAAATCATGCATATGAAACAAGGTCATGTATCTCATTTTAAACAGTTAGTTCACTTTTAGTACAGATAACTGCATGTGCCATAATATCTCTTGCATGTAGAATTTTGCACACAGTTAGTCAAATCTGTGAAACTTTAGAAATCTTTATTACGGTGTGGAACTACTCATGACCAGGACAGGGAGAAAGGTAGGTGAGTACTGCAGCAGCATCCAGGAGAATACCACAGTATGCACCTACTGTATGAAATTAGTTATGCAAGCTGATGGAAGTAATAGTGGCTATGGATCTGTGGCCTTAGATAATGTGGCATGTGAAGTGTAAGAGTAACCATTAGAAAACTGACAGTTATATGACTCGTGAGGGACACTGGTCTGCTGGATTAGGCATGGATGCTATTGAGACCTAGTTTATAATCTTTAGGCTGACACTGAGTTGCTGTGATTGTGGGCAGACTACTTAAACTTCCTGTGCCTGTTTCCCTATCAATAAAATGGGAATAGTATTTTCTTACCTGATAAAGGTCTGAGGACTGGCTGTTTGCACACTGCATCATAATTGTGAAATGCTATAAAACTATTGGGTCCCTTCCTGTATCCTACCTATTTCTTTCCACAGGTCTTTTGGTGGGGAGGTAATGGTATAAAAGACACTAGAAGGAATAAGGAGGTTTGTAGAGGGAATGTGTATCAGAATTATGAAAAGGTGCATAAATTAGCACCAGAGGATTTGAGTAAAATGGAGAGATTGATAGGGGTCTCAACAGCAAGGCATAAAATACTCTCCCTGGAGCCATGGGTTCAAATTTAGGCATGGATTTATATTTTGGATTGTATTAATTCTTCTACTCTGTTTTTGTTTGCACAAAAAGCATCCCTAGAGCAAAGGACAGTTGCAGGCCTGCCATAATCCGTTTTGTAAACTACCAGGATTAAACATCAAATGATTTTATAGTATTGTAAGGCTTGAATGATTCCTAGAGTCATGGGATTTAAAATCATCATGGCTAATATCTCTTTTGCCCTGCTGAATTCTGATATGGTTACCTCAAACCATTAAAGGAATACTTGATTCCAGCTGTCAGCTGGTAAAGCATTACTCTCTAGAGGTTGATATGATGCTAGAAGATAATATGCAAACTGTTGAAGGTGTTTAGTTAACGGAAGGTAAGTGTAGGGTTTTTGGCATGGCTTCTAAAGGAACTGATAAAGCGTGTAATCCTTTTAGCTGGGTACAGATTAATGTTTTGAATGCAAAGCATCTTTCATTTAGGGTGTATTTTAGCATTTTTATTTTTATTTTTTTACAAACAACTAAATATAGTCAGTCCCGTGAGGTATGTGTCAAAGAACATGAAGATTTATATGCCCTGAAGTTAAATAATAGATTTTAAATACTATGCTATTAGCATGTTCAAAACCAATCAAGTAAGTTTCTCTTTCATCCCCAATCTGCCTCCTGCATGGCAGTGTGCTGGAAAGCCAAATGGCAATTTCCATTCTATTCAGGAAAAGCATGAGAATATTTTAAAAAAGAAAAATGTGCCCTTTTAATCTGATGTACTATTTGCAGCAGTTTAGGTAATCTTGTCTCCTTTTCTCCTTCAGATAAAGCTTCACCCAGGCGGTTGCCGCGCAAAAGGGTACAGAAGAGATCAGTGGGATCTGATGAGTAAATGTTAATTAATACAACAATTCAGCCTTTACTAATCCTGCCCCTCCTCCCCCTTTTTTTTCCTGGATTGCAGTAGTGCACAGAATCCATATCAACATGAGGAAAATACTACTTACTATTTGGACTGATCAATTTATCTGACTGGTGATAACATTGCTGAAAACATACTTCTCATCCCTTTTTTTAAGATAACAAAATTGCTTTGGGGGCAGGGGGAATAAGAGTTAACCATTAAGGTGTGTGTGTGTATAAACAATTGATCTTAACAATCATTGTGCTACCTGAAATGTGCCTTTAGAGTCCTATGTAATGCTGGCTTGTCATCTGAAACCTTTCTGAAGTGTTTTCTCTCCCCCGCCCCCCAGAAATCCAAATGTGTAGTTGCCTAATCTAGTCTGATTGTATCCTGTTTATATAAGAGACTTCATGCCTTTTTATTATGTAGTATCCTAAAGTTATGAACTTCATTCTTTGCTGCACACATAGCTACTTTTGTTAGGATTTTTTGTATTTTCCTACTTCAGTGATGATGCACTGATTATCTGGACTTTTTTTAAATGTAGTTAGTATTCTAAAGGCACAAGCAGGTGTAACTGCTTTTAGCAGTACAGAATTTTTTTGCTGCTGTTTGATATAATGCGCACACTGAGACCTAAGAATCCAAATGTATTTGTATAAATGTTAGAGGGATTTTTACAGCAGCAAAATTTGTGAAGCATGGAATGGTATGTAATCTATATAAAATTCTTTTTACAAAACCCCCCGTTATATCTGTTTAAATTGTTAGTTTATTTAACTGGTGCCAACAGTTCTGGTATTTTGGACCATAGAGAGCTTTGGAATGCTTGCTCAAGTAATTAATAGGCCCCAATTAGTGTTCAGTGACTTCCCCACCCTTACAAAAACTAGAAGAATCACAGGTAGCAAAATGCATTGAGTTTCATAAGTTATATTGGATGCAAAAGATAACTGTCTTATGAAGTTGTATGTTATGCAGAGACTCTAGTTAATGTACAGTAAAGAGACTAATTTTAATTTCGAATATAACCTGCAGGTGTACAAAGCTGAGTTTTTAAATGACAGTAAAAAAGAAATTAACTTTGACCCTTTCTTTTGTGAAGTTTTGATCTTAGTGAAGTACTTAAATTTTGTTGTAAAATACTCATAGTTTTTTAAAGTAGCTGAGTCGTAGTGAAATGACAGCTATTGGAAATACCTAATTGTTACTCAGACTTTAAATTAGATGGTGCTTCATGCAAGTTTTGTTTAACTTGCTTCTTCAGGTTGATAATTCCAGTATATTCCCATTATTAAATACATGCTAATTTAACATACATTTAAAAGATACAATGCAAGCTATGCACCCTCAAATAGGATTTGTTTTGTAGAAGACTCTAGTTTCATGATTACTATGAACTTAAGTACAGATCTGTCACTAAAAATGTATAGGAGAATAAGTTTTGGTATAGGCAACTGAATTTCAGTCCTGCATTCTCTGATTGACAGTAAAAGGAAGGAACATAGGGTCATATTTTTGTATACAGATATTTAGGTATCTAAAGATATAGATAGGTGCTTCTGAAAATCCAACCTGTCTGAATCATTAGGTGCCTAAATACCTTTTTTAAAAGTCCCTTAGTCATCATTTTGAAGTTTGCTCAGTTTGGGAAAGGCAGTGATTTGGGACGTGTAGTTTAGTTTTATAGTTTTCCTAGTGCTTATTTCTTGATCTGCCTTTGTTCTGCAGGGACTGAGCATCTGAGCCAATGACAGATGAACAATACCTGCAAATCACTTCACCACACTCGGTGTGAAACAGGGTCTAAGGTCTGAAACTCCCTGTACTGGCGCTACTATACTATAAACTTCCCTGTAAATGAAGTGTGAAGTATTTTGACTCTTGTCTTGGTGTGGAAAGTAACTTTAGAAACATCTACTTCCTGTTTTTAAAAGTGCTTGACTTACAAACTTAACATATAACTAGCCAGTAAAGAATATTTAATTACCACACTGCAGGATCTAAAAGATTATTAAAAGAAATCTTGTACAAGCTGATCATAGTAAATCAAATACACTTAATCAGTTGAATGTTACCTTCAAAACAACAACTTTGTACATCAGCTAATGCAAGCAACAGGCCACTTCAGCTAAACGGAGGATGGTTTATCAGGTTATATTCATATTTCTCCTGATTCAGCAAAGCAATTAAGTCATCAGGGGAGAAACTGACTGAACCCTTTGCATTTTAATCTCAGGATTATGCCTGGTATTTAAATTTACGGTTGCCCATCATCACATGCTGGAAAGATTCTTAGTGAATTCAACATCTCTCCTAGAGTCAATTTGAAGTCTGGAAATAAAGTGTTATCTCCATCCACATTCCCAAGGAAAATAAAGGTAATGAGGACAATTCTGGATGTGAGTAGTTGCGTTGGAGACAGTCATCACACAGGAGGCAAACCCTCTGCACTGTACAAAGGCAAAGGACCAGAACACAGTTACTGTGATGGGGGTTCCATACGATAGCAATTTGGAATATCCAACTTCATTCTTTCACCTTAGTGTAAATGAGAAAGTGGCCCTCATTCTTAAGACTTCTGAAACAGATACATAGTACAGCTTGAGATTTAATAGGTACAGCTCTTAAACTACACAGAACTCAGATGGAAGTATCATGTTTGACAGTTATTTCTAAACAATACACTCACCTAAGTTGAACTGAACTCTTGATCTTTCTTAGCAGTGGACCAATTTAATGTAAAATAGAACTAAGAATAATTACCACTGGAACAACTCAAAAATAAGTTGTATAAATAGATTGTTATACCATTAAGTTAGTAAAATCAAAGTGTTTTTTTTAAGGCGAGCCAATTGTTTAATACCTCCATTACATCAGGTAATCAAGGTCACACTTAATGGGCACCCAGCCAGTTGGAAAGGGAGGAAGAAGGTGGCTGTATGTGGTACAGAAGGAACTAGAGCCAATCTTCAAATTTCTAAGCTTGCATGGGGTGTTGCAGTAGAGGCTGGGTATGATGTAAGAGGAAAACTTTGGGGTGGGGGGTTACAGTATGCTAATTTTACTTAGTGACTTGAGTTGTAGTAATCACACTTGCTTAATTTCTTTTTAAGGCACTACTTCCACCACTAGCATGAAATGCTTATAGTGCCACCATTGACTTAGGGGTTGCTTACTACAATTTAGTGATATCTAACAGCTTCTTGGGGAGAACCTTCCTACTTTTGGCTCTCCATTAAGTACTTTGCATGTATGAAATAGCATGGTTCCAATTTTTTGTTCTCCTTTAATATACTATAGTTAAAATTTAGCAATACTGCAGTTCTGTGTGAAATGGCTGAGCCTATAGCAATAATAATTGATCCATGTGTTGAGAGGAGATGCTAAAATAATCAATCTTGTACACTAAGGTCTTAGTTGTATGCCATAATGGGCTACCTTACCATCTGCAATTGTACACTTACGAGTTAAGTATTAAAGCTTTTTAGGATTACCATATTACTTTAAAGGGGTGTAAGTAGCCTACTTTGTGCACATATTGGGCATTTCATCAGGTCACTAACTTTTAGTCTAAAAAGGGAAAGCTATTAATCACTTTTCCAAAGGAGAACTTGCATTAAAATCAGTTTCACGTCGTTAGTGCTCATAATAGCATGCTGACTATTAATTTGAGTATGTGTCTTAAACAGTTCAGATTATCAATGCTCCTTTTTCCTTCATCCTACTATCAAATGCTCTATCACTGAAATTTCAGCCTGGCAGAAGCAAATAAGCACAAAAGTAAATCTGAATGAACTGCTTTCCAGGCAAATCTGATACAAGAGGAAGTGACTAAAGCCAGACTTGCAAATAGAATTTTGTATGAAGAACCATGGCCAAGTAGCATAAACCAAGAAATTAGATGGAGAAGGCTCTAGTGATAGGCCTGTTGCAGATTTAGTATGACTGGGAGACATTTGACATGGCTGTACAGATCTGTGAAAAGGAAATAATACTTCAGTCTTTATGCACTGTTTATAAAGGACTCTTGAAATCCTTGCTGGTGCTCAAGACCCATTACTTACACTGAAGAGCACTGAATTTATGGCAGCTAGGGGAAAAGGTCAAATACGAGTCCCAATCTCTGTGAGGGAGTTAATGTTAAGTTCCTTTGAAGATGAAAAATGCTAAATTCATAGAAGTAGCTCATGTAATACTTGTCAAGATTTTCAGTACTGTGCTGCAAGACTTGGCCCTACCCTGATTTGAAGAGGTGGTGATTGCTGTACAGAAGACTTATGCCCTTCCACTTGATCAGTGCTCATACTGGATAGAGTGCAGCAGCCTTACAGGGCATAAGAATCTGGATTTTTTTTTTTTATATACACCATACTATTGTTTCGCTAAATATATGAACAGAGAACCACAAGGAACTTTCACTGTAATAAAGTAGGTTCAGAAGCTGACTTCACTCTCTCCATTCTGTTTGCAGTACACTAACCATCTTAATCACTTTTCCATGTAAGCAATTTAGTTACCACAGCAATGTTATGATTCTGAATGGGAGGGAACATGCTCTTTACAGATATAGTTTACAGACCCACTTTGAGAACCCTTTTGAAAGTGACGGGACAGACTGTTCTGGACAATTGAGGTTCAGCTCATTGAAGTTATACCACAAATGAAATACAAATTGAATTTTTACTTTTCTTACCTGCAAATTCTTAAACAGTTTAAGGGAAAGCAAAATCACTCTTGAAACTACATCTCTAGGGATTTTTTTTGTAAAACAAACTTGAAATTCTTAGCTTTTTGTAGTTTGGTTTGTTAAATAAAGTACTGGTATAGCACTAAAAAGCTTGATTGGTATTCTGTGATTATTTTTGCTGATAAGTGACTGCAAATAATTTAACTGTGCACATGTATTTAAGCAGACTTAAAACACCTTGTACTTTAAAAGCTATTTCTGTATTGAACTGTTGTACACAAACCAGCAGCCTGAGCTCATCTGTAAAAAGAATAAAGTACTCGATTGGGAGGGAGGGGGAAAGCAGCAGCAGCACCTGTTCTGAGCATAACTTATTTATATTCTTCTGTTATCCTCTTGAAACACTTCAAGAGGATAACAGTTAAATTTACAATGACCAGGAAAATTTTCAGTTACCTCCAACTTCCTGCCAGCTTGAAAGGGTTTACAGGTTCCTGGATGATTGGATCTATGAATTTCTGCACCTAGGAGAGACTGAAACAAAATGCTTAAGTAGTTAATTCATAGTTGATGGTTGCCCATACTCTAATTCACAAAATCAAACTTTCATGTTAAGCTCAAGTTACTATGGAACAGTGGAGAAACAAACAACAGAAGAAGTAGAAGCAGTTTCCAAAACACTTATCTTTGGTTTCTGGTGCTGCTACCTTTTAAAAGAAACTGGAACTTAGGCGCACACACCTTCAATTTAGTTATGACATTTCTTAGATGACAAACTAGCCTTAGGTATGGATTCCTGGCACAAATCTTCACATAAGCTAATGCTGGAATACAAATTTGTACATTAAAGCTATAGGGTAGGGGTGGCCAAACTGCTGCTCCCAAGTCCCATGCGGCTCTTTTACAATTAAAGTGCAGCTCATGGAGTGCCTCATGTCCCCTACCCCATTCTTTGCCTACCAGACTGGGGGGAGCTCTAGGCTTCTGCCTTGCGGCGGGGTGGTGATACAGGCCAGAAACTCCAAGCCCTGGCAGGTGCGCCCAGCTCTCAAACTTCTGAAGATCATAGTCTGCACCTCAGAGGGTCAGTAAATTTGGCCATCCCTGTTATAGGGTGAATAGCAGTAAATTATAATCTGCAATAGACTAGTAGTATAGTTTGTAGGCTGACACTGAAGGAATTAGAAAGGTACTACTATTAAAGGTGTAAACTGTAGTTGCCTTAGAAAGTATAGTTCACATGCTCCTTGTTTTTCTTATACATGCTCTGTTTTTTTAATGTCCTGAAATGTCAAATTCTTTCATAGACATCTTTCACCCCCAGCTGCAGCCTCTAGTTTAACTGAGACCAAACCAGGTTCCCTTAAGTCTTTGAAGAAGCTGGGCCTGCTTTCCCCCTTATGTTACCAATTTTGCTCATTCTCTTTATAACAGTGCCCTTACCACTTAGCTGGTGCTTTGGCCATGTGGATACCCTACCATGCTACTCTGTGCACAGTACTAATTTCCATGCATAATATACATCTTCCCTCTGTTAGTTCCTAATAGTTGGGGAGTCAGTGTAGCCAAGACTTCCAACCTGCCTCAACAACCAGATCCTTTCTCTTGGCATAGCAGGCATTAGTGGCAATCCAAAAACACACATGGTCCAGTGCCCAAAATATTAGGCAGCTGGAGTTTGGCCAGTCCCCTAAGATTTGACACTAGAAAATGTGCATATGTAATTTGGTTTCTAGAACTACTTGACTGATTTAGTTAATTCAACTACATTTAGTTAATTCTGATAGTGTTATGCTGACAAAAATTTATTGACCAACACATGATCTAATCCTTTTTACACTTGAATATAAAATGCAAACAGGGCATTAGAATTTGGTATTGGATCCATGGTGCAATAGCCAAGTTAGTGGCTGCTGTTAGTAAAAACTGACTTATCTGTTAACACGAAGTGAAGACTCCATTCAGTCTCATAACTTACAAAAAGGTACTGTGTAAATTACAGAGGAGTACAGCAGGACTGAGACACTGGATTGATCAGACAGGGAATATATAACAAGGCAGTTTTAAGAGACAGGAAGAGCTAAGCCAATCTCCACCATAATTTATTTTCAATGGGTGCAGAAAACCGATCACATCTGTTTTACTTTCTGTATCATAAACCTTGATGCTTCATGAAAGTATGTAAGTTGGACAACAGGATCCCTTATTGCAGCACCAGAAAATAGAGAAAGGAGTCGGGTACAGTCAAGCATGTTAAAAATTAGCCCTGCTCAAAGTACACAATTGAAAATAAACAATATAAAGTTAGTATAAAAAAGCCCCCAAGTGACAACCCTAATGTCACACCTATCTGAAAGTGAGAAGCTGTCCAGCCTTTAACCCAATTTAGCCAGCCACCCAAGCGACAGCTAAGCAGCAAACACTCACAAAGGAATGAAGTACTCAGAAACTACATCAAAATGTGCCGCAAGTAAATAACACATGCTGTGCAGATCCAACAGCTGAGACTTCAGGCCACTTCCGCCATGTCTGAAGCAACATATTGGAACACTACTTATTTACCAGGTCTTCTGCATCTCTCCCAACTTGTTCTGGGCAGCTCTGTCCACAATGCTAAACTCATGGTATAGACAGCTAGTAGGAAGTGGCTTCCACAGTCAAAGTGAGAGTGCTGATCCCCTCATCATGAAAGCTAGGTGTGGTCAGGGTCCTCCTGGCATGTCCTTCAGATGGGCAGGAGATGGGTACTTTTGGAGCAACCACCAGGAAAAACTTCTCCATAAAAATTTTCCCTGTAGTTCCTACATCTTGCCCTCTGTAATTTGTGAGTGAACTACTTACTAGACAAGTGAGACAAAAATGGACCTCTAGATTGTCATTTTTTAAACATACGAAATCACAGACCCACGTTAAGTTTTCTTTTTTACAGCATACATTGTGTGCTGTCATATAAACATGACCAAATTTTGTAAAGGGGTTCATATAGATCAGTTCGCTAACTCGAATAACCTGTGTTAGGGGGAAAGGGGTAGGGAGCTTAGAAAGCAACAGAAACAAAGCCAGACTAGACATGTAGGAAAATGGCTCAACATAAAAATAAAGTGGTTGTGGCATGTCCCGTTGTCATGTTTGGGGGGGAAATAATCTTAACTCATGGAGTCATGGGATTAAACTATCTGCAGCAATAGAAAAACACCCAAGTCAGGAAGAGCTCTATTTGAATATTAGTATCTCATGCAACACCATGTGCTCAAAAAGTGAGCCTGGAGTAATGGACCTTACCTCACATCCAAGTCTATGTGCTACAAATGAGAGGGAGGCTTTCTAGCTTTCAGTCACAGCAATCCAGGTCCTTCCTTTGGCACCTACCTGCAATTTGAAAGCCTTGTACTATTTTTGGACAGTCAGATGCTAACAAATATTTGACCATACTACATCGAATATGGAGTCAACAGGTTATACTCCCTCTTTTGGTGATCTGCATGGAACAAATCCATGGTTCAGTGCAAGTCACATGCACAACAGCCCACTGCAGCAGAACAACCACTTAGCAGTCTTGTTTGCAATCTCAAAGGGCCCTGAACGGTCATAGAAACAAGTGCCCCTAGACATGAGTCTGGGTTCTGAACCATGCTTGTTGGGCGGTTGCCCATGAAATGTTTGTTGTGAGGATAGAATGATTCCCTGTCCAGAATTGTCAATCTGACACCAGTCCCTACTATTCATTCACTTAAACAAAGCTCTCTACTTAAAATCAAACATAAAAAGTGACTTAGGGTCTGAGCCTCCGTTTCCCTGCACATTGTGCAATCATTTACACCAGTGCAAAGTGAATACAAAATGCTACCGTGATGCTGTGGTCGTGGTTTACACTGGTGCAAGTAACCACAATTTCCGTGCTCCCTATTGACTTGATTTTCCATTGCCCTGCACTTGTGTTATCATTTATATATCTGCAAAGTGAATGTAAAACACTACCAGATCAGAATGGTAGCTTTGCACAAATATAAGTGACTGGACAAGGTGTAGGGGCACTGGAGAATCAGACCCCGTCGTTCCAATTCTGGAAAGTTCATAAACACATGCTTAAGTCTGTTCCTATTAAAGACAGTCCTTAAGCATATCCTTAACTAGCTAATGTCTATAGGATTTATGCACCCTTCCTCAATAGGGATGCTTCCAAATCCTGCAGGAATCTGTATGCTTGCTGGGTACAGATTTTAATAACTTAAAATAAGTGTCTTGACTGCTGCCTCAACCTGCTCTGTACACACCCATTTGCCTTCAAAAGTCATAAGAAAACTAGTGTCATCTGTTACAAGTCTGCCAGCATTTCAAGTTTTGCCTGTCCCAAAGATTTAAAAACAAGGAAATAATCTAGCACAAGTGCCAGGACCGTGAGATACACATATGTTCCTGCAAATTTCATTTACAGAAAAATGTGTATGGAAGTCAAAGAGCAGACATACTTCTCATTCAAGAGCCAAGATTTCCAAGTGCACAAAAGAGCAAAATCAATTCTCATTTTCCTGAGCTGGAATCTGCACCAGTTCCTTCCCCAGAGACCAAGATTTTGAACTTTTTGAGAGCAGACAGTATAACCACCAGTTAATCTGCACCACTTGGGTGAAATAGTTAAGCATTAATTAGACAGGATCATGGTGAAAATCTTACCACACACATTACTATAGCCTGGAGAAGATTATGCAGGCAGCAGTACCACAAGTTGCCAGCTGGGGGATCTCCAAAAGCAAGTTACAGTTCATGTTCATAAAAGGTAAATCTAAAGTTTCTTCTCTCAACCGCTCACTCTTTAAAAAGCAGAATTAATCTGAATGGAAAGATCACAGATTAAACTGACCAGTTTTTTTAGGTTTTTATCCTTCCCCAACATCCATGGTGACTTTTTTTTTCTCATCTCCAATTGCATATTTGTTAGATGGTATGAAATGATCATGTTTTGATTACAGGCATCTACTACATGTAACTTTACATTTGAACTTTGTTCTTATACAAATGTTGCAGTAGTACTATGGAATATTAAAGTACTGCTGTAATATTAAAGAGTTTCGGCAAAATACATATATGCAGATACTTGGTAACTCAACTAAGCAATTAAAAAAAAAAACCTCACCAACCTCAATCTGGATTACTCCATTTGTTCTTTTTCTTGTGAGAAGGATTTGATGATCAAGAAGTTGAAGTCCACGTTTTGCTTGTGGACAGTTTGCACCTAAAATCATGGTTGCACATATACACAAATTTGGCCCCAGTGGGCCACTGGAAGCAGGCGCAGGATGACAAACTGTATGCATGTTTCACCCACATTGCTCCGCCAATGCACCTTCGGTTCCAAACCTCATCACCTGTGCTCTGCGAGTTGTGCCAAACTGTGTGGTGGTTTTGTTATTGGAGGAGGAGACCAACAGCTTCATTCACTTGGGACCTAAATCAGGCTTTCAAACCCAGCCTCTAACTCTCCATGCCACCTGGCCACTCAGTGAGGTTCTTAATGATTCATTAGAGGAAATGGGCCAAGTTCTGCCCTCACTTCTGTGGTTTTTCGTGAGATCTAAGTCAGAGAAGAATTTGGCCCAATTCATCTAAAAATTACTGCGTGTCACGTGGTCATTCAAAGTGCAGCTGACAAATAACCAACATGCTGAGCAAAACACTTAACACTGTCACCTCTACATAGTGAACAGTGGAGGATTATCAGAATCCCAAGCAAGGACCTGTAAAACCTTTTAAGCCTGGTTGACACCAATTTTTTTTACTGGTGTACCTATTTTGGTTAATGATAATTTTTACACCAAAATACTTATGACTTCATCCACACTAGGGGTTGTACTGGTATATTGCTATAAAAGGTACCGTAGAGTTTATTCCCCTTTCAGCGTGGGAATAGCTATACCAATATAAACATCTTTATACTGGTATAATTACATCACACTCGGGGGGTTGTACCACTTTAACTACACTGGTCTAGTTAAAGCACTAAATCTTTCTAGTGTAGAGAAGCCCGCAAGTCTTTGTCTTGCAGGCAGCCAGAACAGCTATTGCAGAAACCCAGAGGCAAAGCTTACAGGGATCAAAATCTCAGTGGGTACCTGAGTAAGCATTCTATTTCACATTCAGCTAATCATTTCTACTGCTGTTAGTTCTTAGAGGAATGAGGGATGGCAAGCAGCCTTCTAGGTTCACACCCATTCCCTCTCTCCCAAAGGCTGCTTGACATCCTTTTTGTCAGTGCAGGATGCTGATCCTTTCGGAGATTAATCAGTCAATAAGGCTGTGTATTCCTTTCCCCAACATGGGCTGCGGGGTGTGGGAGTGCCACTTTTCACAGAACAAAAATGTACTGTGACAGATTCCAAGAATCAAAAGAATAAAGGCATTCAAACATGATACACTTCAGTAAAATCAACCCAGGTGTGCCAGAGCATCTACTGTATCAAAGTCTTTGTTCAGTTGAGTTCATTCCCCTGCAGCATCCTGTTCAGATACAAGTTCTATGGCTTTAATGGCTTGTGTTTACCATGTAGCAGTGGGGCATGACCCGAAAAGGATCTTTCGGCACTTGCGCTGTGGACTGGCACACAGACAACTAACCGCAACATTTGCCAGTTCTAGAAAACCTTCTGTGCTGGCCTGCCAGTTCTGAAGGATGGTAATAAAACCAGTGCATGCCTAAACCCTTAGGCCTTGGCTACACTTGCAGATGTACAGCGCTGTGAGTTAAACCTGACTTCATGCAGCTGAGTAGGGAAAGTGCTGCAGTCTGTCCACACTACAGCTGCCCAGCGCACTGTCGTGGCCACATTTGCGGCAATTGCAGCGCTATTGGGAGCGGTGCATTATGGGCAGCTATCCCACAGAGCACCTTTTCCCATTCTGGCGCCGTGGGTTGTGGGAAGGGGGCGTGGGTGTGGGGCATTCTGGGTCCTGTCCCAACGCCCCGTGATGCATCGCTTCACATCCCAGAAATCCCTTTGTTTCCGTTCACCTTTGGCACCATCTTTCAACGGTTTCTGTGCAGCGCGATCTGTCTGCGGGAAATGGAGCCCGAACTGCTGAGGCGTATGCTGACTTATCTCACCAGCACGTCACATTTGGTTGTCGAACTATTCCTTAAGATCCAAAGTGACAGTGAGAGTGAGGAGTCCGACGATGCTATCGAGCCGCGTAACGCATATGACACGAAATTGCCTGTGGCATTCACGGACATGCTCAGCACCGTGGAACGCTGCTTTTGGGCTCGGGAAACAAGCACCGAGTGGTGGGATGACATCGTCATGGAAGTCTGGGATGACGAGCAGTGGCTGCAGAACTTTCGGATGAGAAAAGCCACTTTCATGGGACTGTGTGAGGAGCTTGCCCCCACCCTGTGGCGCAAGAACACGAGATTGAGAGCTGCCCTGCCAGTGGAGAAGCGGGTGGCTATTGCAATCTGGAAGCTGGCAACTCCAGACAGCTACCGGTCTGTCGCAAACCAGTTTGGAGTTGGAAAGTCGACCGTTGGAATCGTGTTGATGCAAGTTTGCAAGGCCATTAATCGCATCCTACTCAGAAGAACCGTGACTCTGGGTAACGTGCAGGAAATAGTGGATGGCTTTGCACAAATGGGGTTCCCTAACTGTGGAGGGGCAATAGATGGGATGCACATTCCTATTCTGGCACCACCCCACCTAGGATCCGAGTACGTTAATCGGAAGGGGTATTTCTCTATGGTTCTCCAGGCGCTTACGGATCACCGTGGGCGTTTCATTGACATTAACACAGGCTGGCCTGGAAAGGTGCATGACGCATGCATCTTTCGGAACACTTGGCTGTTCAGGAAGATGCAGGCTGGGACTTTTTTCCCAGAGCGGAAGATCACGGTAGGGGAAGTTGAAATGCCCATTGTGATCCTTGGAGATCCCGCTTACCCGTTAATGCCGTGGCTCATGAAACCCTACACAGGGAGCCTTGACAGCAGCAAGGAACGGTTCAACTACAGGCTGAGCCGGTGCCGAATGACTGTGGAGTGTGCCTTTGGCCGTTTAAAGGGCCGCTGGTGATCTCTGTATGGGAAGCTGGACTTGGCCGAAAACAGCATCCCCGCGGTTATATCTGCGTGCTGTGCCCTCCATAATATTTGTGAAGGGAAGGGTGAAAGCTTCACTCAGGCACGGACCTCCGAGGTTCAATACCTGGAGGCTGAATTTGCACAGCCAGAGAGCAGGGCTGTTACAGGGGCCCAGCGCGGGGCTGCAAGGATTAGGGATGCCTTGAGGGAGCAATTTGAGGCTGAAAACCAGCAGTGATATCTGGTGCCCTGCACGGAAGTGAAGTGCAGTAGTTCCAATCTTTAGGAATCAGTGTCTGCTAAGCAGACAAGCAGACTTGCAGTGCCTGTTTATTTCCTGGGCTAAGGAGTCTTTTACTTTATGCAATAATAAAGAATGTTTTCAAAGCCAAAAAATCCATTTATTGAAAAGAAACAAGGGGGTGGAGTGGGGAATGGTACAATCACAGATTCGCGTATGTCCTGTCTGGTGTGCTGTGCAGTGAGTGCTGCACTTCAGGACAGCTATACTGCATGGTGATGGGGGTTGAGTGCAGAGGGTAAGGGTCGTGGTTTTCAGGGCTGGGTGGTGAAGATACTGGTGTTGGAGGCAGCGGGTGGCGTGAAGAACACGGAAGTTGGGGAAAGTGGGTTGGAGGTGACAGTGGGGCACAACGGAAAGAGTTTTGGGACAAGGGCTGTAGGGGGGGGTGGCGTTTGCGGTACTGCTCCTCTTTCTGCATGGCTACGAGCTCCTGGATAGCGTCTGCTTGGTGCTCCAGGATGCTTATGAGCCGATCCGTGCTTTGCTGCCAGTGCTCTGTGCTTTGCCGCCGGTGCGCTGCGTTTTCCTGGCGGATCCTGCTTTCTCTCTCCCTCCAGTTCTGTGCTCTCTCATTCTCTTTAATAGATTGCCGCATCACTTCTTGCAGCATGTCTTCTTTGCTTTTTCGCGGTCTCTTCCTGAGTCTTTGCAGTCTCTGAGCAGGCGATAAGAGGGACGGCTGAGGTCTCAAGGTTGATGCTGCTGTATAGGCAAAATGCAACATTTAACAGAGGCAGCATTGTTTATACCAGACAGAGTAATGATTCCCCCCGCACTTAAGGAGTAGAAAACACACAGGGTCTACACAATAGCATAATTTTCCCGTCCGAAACAGAGCACACATATCCCACTGGAGCCTCAAAATGGTGAGTAAGGGGGACTGATTGTTTCAGGGCTGCACTGTCCTCTGGGTTTCTGTGCCTTGGGGAGAGCCAACAGCTTCAGGGGGCACCTACACTGAACACTGTCCCAACATTTTCCACAGGAGTTCGTCCTGGACGATATCTCGCTGCTGAGGGTGACCTGGGAAGCAAGGGAGGGTCTTCTACTGCAATGCGGCTTCCGCCCTGGCCCATATGCAGCTTGCCTGTGTGCAGCAATGGTCCCCCTGCCCCTCGCGGCACAGTGGCGTGGACACGTTAGCCTGGCTGGGACAAGGACCACGGTGGCTCTCCCGATAAACCTGCGCAAGTGCATTGCACACATTCTGGATGAGACATTCGAGGAGATTACCGAGGCCGATTACCGCGATGTGATAAACCACATCAATGCACTATTCCGCATCTAGGCATGCATGCCTAACCCTCCTCTCCCAAAGAGCCCGCACCAAAAAAATTCCTTCCCGGAAAAAAAAAACCGCTTACCGGGAACCTGCTCTTCTGTTTGTCCTCCACCAAGTACCAGCCGCTGCGACTGGCTACCTTCCTCCTGGCTCGAGAAGAGCTCCTGGCTGCATGGCTCCAGGGATTCGGGGTGTCTCCATCCGGCCCACCACCATCACTCCCATTTTCCTCCTCCTCTTCCTCCCCCCCCCCCCCCCACCGGCTCTGAAGTGTCCATGGTGGTGCTCGGAGTGGAGGTGGGGTTAACCCCAAGTATCGCATCCAGCTCTTTGTAGAATCAGCAGGTCACGGGGGGAGCACCCGAGCGGCAGTTTGCGTCGCGGGCTTTGCAGTAGGCACTCCGCAGCTCCTTCACTTTAATCCTGCACTGCAGGGCGTCCCGGTCATGGCCCCTTTCCATCATGTCCTTTGATACCTTCCCAAAGGTATCGTAATTCCTACGGCTGGAGCGCAGCTGGGACTGGACAGCTTCCTCCCCCCAAACACTTATGAGGTCCAGCAACTCGCCATTGCTCCATGCTGGGGCTCTCTTGGCACGTGGAGGCATGGTCACCTGGAAAGATTCGCTGATAGCACTCCACGCCACGCCGGGCTGAGCAAACAGGAAGGGGATTTTTAAAATTCCCGGGGAATGTAAAGCGTGGGTCCCATGGTTGGTTACCTGAGGCCAGGGCAGTAGAGTTTGAACTGATGACCAGAGTGGCTAGAACAGGCATTGTGGGATACTGCCGAATAATTCTGGAGGCCATTCACAGCGCATTGGGCGGCCACACTGGCGCCGCAGCGGCAGCGCCAATACTCACTATTCCTCTCAGGGAGGTGGAGTACATGCAGCGCTGCAACCACGGAGATACAGCGCTGCAAATGCCTTGCCAGTGTGGACGGGGAGTGAGTTACAGCGCTGGGGGCGGCTTTACAGCGCTGTAACTCGCAAGTGTAGCCAAGGCCTTAGATACTTCTCATCTGCAGATCTAAATGGCTTTACAATGGTGGCCAGTATCATTATGCCCATTTTTAATCGATGGAGAGACCAAGGCACAGGAAGGTGAAGCAACTTACCCAAGGTCACCCAGTGTCAGAACTAGGAGGAACAGAACTCAGCTCTCCAATTCCCATCCAGGACCTTGTCCAATAGATTATCATCCTATTCAGTTCAACTGAGCTGATTCCTTGAACTTTCTGCAGGTAAATTCCATATTGCACTTTTGCTGGGACACTGGAATAGATCTGATCCCCTGTATACAGACAGGGAGCCTTGGAAGCATCAAAACTGGCACTTGCTTCAAATTAGGCAGCAGCAGAGGGAAGTGTGATTAATCTGAGCAAGCTTGTTGTCAAGCTTAAAATGAACAACAGTATTGCCAGTGTTAGGCCTAAAACTTCCGGAAGCTTTATAAAATGAGCTTTGCAAAATTATCTTTAAAAAGCAAGCTTTGCAAAATTAAGCTACAACTTGTGGTCAAAAGACGCCTACAACCAGACAATATTTTATGCTGACTCCTATATTGTAAAATAGGTCATGCCCCCGGGTACGGTTTATTGAAACCACCTTTGAAATTTGTGGTTAAGAGACGCTGCAGCCAAAGAACTGATTCCTATGTGGGTTTGATGGGATAGGCCTTTAGGCATAGGTCATCAAGATAACCTTACCCACAATCAAGTTAATAGCCCATTTAAAGGTAAGTTACCTAGAAAACTAAGAAAAACCACAGTCGAGACAGTGGGCTATATAGAAATAAGCTATCTCCTTAAGCATAACTTATAAAATTAAAACAATAATTGGCTACAAGGAAATAAGTAAGCATGAATTATACAGCCAAAGTGACAACACTAAATTTGGCCTAACCTGATTGATTGACCTGCTTCAAAACACGGCGGGCAAATAAGATTAAATGTGTAGAACCTCAGGGGTGTGTGTGTGTGTGTGTGTGTGTGTGTGTGTGTGTGTGTGTGTGTGTCTTGGTCTAAGAAGTTATTCTCTTTGATCGGTCTAACCCGCACCCCCTGAACCAAGGAAACCTGAACTGCACCGACTATCTGCACTTGGCCAATACAAAAAGCGGTCGACTAGAAGGTAACATATTCTCGGTAGAGTAAGGTTTTAAAAAGAAAAAGTCTGGTTGCATGCAGAATAAGGTAACGGAGTAAAGAAGTCTGGGTTGCTCAAGCTGTTTTGATCTCAAGTTGTACTGACACTATAGTATTAAAAAATAATAGTGTCGGGATAATTTGATCTGAAATTATATTAGTGCTGCAGTATTAAAAATAGTAGTAAAAGTTTAATACTAGTGTTAAGTTGTTGTATCTTTGTTTGTACTTATGATTATTAAGGGCAGGAATAAAACTTGTAAAAACTGTCAATGTTAAAAACATGCTTTTATAGTAATAAGTAGCTAATGCATAACATTACCTGTACTTGTGCTTGTTTGCAATATAATTTGTCATTTATATTAATCCTTATTCAATGCTGGTCTTTAATTTTTCTTTTCCTATTCTGTCTGTGTTGCATTTATAGCCGTAAGTCATTAAAAGCCTATCTGTAGAAATAATCAGTAGTTTTAATTTCTTTATACGGACACCACTTAACCTCATTACATCTGTGTTGGATGGTGGGAAGTAGCAATCACCCAGAGCCCCATTTGGGCCCTGATGTGTGTCCCCTTCTTCCTATATCTCCGCAGGAAGAAAGGGAAGGAAATAAAACTTAGGGGAGAGAAAGGGGACCCTGCCCAGGATTCCTTTGGGAGCATTGTGTCCCCTTCTCCTGTAAGTCCTCTGAGTTTATCCCCCCTGCTCCCTCCACTGCTCTCAGCGATCTGATCTACAGGCTCAGCCTAAGCATGCCTCAAGAGCAGATCAGCTGGCTCCAGGCATCCCCTCTGCCTCCTACACTCCCATCTCTCCCTCAGTGAGAGTGATAGGTCCATCCCATCACACCTAGGGTGACCAGATGTCCCGATTTTATAGGGACAGTCCCGATATTTGGGTCTCTCTCTTATATAGGCTCCTATTACTCCCTACCCCCGTCCCGATTTCTCACATTTGCTGTCTGGTCACCCTAATCCCACCTCTCTGGCTTTTCTCTGCACATGTGAAATAGGTGAAACGCCAACAGAGTTTGAATCTCACGCTTCACAGAGGTTGTGTGTCTTTCATGACAGAAGATCAGGACTAAACTTTTGCTGACCTCCTGTAAAGGAGAAAACTAACCACCAATGCCACCTACTGGTCAGGCTGGGGTAAGGTTGCCAATTTTGGTTGGACGTATTCCTGGAGGGCTCATCACATGACATAATCTTTAATTAAAGATTAATCTTTAATTCCAGGAGACTCCAGGTTGATCAACCTCAGCAGGGGTGCAGCAGGTGGTTGCCCCTTTTCAGTTATAGTCCTGTTCTTCAGTTCCCCAAAAGGCTTCAGGGCTTCTTCCTTAGCGTTGTGGAAATAACACAGCCTTCTGCCTGTCAACACAGCTACTTAGGCTATGTCTACACTCAGGGCCGGCTCTAGGATTTTTGCCACCCCAAGCTAAAACAATTTTGGCCACCCCCCCCCCCCCCCGTTTTTTAATTACCCCACCCCCGGCCCCGCCTCAACTCCGCCCCTTCCCCAAATCCCCAGCCCTGCCTCCTCCCCCCAGGCTCTCAAGCCTAGGAGGGAGGGAGGGAGGGGGAGAAGCGGCGCGTGCGCCGCGGCCACTCAGAGTCTCCCCCTTTCTCCCAGGTTCTCAAGCCTGGGAGGGAGGGGGAGCAGCGGCGCGCGAATCAGCTGTTTCGCGCGCCGCAGCCGCTCGGGATCTCCCCCTCCCTCCCAGGTTTGAGAGCCTGGGAGGGAGGGCGAGTAGCGGCGCGCAAATCAGCTGTTTCGCGCGCCATGGCGCACGAGCGGCAGCAGCAGCGGAGGTGAGCTAGGGCGGCCGGGGCACATTTTTAGGGGCGGCAGGGGCAGCATTCTGGCACCAGCCATGCCGCCCCTAAAAATGTGCCGCCCCAAGCACCAGCTTGTTTTGCTGGTGCCTAGAGCCGGCCCTATCTACACTACAGCTTATGTCGGCATAAGTGACTAAGGCTATGTCTACACTGCACTTTTGTTGGTAAAACCTTTGTCTGTCAGGGATGTGAAACCCCCACCCCACTACCTACCGACAAAAGTTTTACTGACAAAAAGCGCCCGCATGATCAATGCTTTGTTGGTGGGAGAGGCTCTCCCACTGACAAAGCCACCGCCACTCGTTTTATTTTTGGTTTTATTTTTGCCGGGAGGAGAGCTCTCTCCTCCTGAGGAGGCGGAGGCAGTGGAGGACGGAACGGCTTCCTAGCCTGCTGAGGAGTGTGCAGGCCCAAGGAACAGAGGGTAGCACGGGAGTCTTTAAGGCTGTGGAGCCATGCATCAGTAAGCTCAGAGAAGAGCCCTGCTCCCTCAAATGGGGGATCCTGCAGAGTAGTCTGCATCACCCTAATGCCCATGGGCCGGATCCGGATCCGGCCCGTGGGATTTGCCCCCGGGGTGCAACAGGCCCCGAGCTGCTTTCAGAAGCAGCTATCAGGGCACCATGTCTCTGGGGCCGGGGGGGTTGCTCCAGGCACCGCCTCCCGAAGCTCCCATTGGCCGGGAACGGGGAACCGCGGCCAATGGGAGCTTCAGGGGAGGTACCTGGAGGCGCGGCAAGGGCAGCGTGCAGAGCCCTGTGCCGCCCCTCCCCTCCCCCGGGGCTGCGCAGGGACGTGGTGAGCGGCGCGGCGTGGGGCAAAGGAGGCAGGGAGTGTGCCCGCGGGTACGCGGCGCCGGGCCAGAGCCCGAACCCCTCCTGCACCCCCCATCCCTGCCCTGAGCCCCCTACCTGCACCCTGTTGAGCCGGGCTCCCCTTCCCCAGGACCGGGCTGGCTGCTTTAACAGCCCCATGTGCTCCCTGGCAGCCTCCCACCCGGCAGCACCAACACAGCCGCTTAAGGTGGCCCGCGGGGGTGCTGCCACAGCCCCCCCCAGGCAGCTGCCCCCCCTCCAGCCCCTGCGGCTCCCCGCGCTGGCCGGGGGCCCGGGCACCACCCGGGGGAAGTCAGGCCGCCCCTGAGCCCAGCCCGCCTTAAGTGGGGCCCGGGAGCCAGCAGGCCCGGGGCAGGGGGCTAGCCCGGCCCACAGGACCCCCACGCAGCCCGGCTGCGAGCTCAGCTCCCCGGTGCTGTTCGGGGGCTCCGGCCCGGCACCCTCGGCCTTGAGTCCAGCCCTGGGAGCAGCCCGGCCCCTCTGCGATCCACCCCGGCCCCGCTGCGATCCGCTCCGGCTGCCTCTACCCGGCCCCAAGCGCCCAGCCCGGGCCCCAAGCCTGCCTGCCGGGACGGGGGAGCCCAGATCCCCAGCCCCGGGCCTGCCTGCAAACAGCCTACCCTCCTGCACCCCAACTCCCTGTCATGAGCCCCCTGCCTGCACCTCTCACCCCAACCCCCTGCCCTGAGCCCCCTGCCTGCACCTCGCACCCCAACCCCCTGCCCCACAACTCCCTGCCCTGAGCCCCCTGCCTGCACCTTGCCCCGCAACCCCCTGCTCTGAGCCCCCTCCTGCACCCCAACCCCCTGCCCTGAGCCCCCTGCCTGCACCCTGTACCCCTCCTGCACCCCAACTCCCTGTCCTGAGCCCCCTGCCACACCTCTCCTGCACCCCAATCCCCTGCCCTGAGCCCCCTCATACAACCCCACATCCCTCCTCTGTCCCAATCCCTTGCCCTGAGCCCCTTCCTGCACACTGCACCCTTCCTGAACCCCAGCCCCCTGCCCTGAGCCCCCTGCCACACCCCGCACCCCTCCTGCACCCCAGCCCCCTGTCCTGAGCCCCCTCATACAACCCCACACCCCTCCTCTGCCCCAATCCCTTGCCCTGAGCCCCTTCGTGCACACAGCACCCCCTCCCACACCCCACCCTTTATGATGTTCGCCTTTAAAAAAAAAATTCCCTGGGTGCACACCCTAATGAAATGTGCTGCGCACGCCTATGGTCTGCATCTCCTGGGACAGCCCAAGGACAGTAGCCAGGAGCTAAGCCTCATGACCACTGCGAAGGCGACCACCCTGGCCGCCAAGTCCGTAGCGTCCCAGACCATGTGGAGGGCACCTGTCGCTACCACTCTGCGTTCCTCCACCAAGGCGGCGAACTCCTGAACTCGGTCTTGTGGAAGGCCTCCTTGAACTTGCTGATGGAGTCCCACAGGTTGAAGTTGTACCTGCCTAGCAGGGCCTGATGGTTAGACACCTGAAGTTGCAGGCTGGCCATCAAATACATTTTTCTGCCAAGCAAGTCCAGCCTCTTGGTGTCTTTATTTTTCAATGTGCCACGCGCCTGGCCCTGCCTGGCCCTCTGATTGACAGCGGACATTACCAGGGACCCCGCTGGAGGGTGAGCGTACAGGTACCCAAACCCCATTGCTGGGATATAGTACTACTTTTCCACCTTCTTGGAGGTAGGCGGGATGGAAGAGGGGGTCTGGGTGGACGGGCAGTGCAACCCAGGCCAGGGCGGAGAAGACTGACATTAAAGAGGTCGGACTCCTCTGCTAGCTCCTTGACCTCCAAGTTCAGATTGGCAGCCACCCTTTTGAGGAGGGCCTGGTGCTCGTTTGCGAGGAGCCCGCCACTGCTTCATCCAGAGACGACAATGATGACTGCACTGCAGGGGGAGGGGCGGCTTCCCCTTGCTTGTTTGGGGACAGCTCCTTGGGTGTCAGAGCCTGCTATTGGATTCAGCACCGTGCTCCAATTCCAGTGCCAGCGATGCTGGAGGTGGCTTGTCCCATGCAGCCAGAGAGGAATGGTGGGAGTATGGGACCGGCGTAACAGGTACGCCCCACGTGTTCCAGTACTGCCACTGAGCAGGAGTCACGCCGGTCTCACGGATCAGTGGTGATTCACCTTTCCTTGGTGAGGAGCTGAACTGTCCTTCGGACTCGGACCACTGCCTTTCCAGTGACCAGGGCGGAACCATAGAAGTCTGAGTGTGCCGACTGACCCTCATCAGCGACCAGTAAGGAGAGGACCGGTGCCTGCCCAAAGAGCGGTACCAGGGAGTTGGAGACCAGTGCCGCGACCGGGAATGATCCTGCACTGGGGGGGGCGGTCGACACTGGGAGACTGCCTAGGCGATGGTGACCTGCGCCGTGGTGATCTCTGGTGGGAGGTCCAACGGTACTGTGGGTATGGGGATCGGCGTCACAACTCAGGTGTCCCGTGCCTCATAGGTTGAAATCGTGGTGTGAGGGGCCTGGGTCTTCTAGCCGGGGACCGAGGCTGCAGTGCTGGGGTTCAAGGCCGCAGCGATGGGGACCGACACCTGCAGTCTGGGGACCAGGGACATTCCACTGTTTTAGAGAGTGGTCCCATAACTGGCTTGCACTTGGATGCTGGGGCCTTAGCCGGGTCCGTTGTTTGGCTTGGCGTCTGCGGTGCTGGCAAGCCTACTTGTTCTTTGGCCACTGGGGCCGCTTCGGGCATTGAAGGCCCTATGGGAAGTCAGGGTCCCCTGCTGCTCCCAGGAGTCGGATCCCTCGCTGGACTAGGAGGGCTAACCACAGCGGTACTCTCATGTAGCTCCGGGATGGGCATGTGGCCTGACACAGGTCCTTTGCCTGAAGCCCCCTTCCCCTCTGGTTCCGGCGGGCCCGTTGACTTCTTAGGCACCAGGGAGGGGGAACGGTGCCAGGTGGGTTCTGGTGCCGGTGATGCGCTGCGTGCTGATGCAGAGGTGCTGGGTGTGGACTCTGATCGAGAGGGCTCTGAGGCAGGATGAAGCGCAGCCTCCATGAGGAGGGTCCCCAAGCAGATATCCCTCTCCTTCTGAGTTCGAGGGAGAAAGGTTTTGCAGATCCTGCATTTGTCCTTTCTATGGGACTCCCCCAAACACTGTAAACAGCTCTCGTGGGGGTCACTAATGGGCATCGGCCTGCTGCACAATGAGCATGGCTTAAAGCCTGGGGACGGGGCATGTCCTGCTCTGAGGCGAAGTCCCAGCTGGGACTCTAACTACTAAACTACACTAACACTTAATGGTCTAACTAAGTACTATAAATACAAAGGAGACAGAAAAATGGGTTGTAAGAACCGCGAACGTTCTTGCGATGCAAGACAAGGCGCTCCGACCAACCGTCACTGGCGGTAAGAAGGAACTGAGAGGGTGTAGGGCCGGCGGTGCCTAATATACCGATGCATGAGCGTAGCACTCCAGAGGGCGCCACAGCCGCCCTACGGATACAGCCAAGGCAAAAATCTCCTATAACTGTGCACATCGGCGCACACAGACCTAGACTGGAATTGACATGAGCAAGCCCTCGAAGAAGAAGCAGCAGCTAAAGTACAAGACCACTCATTATGCTGTCTAGATATTATGGAGATGAGTGCCATAGAAATAATATAGATTAGAGATATAAATGTGACTGTAAATGTCCTAAGAACTCAAGCAATAACAGAAATGTCCTTTGTTCTCCCTAGACTCATTTATATATATTTCAAAATTAATAAAAACTTCCCTGGCTCTTATCAATATTCAATTACTACAATATACATAGAAGAAGAAAGGTGCTAAGTGAATGCCCTGGGCTCATTAACCAGTGATTATCTCCATCACCTTAGGTAGCTTGGAAATACCTGTCAATGTTTCACTTGTGCAGGGTGCAGGTGTCTCTTTCTGTGGAGCTAACATTTTGCTGACACTTCCTCACTTTGCTTTTCAGCAGGTGAATCCTGTCTGATGAACAGGAAATGCATCTGCCAGTTAGACAGCACAGGAAAGGCACCGTCTTTCTAGCAGATGCTTTAGAGTAAATCCCTTTCCATTTCTGGTTTTACTGTTTACCCCAGCTGGGAAGTTTCTTTTCTAATGCATTTCTAGTTTCCTAACTTACCTCCTCAGGCTTGTCCCAGTGGCAGCTGCCCATTTTAACGACATTGCCTTGCGTTTAAGGCATGTGTGTTTGGCAATAAATACATACATACAATTAAGGGCCAAAAATTCTGCCATCAGTTACACTGGTGTCAATGCAGACAGCCCCATTGACTTCAGTGGAGTTACTCTGGTTTTACACCAGCATTAGCAGGGTAGAATCTGACCCTAAAGGCTCAATCCTGCAAGGGACTAAGCTCCCTCCACTCTCCTGGAGGGCACTTCACAGGATTGGCCCTGTAGTAGTTGACTCTTTTTTGTAGTTCAATGTAGTGTTTAAAAATCTCTTTTCTACTACCCAGCAGTTTTCCTTTAAAGTGATAATATGGAAGTGCCTCCCCTCCTTATTACTCTTTTGTCAGTTCTGCAGAATCCTATGCAGACTCTGGTGTCTGGGAGATGCATTGTGCTAGCAATAAAATAGGCTGCTAACAAGGAAGTGTTAGCAAATCACAGAACATCCCACTGCTGCAATAGTTCATTGAAGTACTGCCACAAGGAGCCTTTCTAAGCAAAACGGAAGTGGCAGCAAGGGAATAGCTGCCATCTCTTTTAATTAGAAGTATGTTGGTTAAAGTGAGAACCTTTATCATCAGGCAATGACTTTTGCCAGGCAGAAGCTGACATGCAGCTGAAAAAAAAAAAAGCACTATAATGATATCAAGAGAGTCTGGAGTACATTGAAAGACAAGCACTACCCTGGGTACCATCACCAGATCCACAAGTGATGACATAATCCAATAGCCAAAACAGGGTAGGCATTCAGTGCCAAAACCTACCACCCCGTCCTCTAGTCACCACACTGATCAGTTTCAAAAGGCATTCCTTCCTCTCTCCTGGGACCCAGGAAGAGCACGCTGGGATTTGAACACTGGTGGGTCCAGGTCTGGGACACAGCCGCATGGGATATGTCTACACTGCGATAAAAGAACTGCAGCAGCAAGCCTCAGCGCCTGGGCCAACTCACTTGCACTCAAAGGGCTAAAAATGGCAGTGTAGATATTCAGGCTTGGGCTGGAGCCCAGGCTCTGAGACCCTCCCCCCTCACTGAGTTTCAGAGCCTGGGCTCAAGCCCAAATCTCTACACTGCTATTTTTAGCCTCGTAGCACAAGCCCCACTGGCCTGAGTCACTTGCTGCAGGCTCTGAGACTTGCTGCTGTGGGGTTTTATTGCAATGTAGACCTACCCAGTGGCAGTTTCAGTCCTGACTGGTGCTCATTCTACAAGATTTGAGGGATAACTGTCTAGAGCCAGGAGTCTGAATTCTTGGGATATAGAGCTGGCTCTGCCACAGACTTGCTGTGTGACCTTGGACAACTCAGCATGCCTTCGTTTCCTCTTCTGTGAAATGAGGATGATACTACTTTGCAGGGGTGTTGGGATGCTTTGTTCCATAAAGCCCTGTGAGGTCATCAGAGGTAATGATGCTGCAGATGTGCAAAGTATTATTATTATTCCTATTACCATAGAGCCTCAGAGGCCCAGTCATGAACCAGGACCCCATTGCATTCTCTAATGACTTTCTTCCACTGAATATTATGTAAGTAAGGGGAAAGAGAAGGAGACTGTAGCTCTGAAACCCAGACACGACATAGCACACTTGGGGTTTGTTCACATTAGGGATTTTTGCACTGGTGTTGCTATACCAATGTACTACTGCAATCTCCCCAGTGTAGATGTGTAGTACTGGTCTACAGTGGGGCACCTGTGTGATGAATAAGTGTAGCAACGCCAGGGCAAAGTTCTCTCAAATACATGGCACACAGCAATATTTTAGAACAGGAAGTGAAGAATGCAGTTTCCAATTCAAACGGCAAGTGGGGTAGATAAAGTTATTGCTTAGTATTATTTGTTATTTCTACAGCTGTAATGTCTAGGACCTTCATTGTGGTAGGTACTGTACAAACAGAACGAACGGACAATTCCTCCCCCAAAGAGCTGACATTCTAAGCAAATTAAAGAAATTGCAATTCTGAAGGACAAGGAAGGGATTCAAAATCCAGAAGGCATTCAACCCAAACTCCACTACTTATATAGTGAGATATTGTATAGTTGTTAGTGGAGCTGGAGACACTTAAAGGGACACAGTTAAAAAATAATTTACAGAAAAAAATTCTTTATATACTTGCATTACCTTAGGTATGAAGAACTTTCCTCCATCTATGCTTGTTGATTGTTGCTTTCCTCTCAGCATGGATAAGGAAAATAGTCATTAATTTCACATGTATTTGTTTACAGTCAGTTTCTAATCCCTTTCACTTAGGTTCCCATGCCATAGTCCCCTAGCACAATGTTTGGGTTGCAAACACTGCATGAAAATGTTTGCTGTTCAATAAAAGTAACCCAAACTCACTATTAGAACCAAAAAAAAAAATCCCACCCCAAACAAAAAAAACCACCCCAAAACATTTCTTTAGGTTGTAGGTTTTTAAAGAGCTGGATGTTTTTATTTGTTATAACACTGAAATTTGAGGCCACCTTTGAGCTGACGGCAGCCCTTTCTGCATATGCAGATCCTCTACACTTGAGCTAATGAGAGGAAAGGTGAGCAGACAGCAATGGATATTTGTCCAGATTAGGACAGAAAGTAGTTTTTTAGTGTGTGTTAACTAGCCCAGTCTAACACGTATTCTGTAACTTGAGGCAAGTTGACGCTAACATGTGCTACGGTACAACTTACCTTGTCTACACTAGAGTTATAAGACATGTATGTTAGAACGTGGTAATTAACACATTCTAACCCCTCCCCCCCATACTTTTTATCCTACTCTACACATACCAGTCCTATAAAGGCATGTTCACCTAAAGGAATAGCAGTGAGTATGTTTAAATTGGAAGCTCTTTGGGACAGGGACTATCTTTTTATTCTCTATTTGTACAGCGCTTAGCACAGTGGGTTCCTGGGTCTATGGCTGGCAGTGGTGCTCCTAGGTTCTACCACAATACAACTAACATCCAATAATAATAAAGGTGTATTAATCAATGGAGAGGCTTTTGCATAGTTCAGACTTGATTCTCTGAGGTGCTGAGCACCTCCTGCAAGATACTTAATGCTTTCACTTTAATTGACTTCAGAGAGGCTTGAGAGCACTCAAGCTGCTCTCATGATTGGGCCCTTAGCAAATGATGAATTCTGTTTACCTGAACCTTCCTGAGCCTGTTGTTCTGCCCATCCCTAGACTCAGAAGAGAGGCTATAAATGCTAAACATACTTGAATAGTTCTCTGTGTACGTGCTGCTGACAGAAGTGTTTTGCCGCTTGCTTACCTCTACTGCTCAGATTATGTATCATAATAAGACTGTCTCTCATGGTTCAGGCTGGCATGTTATACTAGCCAGGACACATCTTTATCAGCGACTTGGCCATGTTCCATATTCTGTCATGGGTTGTATGCACAAGAGAGTAACTGTCTGAAAACTAGCCCCGGGCAAATTATTTTGCACTTACCACATTAATCTTCAGTCATAAAATATGGAAATGATCAGGCCTTTCATATTGAAAGGGAAAATTCTCCTTTTCAATCTGTATTGCTTATCTCCTGGGTTGCCCAATTAATACAGTAACTCCTCACTTAACGTTGTAGTTATGTTCCTGAAAAATGCGACTTTAGGCGAAGCGATGTTAAGCGAATCCAATTTCCCCATAAGAATTAATGTAAATCTTTAGACCAGACAAAAGACTATATATATATATATATATATATATATATATATATATATATATATATACACACATACACACACACACACACACACAGAGTATAAGTTTTAAACAAACAATTTAATACTGGTACACAGTGATGATGATTGTGAGGCTTGGTTGAGGTGGAGGAGTCAGAGGGTGGGATATTTCCCAGGGGATGCCTTACTGCTAAATGATGAACTAGCAATTGGCTGAGCCCTCAAGCGTTAACTCACACTCTACAAGGCAGCAGGAATGGAGGGAGGGGAGACAGCATCGCAGACAGAGACAGAGACACACACCTGTGTGTGAGAGAGAGATGCGCATTTCCCCTTTAAGTACACTGCCTCGTTAATTAGATCAGCTTGCTGAGACCGCAGCTGCTGCCAGCAAGCTCCCTCCATCCTGAGCCCTGTTGTGTGTGCCCCTGCTCTATGGAAGATGGGGTAAGCGGGGTGCAGGAGCAGGGGGAGGGGGACACCCTGACATTAGCCCCCCCTCTTCCTCCCCTCCCCCCTGCACAGCAAACAGGAGTCTCGGGGAGCAGCTCCAAGGCAGAGGGCAGGAGCAGCACATGGCAGTGGGGGGAGGGACAGCTGCAATTGCTAGCCTGCTGGGAAGCTGCTGCACAGGGAACTTAGGGGGAGCTGATGGGGGGCTGTCAGTCCACCCTGGTTCCAAGCCCCCACCAGCTAGCTGCAACGGGCTGCTCTTCCTGCAAGCAGTGGACAAAGCAGGCGGCTGCCAAACAACGTTAGAAGGGAGCATTGCACAACTTTAAAGAGCATGTTCCCTAATTGATCAGCAACGTAACAACGAAACAACGTTAACTGGGACGACTAAGTGAGGAGTTACTGTATTTGTAAACTGCTTTACCGTTCTCTGATGATAGGCACTAGAGAAGTTCAAAAGTGGTTATTATCCACAGTGTAGATCTCTCCGTGGCATATTCTCCACTCCTGCATATAGAACATCCCTTTGGGTCAATGGCAGTGCTCTGAGCAGAATAAGTGAAAAACATGGAGTGAGGCTAAGCAGACTGCCTTAGGGATTGGAGGAGGGGGGGGGGGGGAGTTTTCTCTTCAGTTTTTACTGTTGGGAAGATCACTGTAAGAATTTCCACTGCTCTACTTTTTGAGCTAGTTGTGGAGATGTAGCACACATTGCCCTGGTCCACACCACTAAATTACTTCAATATAAGTACGAATTATTCACACCCTTAAGTGACGTAGTCATACTGGCCTAAGCACCGGTACAGACAGCGCTATGTCAACGGGAGAAGCTCTCCTGTCAACATAGCTACTGCTTCTCGCGGAGGTGGATTAGCTAAGCCGATGGGAGAAGTTCTCTCCCATTGGCATAGAGCGTCTTCATTAAAGCGCTACAGCGGTGCAGCTGTGCTGATGCAGTGTTTTAAGTGTAGACCTGCCCATTGTTACAGCTACATTATCAATAGCTAGAAAGTGCCTGTTTTGCCAGCAGGATTCCCTTTCTCCAGGGGATACTAGAAGTGTTATGATTTATGTGGGTTTCAAGGGTTATCTGCACTCTGAAAAATCCTACTATTGCAGGGATTTATGATTTGATTGTGATAGAAAAATTCCTTCTTTTCTGGAGTGGCTCCGGCTTGTAGGGTCTCTGGAAGGAGCCATGGTAGATTAGCTTTATTTCTAATGTTCCCCACACACATCTTGGATCACCCAGGGTCTTTTACAAAATCATAAATATTTTCTAATACACAATACAAGCAGTAACATTTCACAAACTCTTGAAATTTGAAACAGAACAAATGGAGGGGATTGAATACAGGGGAAAGTGGGAAAGGGAAATAAATGTGAAGCCTCCACGATGCTACTCAACTAAACCTTGGGGGCAAAAAAAGGTTTAAAGATTTTTGTTGTTTGCTTTTTAATTGGGCAAGGTGATCTGAGTGGATTCCAAAGGGGGCAAGCTCTGCCCCCTAGGGCCTACCACAGGAATAGCACAACTGATAATCAATTGACAGGTTTGTCTGCACTGAAAATTTAACCTGGCTTCAACAGAGTTTTCCCCTTAACACACTCTGTGTTCACACATCTGCTGCACAGTGAGGCGGCCACCATGTCCTGAGCTATCAGACAGACCCTAGTTAGCAATAAGCAGGATAAGCTACACCAAGGTTAACTTCAGTGAAAACTGGGTGGCCTCTACCAGTCACAACAATCAATAGATGATGGTCCTTCAGTCCCTTCCCACAAGCTCCTGAGCACCCAATCCTGTGTACTAACTTGCCATCTAACTATGCTCTGATTCCTCACTGCAAAGGATCAACCAAAGTGGACAGCACTGCAAGGAAAATATAAAAGGGCTCAAGGTGAGCTACCAGAAGACCATTTCCAGGTCTGGTACTGCCCTGATGAGCTACCCATTGCATGATGCTCTGTTCTCAGTAGCATCCTGAGCATGGAGCTCCATTTCAGTTGAGAATCATCTGTAGAAGTGGGAAGGGGGTGTGTTGGAATTTGGATGTCTGCAAGGATAAGGAACTCTCCCCCTCTGGACAGCCAGCCCCCTAGGGAGGGAGAGGACCTTGGCCCCAAATTGCAATATTTCTTAGTTGATCCAGATCAGGAAGAGCACAGCAGGGTGAAGAACCACCACCAAGGGAGGACACAGCCATAGTGATCCACAAGGCCCTGCATAAAGATGGAGCAGTATCCTTTCCAGCTAGTGTACTTGCTTGCTTTCTATGGTGGCCTTAGGGTGGGTACATGTTTCACATAAATTGCACTGGTACAGCTCAAGAACCCCATCTGCACAAATCCCACAAATATTTCAGAGATATTTCCAACTATTACAATCCTGGAGGCCAGAACAGCATTAACCACCTTGCAAACCTTCATGCCTACTGTGCCAACTGTGGCTTTACCAACCAGGAACTGATTGGCATCCACAGACTGTTACAAATCTGTTGGTAGCCTCCACAGGGCAAAAGCCACACACTTCTCCTCCCACCTCCTTATCCCATCATCTGCAAGCATTGGCATGCAAACATCCACCATCTTAGTCTGTCTGAAGTGGCACTAAGGTCCACCTGCTTACCATCTTCTTGGATGCAATCCATCCATCACTTCCTCAGCTTTCCTGGGGGGCCTCTTTCCTACCACCTTTTCCTGCCAGGCTATCTTCACCACGTTGTCTTCATTCATCCTCTGTTTGTGTCTGATCCAGCGAACTCATGCTTCCTAGATTTTGTCAGCCACATCATAGACTGATTTCCATCCTAATGCTTTCATTTTGAAATCTGTCTCTTCATGTAACTCCTCTTATGGCACAAAGAAATCTCATCTCAAATACCTACAGGGCTTGAACCTGCCACCTCTTTACCACCCATGCTTCTGCACCATACAGCATTGTGGGGTGCACTATTGTTCTATACAATTGGGCTTTTAGTCTCAGTGGCATACAATTGTCATATACAACACCTGAGATGTTATTCCACACTCTTCCAGCACTCCCCAGTTTGGACTGTATCTCACATTCTAGATCGCCATCTTCTGTGACCCACCCACCAAAGTACTTGAATTGGTCAGTCTGATTTAGTCTCACTCAGTTAATCTCTATGCCCAGTTTCCCTGTGGCACCTCTATTGGCCAATATGACCTCAGTCTTAATCATGTTCCTTTTCATCCCATTACAGCTTAGCTAGTCATACCACTGATTTACTATTTCCTCTAGGTCTTTTTTTTTTTTTTTTTTTTTTTTTTTTTTTTAAAAGGCTGTCCTTATTTCAATGTCATCTGCCTATAGCAGCTTCTCACCTTTTCCCATTGGGATCCTCCTGTTGACATAGTCCATCAATGTGATAAAAAGCAGCAGACTGAATGCCAACCCCTAGTGCAGCCCAGCTTTCACTTCAAAGGGACTTGTCATTCCAACATATGTTTGGATCACTGTTTTGGATCACTCACCATAGCTATTAAATCATTAGACAATCCATATTTCCTCAACACTGGGGTGAGAATCCTTCTGGCCATTTTATCAGATGCCTTTTCTAGGTCTATAAAAGCACAGAAGCCATCCTATGGATACTCTGTTTCTCTATCACTTGCCGAATTACGAAACGTGGCATCTGTGGTTCCTTATATTTTCCTAAAGCCAAATGGTTCTTGTTTCAGGAGTAGCTCCATCATTCTCCTAATCCTAGCATTCAAGATACTTTCCAGTAACTTCATCCCTTAATGGTTTCTGTAGTCATGGAGGCTTCCCTTCTTATGTACTGGGACTAAGACAGACTTGCACCAATCTTCAGGATTTCTCTCGTCTCACCGTACAGCTTTAACCATTCTGCTCATCCATTTTATGCATCTCTTGACC
The DNA here is from genome assembly GCF_028017835.1 of Emys orbicularis. Taxonomy (NCBI): domain Eukaryota; kingdom Metazoa; phylum Chordata; order Testudines; family Emydidae; genus Emys; species Emys orbicularis. Next base: position 118,220,334 of record NC_088684.1, read on the forward strand.
AAGACTTTCTGCCATCACATCATCAGGTCCTACTGCCTTAACATTCTTCATTCCCTGGACTGCATTTCACACCTCCTCCTCTGTCATGTCAGACTCAGACACCATATTAGGATCACAGATTTGCAACACCACCAAAAAAAAAAAAAAAAAAAAAAAAAGGGGGGGGGGGGCTTGCCTCATGTAAGAGACTCTCCAAGTATTGTTTTCTCCTCTCCTTCACTTGTTCAGATGTTACTAGCTGTTTTTCTTGGTCAGCATTTACAAATGGTATTGGCGACACCAACCTCCTTCCCTTTGCGTCTTGTTTTTGCAATGCTATAGATGGATAGTGATGCACTTCTGAAAAGTTATTCACCTCATCTGGGCATTCAGCTACTCAAAGGCCAAGGCGAGCTCCTCACAAACCTCCAAGAATGGGGCTTTCCTCAGACAAAAGTACTGGACCTACTGCTATTCATCACATGTTTCCATCACAATGTAGTCCCACCACTCTGTGCTTATGGTCCTGGTCAAAAGCAAAGCGCAGCAAGTTGTGGTGCTATGAACCACAGAATATGCACCGAGACAGCTGCACTGTCTCTCACGGCCAGATACAGCACCAGTGAGGATACAGGGCATGACAGCAGCCTGCTGATGCTGACACTTTTGTCCAGTGAGTTAGGCTACCACATGTTAATTGACCCATGATTATTTATCCCATGGTTAACATGCATTGAAGACATAGCTTAATACACATTGGTGGGAGCCCCTGCAAGGGAGATTGAGAGAGGGAACAGCTGCCAGCACAAAAGGCATGACCGCAGGGACAAAGAAAAAGGGAGCGGTCTCTTGGACCATAATCTAAGTCAATTTTGAAATTAACATCAATGTGCATCTTTTAAAAAAAACAAAAACAACAACAACAAAAATGGCATGAATTACTGAAAGAAATGGGAGGGAAAAACCAAAGTATTGGAACTGAAATAGGAGGGGAAACAGGAACATTCAAAAGAGTAAATCATTACCAAAAAGCCTTGCATACAAGGAATTCAAGTGATATTTGCATTGTCAGGAGAATGAACATGACAACGCATATTTACTTTCCATCGCTAAGTTCTATGAAACATTTTGGATGACCACGAAAATCCTGTGAGCAAAGCAGTGAAGGTCATACAAGGCACATCAATAGTTTCAGAATGTAAACGATTAAAGAAAAAGAAGATAAGAGCAAGAAAAATTGCAAGTGCAAAGAGGATTTCATAGAATCATAGAATATTAGGGTTGGAAGAGACCTCAGGAGGTCATCTAGTCCAATCCCCTGCTCAATGCAGGACCAACACCAACTAAATCATCCCAGCCAGCGCTTTGTCAAGCCAGGCCTTAAAAACCTTGAAGGGTGGAGATTCCACCACGTCCCTAGGTAACCCATTCCAGTGCTTCACCACCCTCCTAGTGAAATAGTGTTTCCTAATATCCAAACTAGACTTCCTCCACTGCAACTTGAGACCATTGCTTCTTGTTCTTTCATCTGCCACCACTGAGAACAGCCTAGCTCCATCCTCTTTACATGATATTAAGACAAATGTGAGATTTCACATAATGTGTGTGAAACCAGAAATTAATGAGACGTTTCCTTGCCTCAGTGTACTGGAGACAGCCTGGGAAACATGCCAGAAGCAAAGATGAGTTTTCTGAGGGGAAGAGGGGCATTACTTACCTGTAATTGTAGGGTCAATATATGTGGTCCCTATTCGTATTCTACACATGGGTATGCATGCACTCCATGTACCTGAGACTGGAGATTTCTATTAAGTAGTGTCCGTTCGTCTTTGCCTGTGGAGTTGCTCTTCTTGTGCTCTAAAGTGAGGGTGTAACGGGCGGCATGGGCTGACCCCTCTCCAGTTCCTCTTCTTACTGCAAAATCAGGAAAGATCCAAAGCAGATGGGAAAGAGGGTGGGCAGTGGACTATAGATAGGGACCACATATCTCAAAGAGCCTCCAGTTACAGATAAATAATCTCCATTTCTTCAAGTGCGGGCCTTTATGCGTATTTTCACATGGATGGTGGAAAGCAGTATTCAAACAGGACGAGGGTGCCAGGATGCAGTTGGAATAGATGCCTGCATGACTGCAGTCCCCACAGCAGTGCCTGCTGAAGAGGCCTGGACTAAAGCATAACGTTCTCTGAAGATACAGATGGAGCTCCAGGTAGCTGCTCTACAAATGTCCAGTACAGGCACTTTTGCTTGAGGTTGCTTGTGCTCTAGTGGAATGGGCTCTCACCCTGCTCAGGGGAGGAATAGGTGCCAGCAGATAAAGAACAATGCAGCCAGAGATCACCTTAGAGAGTCTCTGAGTAGATAGTGCTTGTCCTCACAATTGCTCCGCTATACGGCAAATAATTTTGGTGACTCCTAATCACTTTTGTCCTTTGTAGACAAAAAATGCCAAAGCTCATCTGGCATCAGGAAGTCTCCTCCCCTTATTGGAAGTATGAGGTTTTGGAAAGAAATTACCTTGGGGATTAATTTTGGGTGGAGTCGAAGGGAAGCCTTCTTATGAAATATGGTGTATGGCAGGTCAGCCTCAGTTCGTTCATCCTTCTGGCTCAAGGTATGGTGACTGGGAATGCGACCTTCATTGAGATGTGGGACATGGAACACGTGGATAGCAATTTGAAGGGTGGTCTGATAAATGCTGAGAGTACAACGTTGAGGTCCCATTGTGGTGGTGCTGGTTTCACCACTGGTGGGAGGTCCTAACAAGACCCTTCAGAAATCTAATTATTGTTGGGTGAGTAAAGATAGAGTGGCTTTTTACTGGAGGATGGAGGCATACATTGCTGCTAGGTGCTTCAGCAGCAAATTAATGGAAAGCCCTAAAGTCTTCAGGTACAAAGGATAGTTTAAACTATCAAGGTTATCTGCTGCTTCTGGGGATAACTGTTTCTGTTGCATCCAAACTAGAGAAATGCCTCCATTTAGCCAGATAACATTTTCTGGTGGAATCTTTTCTACTTTGAATGAGAATAGATTTAAAAGCCTTCGAACATGAGCATTCTGGGTCTGATGCTCATCCAAATACCAGGCTGTGACATATAGGGAGTTCGGGCTGGGATGTTTGATCTTGCTATTCTCCTGGGTTAACAGATCTAGGAAGGGACAGATGCTGATAGGAGGAAGGATTGGCATTTGTAAGCAGTCCGGAAACCAGAATTATCTGAATCAGTTGGGTGTGAGAATGACTCAAGCTTTACTGTGATAAATCTTTCATAAAACCTGTCGTAACAGAGGGATGGGAGGAAAGATGTACCTCAGTGGACCTTTCAGGATAACAGGAGGACCTCACCCCTGAGGCCTGGCCCAGTGCTGTGCTGGAGCAGCATATGTTGGACTTCTTGTCTAAGAGGAGAACAGGTCTCAGGTGTTGCTCACTGCACTGGTGGTCTGGGGAGAAGTGACCACTAGAGTTCTGTGCACCTGGTAGATATGTAACTTACATGTAATGTTGTTCCTGATGCACCAGTTCCATAAATTGACTGTCTCTGTGTTGAAAGAGAAAGACATTTGGATTGTTTTCTGTTTTTGTAGTTCAAACACTTAATGCTGCTGAACCACACCAGAATTTTAAGAGTAACAAAGAGGAAAGCTTTGACTCTGGCAACTGAAGAGATACTTAGGGACTTGAGCAAATGTGGCCCATACCCTTTGTAGTGCGGTCGCCCCTTCCTTGGGTCAGAGAGAGGCCACACCGCCTCACTACGTCACCAGAATTGCTGTCTAGAATCCAGGGAACTAATGAATCAGGTGCTAGCGCCCTGACCATCCTGGCGGGCCGGAGCACCAGACAGTCTATAGGCTCAGGTCCTCAGGCAGGGCAGAGCAAATAAGCAGTTTGTATGTTCTGGCCCTCAGGTAGGGCTGAGCTAACAAGCAGTCTATAGGTCCACACCCTCAGGTGGGGCAGAGCCCCAAACAGCCTGTCTTCCCAGCTCTGGCAGATGGCAGACAAACGCAGGCCTTTTGGCCTATGGTGGGGAGGCTGCCGCCCCAGGATTTGAGTTGGCAACAGGAGTAAGGGGACTCGGGCCCACCCTACTCCACCAGGACCCAGCCCAGAGCCCTAACAGTGATGGAATGTTTCGCCACTGGGTCAGCAGGGACTTGCCCGCAACATGCTGACATGGATTCAGGCCACAACCCAACTAGACTATAGTCTAGTGTCCCTGTTACACTTCCTACTACCCTTTTGTTAGGTACCTTGGCTCCGTGGGTGTCCTCCATCTCCCTGACGCAGATAGACAGTGACAGTCCCAGCAGTTCTTCTGCGGACTCTGTCTCCTCCAGGGCCAGGGCACTGCTTGGTTCAGCAGCAGAGTCAGAGGCCTGCAGCAAGTCAGGCACATCGGTCTTCTTCCCTGGCTTGGCTCCAACTGAGCTGGAGGATCCACCTTTTGTATTTCCTGTTCCATCTCTCAACTTCCAGTGGCAGGGGATAGCCCAGCCTGACTCTGCCCACCTGAGTGCCGAGAGTGGTTCCTCCCCCTCTGGCTCACAGGGAGGCCACACTGCCTCCTACGTCCTCCCATCCCTCATATTTAAAAAAGGATATAGGTCCTGGTCCTGGAAATGTTTGCTACTGATGTAGAGCATACTACTAGGCCTTGTTCCATTGGAGTTAATGGAACAGCAGTGCTTGCAGGATCAAGACCCAGTATTGCAAGTAGTGGTACATAAGACACCTCTCCCGTGATGGAAGTGATGAGCAGAGTTCGGCAGGAATTAGCATCTGGTTTTACTCACACGGAGTATCAGTGGCTTGGACATAGGAATGCACAGCAGCCTTTACAAGTCTACAGCTGACCCAAAACTAGAAGGGTTTGTAAATACCTCTGAGGGGGAAGACATTAGATCTAAAAGAAACTTTATTAAAAAGAGGGCAAGGCCTTCAAAGCAGCTCATCTGATTTAATGGAGAGAATGGTGAGGTGGGGTAGGTAGAGGTGGACAGGAAATGTAAAAATAGATTGGGCAAAAATGAGGAGAGGGATTATCCCTAATAAACAAACACACTACGAGACACTGACATGGAAGAGGATGTGGGGTTGAGATGGGGACAGACCCTTAGCCAGCAACTCAGTGTTTGGCATCGGTTACAATGAGATGACGAATAGCACCCACGACAGAAGGCAATGTGTCGCGATGCTGATCACGAACACTTCTGCGTATTGTTCACAGTCGTGGGCACCACATCACAGGACAGCAAAAGCAGTGAAGAATTAGCAAGAGGTGCAGGGGAGGGCAAAGGTGGTATGTGTCTCCAGGGCTAGCATTATGTGGAGAAGGAAGGAACACTAATTCATATTGATTTAAAAGGGGAATGAGGAGACCTTCTGATGATCTCCTAGGCCCTGGTGGGGGTTCACTATTGTAGCCCTGTGGGGAGCATTTGCCTTTTTTTATAATCACTGAGATCCTGAGATTTACAGCGCAGCAACACTGATGTCCCACACTGAGTGGAGGTGGCACCACCAAGGCCTCCTTTTCCCAGCACATTATGTAGCTTCCTTACCACTAGGGGAACCTCTCAACTTTAGGTGGCCATGCATAGGGGACCACTTTCCTAGAGGAGACTGGCCAATTTCTCACCCTCTCTCCACATGCCTTCTCTTCTGGCTATAGAATGCCTTTTTACTCCATGCATGATTCTCACTGCTCTAGGACCAGTTTCTCCAGCACTTTATGCTTATTTCTTACCCTCTGCCCGGGTCACTTCATGTACAAACTTCCCTCTCCTGACCCCGAAAGCCTGGCTTTGGACCCTCCCTTTTCCTCCTTTCTAACTGAAAGGAGACATTATCCCAGGCCTGCACAACTCGTAAAGCGGCGAGGGCCATATTACTCCAAAGAAAACAGCTGAGGGCCGAAACCCCCCGAGCGCCGCCAACCCCCCCCCCCCCCCCCCAGCGCCACCCAGCCGCCCCGAAACACAACACACACTCACACACACACAGCGCCGCCCGCCCCACGGAAACAACCCCCCCAGCGCCGCCGAAAAACACACGCACACCCCGTGCCACCTGCCCCATGGAAACAAACCCTCTTTCCCCAGCGCTGCCCCACCGAAACAGCAGTATTGAACCTCGGAAATATGTTATAGCGGGCCCCTAATATAGTATAATTAAGGTAAAAGAAATATGTCTTTTTGCTAGAAGTAGAATAAGATCTCCCCCCTCCCCCTTGTAATCAATTGCCCTGTTGAATGAATGAGGTGTGAATGAGGAAGGCGTGGAAGGCAGGCACCTCCAGACAGCTGCAACCCTTGGAGAGGGCAGGGCCGGCTCTAGGATTTTTGCCGCCCCAAGCAAAAAAAATTTTGGCCGCCTCCCCTTTCTTTTTCATGCCCCCGGCCCCACCCCAACTCCACCCCTTCCGAACCCCTTCCCCAAATCCCCAGCCCTGCCTCCTCCCCCGGCGTGCCGCATTTCTCCCCCCCCATTGCTTCCTGTGGGCCCCCCGTGACCTCCCGCTCTAGCTCACCTCTGCTCCGCCTGATCCCCCGGGTGTGCTCCCGCTCCGCTTCTTCCCACCCCCCCAGGCGAGGGAGGGCAGAGAAACGGAGCAGCGGCGCGTTCAGGGGAGCAGGTGGAGCAGAGGTGAGCTAGGGTGGCGGGGTGCAGGAAGTAATGGGGGGGTAGAGGAACCGCTCCCCGCTCCAGCTCACCTCTGCTCCACCACCACCGCCTCCCCCGAGCGCCCGCCACACGGCTTCTCCTCCCTCCCAGCCTTGCTGCGCGAAATACCGTTTTCTCACATGGCAAGCTTGGGAGGGAAGGGGGAGAAGCGGAGCGGCGGTGCATTCAGGGGAGCAGGCGGAGCGGAGGTAAGCTAGGGTGGGGGGGCGCAGGAAGTAACGGGGGGGTAGAGGAACCACTCCCCGCTCCAGCTCACCTCCGCTGCCTCCCCCGAGCGCCCTGCCGCTTGGCTTCTCCTCCCTCCCAGCCTTGCTGCGCAAAACAGCTGTTTCGCGTGCAGCAAGCCTGGGAGGGAGGGGGGAGAAGCGGAGCGGCAGCGGCATGCTCAGGGGAGCAGGCGGAGTGGAGGCAAGCTGGGGCGGTGAGGGCACTTTTTCCCCATGCCCTGGAGTCGACACCTATGATGGCCAGAATGCCGCCCCTAGAAATGTACCGCCCCAAGCACCTGCTTGTTTTGCTGGTGCCTGGAGCCAGCCCTGGGAGAGGGGATGGGAGCCAGACCAGATCAGTAGAACAGGTCAGCCACCGATTCGCCGCTCGCCTCCTCAGCCCTCCTCCCCCGGCTCGCCTACTCACCCCCCCGCCACTGCCTGCTCGCTCGCCTCCTCAGCCCCCCACCCCACCTGCCCCCCCACCAGTGCCCACCCACTCGCCTCCTCAGCCTCCCACCCCCCCGGCTCGCCTACTTACCCCCCGCCACTGCCCGCCCACTCGCCTCCTCAGCCCCCCCCCCCGCCACCGGCTCACCTGCCCCCCCGCCACTGCCCGCCCACTTGCCTCCTCAGCCCTTCACCTGCCCGGCTCGCCTACTCATTCCCCGCCACTGCCCGCCCGCTCACCTACTCAGCCCCCCTCCCTCACCCGCTGCTTGCCTACTCACCCCCCTGCGGGCCGCACACTGAGCCCATCTACTCAACCCCTGCGGGCCGCACAGTGAGCCCACACGGGCCGCAGGCGCCCCCCGGGCCGCATGTTGTGCAGGCCTGCATTATCCCATGATTGAAGAACGGAGGCCTGGGTGCAATTCCTGGCTCTGCCCACAGACTTGCCGTGTGGCTTTGGGCAAGTCACTACACCTCTCCATGACTCCATTTATCCCCATTTTATCAATGGGGATAATGATACTAACTTTGCAAATCACACTGAGATCTACAGCTGTTAAGTGCAAATTAATCTGTTACTATTATGATTATTGCCAGGGTGGAGCATGTTATCCAGCCTTAGTCCCAGCAAGCGAGCCAAAATTTCTTGGGTCACATTAGGATACTCAAGGCTATAATACTAAGAAGGATTAACACCTTTTTTCTTAACATTGGGCTTCTAGAGGCAATCAAGCTATGGGAATTCTAATCAAGCTCCTTTCACCTTAAACCAGACAGTGAGACATGCCCCTTTGTCATCTCTTGCTCCTCTTTATGCCTTGTCTCTCTCCTTGGATATTAGCACGGAGAGTCAGTCTAAGGTACTGCCTCAAGGTGGTACAACAGTTACACCTGCTGGGTGGGTGCAGGGCCACTTCCAGGAAAGTGTCCAGCAGGCCCCTGGGTTTTCGCCTGAATCCAGATAGTTGTAGCTGCAACAATCAGGATCCCTTGAAATTTCCACACGCAGCTTGTTTTTCTTAGCAAGTTGCCTGCAATTTTGAGTCCCAAGCATAGATCTCCACAAAAGCAAGCAAATTAATCTGAGCTGGAGGTTTGAAGAGAAGTCAGAAGGATGTTTCTTCCGGTCTTTTGCCTCCTTACTTTCTGGTTTGCGAGGCTGAGTCTGAACAGAGTGATGGAAGGATTTCAATTCAGGGTGGGGATGAGAAGTACAACTTTAAGAAACAGAACGGGCCACATGCATCTGTCCCAGTCACTACTCATTTCCTATTCTTTCCCCACTCCCTGTAAGTACTGCGTGCGCACATCCCAACTACTGCTATTATGTGACTAAGGAGATAATGGCAAATATAAAATATTTTTATTCCTTTCTCCTTACCAGAGATTTCCAGGCTGAATTTCCATCATCTCTTACCAATAGCAACCCAAGTCAACATTTCGTATTGCAATCTGGGGGCAAATATCGGGTTTTCACCCAACTCCTACATTTTGAGACTCTCCTCCCATTCCCCCACCCCCAGCTACAGATGCCAACTTTGTGCTTTACACCACCATGCAAGAAGATGGGGTCTGGTTCCTTTCCCAGCAGAGGCACCCTTAACCCTCAGCAATGATTCCCTGCAGTGCTCTGTGAATGTAGAACTTCAGTCTTTTCCCCAAGCCCAATGCTTGGAAAAACAATAAATGTAGTTGGCACTCAAAAATCAAGCCGAAACCCCATGGTTATTCCCAAAACAGGATGGCTCCGTTGCCCACTCTGTGGGAGTTTTGCTTAAAACATATTATGTCAACAGAATCAAAATAATCTAGGTAAAACTTCACGTTTAACGCACATCTGAGAGAACAAAGAGGTAGCATTTTTGGCATATAAAGGTAACACCAATAGCCCCAAATGTCTTGGCACTTCCCCCACACATCCGCCAACCAGCTGACAGCCCTACAAATGGTCTTCAGAAACCAAGTGTCACTGTGGCAATGGGGGGGACTAGAAGGAGCAAAATAAGGTTGTTTTGGTAGGTAGCTGTATTGCCCAGTAGTAGTATTTGGTTTCTCTCCTAAACTGTTGCAGAACCAGGACAGGAAAAAAATCACGGCAGTCACAGGGCCAAATTCAAATGGAATGGAAGGGAGTGTAAGTTACATGTCAGCAAAGCCGTTTCTGGGGAGCTTAATTTGGTATGATTTAAATACATGAGGCTACAAAAAGGTGTAAATCACAGCAGCACAGACTCCTTTACACATCACTTCACAGGTTTAGAAGGCAGGAACGATCATCCACAGGGAAGGGATTTAAAAAGAAGCAGATTCTAAGGCCTTGGCTACACTGGCGGTGTACAGCGCTGCAACTTGCTGCGCTCAGGGGTGTGAAAACGCCCCCCCCCGAGCGCAGCGAATACAGCGCTGTAAAGCGCCAGTGTAATCAGAGCCTGCAGCGCTGCACACTCGCTCGCAGCGCTGCAAGCTACTCCCCTCGGAGAGGTGGAGTACATACAGCGCTGCGAGAACTCTCTCGCAGCACTGGCGGCGCGACTATACTCGTGCTTCACAGCGCTGCTGCGGCAACGCTGTGAAGTCCCAAGTGTAGCCAAGGCCTAAAACTCCCTGCATTTCCCTGGGCTCTAGAATCTTGAGCTCAACCCAGATGGTCGTCACCACCCTGTGAAAGGCATTCTATATGGCAGACAAAGTGCAAGTCGGAAGGCCGTATTTACCTGACAAGCTAAAATAAAGCAACATTCTCAGGTACTTTGCACATAGCTGTCTATTACATCCTGAAGATTTCACAGCTCTAATAAATTCCCTGTGGAAAATTCAACTGTGATGGTAGTCGCCACAGAACAACTATTTCATTTATAAAGAATACTATTCATATTTTTTTTTAAGTACATCCCCTGACAAAGCCATTTACGTATGTGATCATAAAGCTGCAGTTTAAAAGTGGAAAGAGAAGTTCAAACTAAAGGTGGCTCTAGGAAACTGGCATGAAAATTTTGCCCCAACTTTTTAGTGAAATTTTAACCAAAATCTCCCCCCCTCCCCCCAAAAGCCATCGTTTTCAAAAGCTGTGACTTGCCCCAAACTGGTTGGAATACAGGACAAAATGTTCAAAATCTTTTGACCATCTCTAGTTCAAACACAGCCCAACAATAAGGGAGAACCATAACACCATCCCTACACATAAACGCAGACTCTGGTTTGTGTATAATCCTTCACAGATAGGCTTAAAAGCAAGTTACAACAAACCCACAAGAAGAGCCGTGTCCATTTTGCAACCTATAATTTTTAAATATAACATTTTATTGCTTAGATGGTTTGATACAGAACAGGTTTACTTTCAATTTGAATTTGGAAGTACTGTACAACTGAATAAAGAGAGGAATAAAAGTACCAAAACAAATGTGTGATTCTCTGTTCATGTGGCATAAACCAGTCTTGTACACAACTTTTAGCAGCAGTTTAAGTTCCCTTTAGAAAAAATATGAATTCTACACATTTATTATTGTTTCCTGCATGGGCTGAAATCACTAAGATTAACTTTCCTTCTTGAATAGAGAGAGGGAGAGAGAGACACACACACAGAAGGGGAGAGAAGATTATGAATCATTCTGAAAATGGAATCAGACTGTCACATAGCTCCGAAAAGCCATTTGAGAATAGTCACAAACATAAGTTCTCTTTTTCTTTTTGCGCTTTCACAGTCAAGTGCTTAATGTAGTGATTGAATTATTTCATCGTTAAGTCCATTGCAACTCTGACAAAAGAATTTCAGAAGATCCATTTTTTTTTGTAAAAGCCCTGAGAAAGGAAAAATAAAAGGATTCAAACAAACAAAAATAATAGAGACACAAATTAGCTGAACATGCAAACTAAGCCTAAGATTCACCCATAGTTTAAACATGTTATAAACTTCACAGTTTAATATTGGGGAAAAAAAACAACAACAAAAGTTTTCTCAGTCAAACTCAACTAATAAAAATGTCAATAAAATGTGGCAAGACCTTATAATCTACTAGGATATAGATAAAGGCTAAATAAAGCTTTAAATCAATAGTGATTATTGCTAGCAGATGTCCCGGCAGGCTGCTGGGAATTGATTACTCGCTACATTGTTCTGCAGCATATAGTTTAGTAATGGCTTCTCCCCCACAATATTGCGCAGTTTAGTGTGGAGAGCTGCAAAAAAAACCCCAAAATTAAAAATAAACAACAAACAAACAAAAACCAAAAATACCCACAATAATATAATTATTATTATAATTATAATAGTAATAAAAAAAATTAAGGGATGTGTGAACTTGTTTAAACTAAGTAGAACACACCTGGTAAAGTTTTAAAGGAATCATTGGTTCTGATTTTTATTAATTTGGAGTAACTTATTTCAAAACTGGTTCATACATCCCTAATAAAAATCACATATACCTCAACCATTTTTTTTTCTTATTTTATATGCGAGAATATCACTTGAGAACATTTTTCTTCCTTTGAATTCTGGGGAGTTGGATTTCAGTCTCCAGAAATTTGTTGAAATATATATATATTTATATTTATATTTCAACAAATTTTCCAAATATATATATGGAGAGAGAGAGAGAGAGAAAAAGAGAGAGAGATTGATTTAAGGCCCTCTTCTTCCAAGACTATTGAAAGTAGGACATGTGATTTTGCATGGGAAGGGATAGGAGGATCACAGTGTGGGTGAGGGAGCTGAAGTGGTGGAACAGCACAATGAGACTCCGGCAATACTATGGCTCTGTCTGTCCCAGAGATCATGACTGAAGGACACCAAGAACAACAGAATGCTGAGCATACCTAAAAATGCACAGCTACAGTAGGATACATTTTGCTTAACCCAGTAAATGCTGGTGGTTGGGAGTATCTCCTGTTGTAGGCCACAGGAGGCCTGTGGAGAAATCCCAACCCCCAGCATTAAAGCGATTAAACTATCAATATGAAATTTAGAAACACACACTAGTCTTCAAGCATCAACCCCAAAACCTCAGGAAGAAAGATTTTTTTTTAAAACTTATTTTATTTATTTTTAACATGTTTTATATTTGTAGTTTTATTACCAGTAGTATTTTCTTGCTTTAGAAAAAGACGGTAGCAAGATCACGGTAAGGCTCGCATTTCTTTCTTGCTTTCTTTCAACTGGAAGACTAAATAACTTTGCTCATTAGTAACAAATGTCATGTGATCGGAACCAAGCGATTTGCAGTGCCTTCCTCATGCACTCAAGGTGGGAAAGGGAGTCCTTTCATGACCCTCCCCACACACACCCATGCTATCACTAGTGAGATGTTCCCCTGTACATTTGTGATGATTACTTGCTGGCCTCCATTTGATTCTCCAGTCAGAGGAAGGGTTCCATTTAAGTACAGTAGAAGAGCTGCAACATGAGAGGGGAGTTGGTGAAAGCTTAAACAGGGGATCCAAGCTGCACTGTAGATCTCCGTGGGCAAATATTGCCCATTTGTTTCTGCTGACTGCAGAGACTAGCAAACTGATGAATTTATAAAATAATAATAAAATAATAATAATAATAATATATTGAAGCAAATCAAACATATATAACAGCGGGTGCATAATTTCCATAGGTTAAGTTGCTATGTAACTCTTCTCTGTGTACTCAGTCCACAATGGCCAGAAAGAATGTCTTTAAATGGTAACTAGATTACCATTTCTAATGCTGAAAAGTGGAAACAAGTTATGAGGTTGAAAGCTCTTTGTCTTTCCTGGTTTTGGCTTTAACCAACTTTGAACACCTTCAACCACCATGTCGTTAATACCTGGAACTGGATTAATGCTCCATCGTATGGCAAATGCAAGAACGTCTATACTGAGAAAAATCAGCATCTTGTACATATTTCCTCTGGCTATCTCATCTGAAATTCATGTAATTTTCTTCCAGTTATTGGCTGTGGTATCCAAGGGCTTCCCCACCCCACTGCCCCCATTTCCAGCTCAGAGAACAAACACAGCGACTATAACAGATATACAAGAACAAGCTCACACACACACCAATACGAAAGGTAACATTAATGCTTAAATGAAAAAGGTCCTCTCCAAATAATTCATTAAAATATTACAAAAAAATCATTTTTTTTTTTTTTTTTTGAAAAAACCTATGATACCAAAAGATCTAATAAAGTAGTAAGGCACTCAAATCAGTATATACCGTAGTCTCTTGCATTATTATACTGAAAGGCATATGGCACTGAATCCAGTCTGCCATACTATGCCACAGCTGAAGGTCACTCTTACAAAATATACTCCAAAAACCTTGCTCTGCTGGTTTTAGTTTGTATGCTGGGATGGGTCCAATTTCATAGTAAGAATTCACTCAACTCCCAAAAGCTGAGGTGTACTATCTGCAGAGGCAAGAATGTGATTCATGGGAGATTTTTTGTTGTGCATCTCCAGCAAGTCCTGAATGAAACCTGATGGACTCTCGTGATCACAGTTACCCCGAGATTCCTGATCTTTTGTGATCTGTTTCTGTGCATTCTTGCTGGACTCTGAAAGGCAAGTACTGGCTGTTCGTCCAGGGATTTTCTCCTCTCTGCAAAGGGAATCCTTCGCTGCATTGGCCGGACTTTCTTTTCGGTTTCTAGAGACAGATGAATGGTTACCAAGGCCTGCAACTGAGTCACACTCATTTTCTGAGATGGGGTTAGTGCCACTGTGGATAGACTCATTTTCACTGTCTTCTTCACACCTAGACTGGGTCTCTTCTTTGTCACTCTCCTTCTCATGGTTCCTAGCGTTCTTGACCTTCTGGTGTATGCGCTGATGACGAACCAGGCTGTGTTTCAGAGTGAAGGTCCGTTCACAGGTCTGACATTTGTATGGTCTCTCTCCTAGGACAGAATTAAGACCAAAATATAACTAAGATTATAAATACATTTCCCTCTCTCTTTTCAGGACAGTACAACATACAAGACTGTTCTAGACCAACGATTCTCAAACTGTGGGTCGGGATCCCAAAGTGGGTCACAACTCCCTTTTAATGGGGTCGCCAGGGCCAGTCCCAACAATGTTTAGTCCCAACATTTACTGTAGGATTCCCTTTCACGTGACTTGGATAACTACCTGCTACTTGAGTAGTAAGGCCGACAGTTAGGTTCCTAAATAAAAGAGACCTGATTGAGAAAGGTAGTGAGCTTCCACAGTGGGAGCTGCATGTAAACAGCACCTCTGAAAATCAGGCTGCTTTTCTTTAGGTGTGTAATTTTAGACACCAACATTTGCAGGTGTTGGCTTTAATTGAAGTCATATACCAAATAAATGCGCGACTTGCCACTTCTGTAACAACGGATATTTAACAACTCTGTACCTAAAATCTGTGTAACTATATTGTTTCAAAATCTGGCTGTAAAACTACAACTAGACTGAACTGTATGTCCACCTGTGTATCCAATTGCCTATTTAATAGTGAATTTACCTGCAACTACCCTACTGAAACACAAGCCAATGGTTTTAGAGAATTCTTCAATCTTACCCAAGGTCAGCAGGATCTGGTAGTGAGAGAGTACAACCTGCTCATATGGTTATTCATTGTTAAACATTTAGCTATCACATAAACCTCAGGGGACTGTAAAGGCATCTGCTGAAACATGTATTTTTTAAAGGGACTATGTAGTAATTTGGGTAGATGGGTTAGTAAATTGACATGCTGTATTCAGCATCCATAATTCATGTCTGTTAACATTCCGTGCCCTTAAGTGAGCAACTTTTTCTGCCAGAAGTTCAGAAAAGTCTTTTGAAACTCAAAGATGTTTGTAAAACTGAGCCAACGGCATTGAGGCAGCAGTTTCCTTTGCAGGATAAACAGACTGCATGACTTTCTTTCCCCCTGAAAAGGATGGAAATTACCACAAAACAGTAAAGACTAGCCCATGGCACACAGGGGATGGGGTTCATAGAAGGAATGAGGATGATGGGCCCAGTTTTTCTGAGCAACCAGTATTTAAAAAACAAGCCAGGCAGCATGTGAGAAAACATTTCTTCCTCAGTCACTGATAGAAGGGTGAACATTTTACACACAAATTATTAAACCAACTAGAATGGAACCTGCATACAAATGAGTTCTGAAATAGCAAAACTATTTCTTGTTAAGTAAAATAAGAGTCCCATAGTGATTCAATGTGCAAATGTGGACCAAGCTGGAAAGTACCTACGCTTATAAGAGGTTTCTGAGGCAGAGAGTAACTTTACTCTCAAAAGGTTCTGGTTAGAACCAGGGGAAAAAATTTAACCCCCCCGCCCTTTCTTATTTTTCCAAAAAAATGTTTCACAAAAAACTGGCAGAGTGCTGTAAAGCGTCTTTAACTCAGAATCAGGTCCTGTTTAATGCTGCACAAGCCCTTTGGTGCACTGCATATCCTGCATCCATGATCAACAGAAAGGAAATTAAATTATGCAAGTTTGGTATGATTCCACGAATATGATAGCTTCTTGATCTTTTAACAAATATGAGTGCATAGAGTGAGCTCATAAATTTGAAGAGCCCACAGCAATGGATTGAGCCAGACTTACTGTAGGTTGTATAATATACTAGAAAATAAACTGTAGGGAGCACCCTGCATTGGAAGAGAAATGGACTAGAGATGAGCGAATGGCTCTTCCATGCATCTTATTTTTATTCTTCAGGCAGGCATTGTACAAATTTTCCCCACATAGCCCTGCCAATACACCTCAGTCTTAACCCAAAATATTCTTGCTATGCTGATCCTAGCCCTCTTTTTTGTTTTATTGAGAGGTCTTTTTTAAAAACGAAACTTTTCAAGAAAGAGAAAGCATCTCACAGATTTTTGCCACATATAAATTTGAACGAGCAAGGGAAAAAAAAAAGTCAATGTAAGTGATTGAGAGTCCCCAGTTGGGGAAAAATGTGGATGGGGTCACAAAAACAATTTTTTAGAAACAACTATCAATGAAGCTAGTTAAATGTATTACGTTTGAAGGAAAAAATCATGCATTGGTCAAAGTAGTTATTCAAGACTACTACAGAAAAGGTTAAAAAGTTAAAGAAAGCGGGGGGGGGGGGGGGGGGGGGGGAAGAGAAGAGAAAGACTCCAGTGACAAGTCCAACAAACCTTCAGGAACAATGAAAATATTAAAAGTATCTGACACATGGATTGTTGAGGAGCTTATCCTCAGAAAGCACAAAAGCAGCATTTGGCTCATCAGAGAATGCTATGTTAGACTTAAGAATCTTTCACCAAAGGCTTTCTTGAACACAGATGTATGTAGTGATTTTGTAATGGACACAAATAAATACAAGAATGAGACCAAACTAGTTTTTCCTTGTGACACAACCCACATGTCTAGCAGTGAAAACTAAACTCACTACAACACTCATCCTTCAGACTCATAGCCCGATTTTCAAAGGTGATGATCTTTCATTGACTTCAAGAGGATTTGTGGGTGCTCAGCACTTTGGCAAAGTCACACTAACGGAGATTTGGTGTTATTTTTTTTAAAGACTTCAATCAGAAGTCAGTTTTGCATCTGAGAAGTTAGTTACTCAGGTAGGTAAAACATTGGACCCGCACACTTTTTAAAAGTGTCGTAGTGTCGTTACTTAAGTGAAGCTTCACCTTTGATTAAAATTTAAATATGACGTACCTAAGCTTAATCAGAAAATATGTAACAATGAAAAGCTATGCCAAAAACCAGCACACAAAGGAAGTCTCTTTTCCTGATGTCACTTCAGCTTACTGCTAAGTGAAATTAAGCACACCTGAATTCTACACATTTGGAGTGGTGTGAATGATTCACACCTCTTTGGGGTCACAGTTATTGCTCAGCCATTCTACATGTGGATGACTGCGATTTTACTAATAAAAATGGAAGAGTCATCTAATCCTCCCTCGTAATGCAATGTTGAACAATATCCTATTGCATAAGCAGAACCCCATTTATTCCACGACGACTAACTGCACAACGAAGTCACTGGAGGGCATTGTACTAAATGTATACCACCTGCTCTGCTCGGGTTCAGAGAAAGAGTGGAAGCTGATCATGGTGTTGCCTCTCATTCAGATAAACATAGCGAGGAGTGTGATCAAACAGATCCACCGAGGCATGGAGATGCTGGGTCTCTAGAATCATATGCTAAACCGACTCCCCTCCTCCGATGTATTCCCTTTATAATGTCATTATACTCCAATGTGCAACAAAATATAAGAGAAGAGCAGAGCCACAGAGGAGGGGGCAAGGAGCTGGATATAAAATCTGTGCAATAGTTTCCCTGCTCTCTCCTCACCTCCAAATTCTGCACCATCTACGTGGAAAAATAATTTTGAAAAAATGTAAGCCAACTACCCCCATCCCCCAGGTAGATAAATATATAATTGACTATGTATTTCCACTAAGCTTTCTGCAGATGTAAAGGATTTTGAATGTTTACCCTTCTCTCCCCATTCCTCTCCAATTAATTTTATGTTGCCACAGAAACTTAAACTCGCCTCATAACATAGTTTGATTGTGCAGCAGAAATTAGAAGTCCCTGCTCGTGCTGAGGTCCATCAGGCAGAAGAGCTCACAGGATGCTGACCATAAGCAGCAATCTCCTCCCTGCAATACTGTCTCATGTTCTCCACTTACCTGTATGGGATCTCATGTGTCGTGTCAAGTCCTGTAGAGACCAAAACCGCTTGTTGCACACAGTACAGACTTTCTTCCTCTTGTCTGCCTTTGTGGTACTCTTAGCCCCATTAGTCTTTGGTTTTTTGTCGTCATCACTCTTCTCACAGGATTTTCTCTCTGTGCTCTCTCCCTCAGAGATGCTTTCGCTCTCTTCATTCTCCTTTCCTGTTGCCTCACAGTCCACAGAAGATTCTAGCACCTTTAAGTCCATTGGGGGCTCTTCCTGATCAAGAGTGGAGTCTTGCTTTGGGGGAGCTCCAGCTTCCTCCTGAACACTTTTGCTTTCATCCTCACTGCTCTTTTCATCCTTTCTGTCCTCACGAGCATGGGCCTTTTTGTGCCGGCCAAGAGTGCCAGCAAATTTGAAGGTTTTCCCACAAACGTCACAGGCATGTTTCTTTTCGCTCTGAGAGCAGTTACCTGCACTCTGGTCACTCTCTGCCAGCTTAAAGTCCATCAGCTTACTGGCAAAATTGAGGTCAAGGCTTTTGTTACTTACAGAGTCTTCCTCCGGTCCCTCTTCATACTCATCTGGTTTTTCTTGTGCATCCTCTTCTCCTTGGGGCGAGTCAACCTTTTGCTCCTGTTTGGGACTGCATTTGTTTTCCGGTAGCTCCGTTTCTTCCTCTGGTTGCTCTCTCTCGCAGGAGGTCAGATCCAGCACCCCACCTAGAGTCTCCAGATCTGACTGACTGTCTGTAGGCAAAGAGAGGGAAATTTTCGTCAGTCAGACATCCTCTACCAACGCAAAATTAACTATGTGTCCTGTCAAGGCATCACAGACTTACTAGCATCACTTCTAATTCATTCAAGTTATTTACCGCCAAGGCCAGTAAATGTACACCTGAGAAGAGAACATAACAGACACCAAAAATGAGGCCATTAGGAGTCTGTAACAACATACTTTCTTCTCCAACATACAGCTACTGGGTTCTTGGGTCTCAGTTTCATTGAGCCACAGTATAATCACTCTCACTACAGAGAACAAATGGTAATGCTCGGATACCAAAGAAGGGGAGGTAGGTGCAATACTATTATAAATGCATACCAAAGATCTGCAATTATTTTTTATTTATAAAACAGGAGCGTTTTTATGCATTCTCAGAGACTACTTAATCAGTCTGTTTAAGATGTGGTTTCTATATAATGGAGCTCCTTTGCAAAATAAAAACAATTATACTAATTAAGTACATTTAAGTGTTAAAGATTGTTACATTCCGAATTTGGGTAGATACAGATATAGGTCATATTGACATACATCTGACATATAGAAATCATGGAAATTTGTGCCAGTACAGGATTCAGTTCTCTATAGTGAACACATTTATTAAAATGATACTACACTGAACTAAGACAAAAATGCAGCAATAGGCGACATCACCCACGGTTTTGTGAACCCTGCAACAACCATTCATAGGGTGAGTTATCAGCCTCAACTACTGTAAGGCTCCCTGCTTTTATCACCTTGTGTCACATTCTTAACATTGCTTAAAATACAGTTTGAGTTAAATTCCTTCATTTCTTTAAAGAAAAATGGAGGCAGAGACAGAGCGCTTCTGAATTCTATATAGAGGGTGAATATGTAAATGGAAAATAATCCAGACCAGATTTGGATGCCAAAGTTGAGACTGACGTATGGGACGTAATTGCAGCTGTTGTGCCTCTTTTTAGTTAAGATTTCAGGACACAAGCTAGGCAAATCATGTTACCAAAAGCTGTGACTCTCCTTGTTTTAGTCAACTGTTTGCAACATTAATATAGACCTAGATGTTAGTATTCATCAAGTGAACAGTATCATCTTTTATATTTATCATGGATCTAATATTTTGAAAAGACCTCTAACATGCTATATGTACTAGCAGCCAAAACACTGCATAACTAACAGTGGATTTAGTGTTTAACTGCAAGTCTAATAGCTTCTTAGTATCTATAGAGATTTAAAAATGCTGATAAAATTTAAAACTATTTTCTGGCTGACACATACACAGCATATGGAGTTTGTCTCAGAATTGCCTAGATTTTTTATTATAAGCTTCTCTCATATAAAGAGAGCAACCAAAGATGACAGTAAGATAGTTATAACGCTCTTGATAGTTTGGAATAGGTTTTTGTAATACAACACCTTCACAGTGATAAGAAACAGCAATTAAAGAAATATTGTGGCTAAGCAGAACTTCTAGTAATTGTGCGTACCCACTTAATACAGCATAATCCTGATACATTTTGTTGGGGGGTAGGAAGACCACAGAATCACAGAAATGTAGGACTGGAAGGGACCTCGAACTGTCAGTTCAGTCCCCTGAACTGAGGCAGGATTAATCATTATCTACACCATCCCTGATCTGTCAGCAAGATGCAATCTCACTTGTTAAATCAGAATAGATTGTATATTTAACTACCTTTGTAAACCAAAGGGCCATTAAAGTTTTCAATAGAATTCATATTCCAACCTGTGAAAACATAGGACTCAACCATAAATTGGCACATAAGGGATTTTGGGGAGGGAGATGACTCTCGAAAACAAAGATCACCTGGAAGTTCCTTACAAATTTGTGTTCATACTTTGCCCTTTTTGGGTAATATTAGCACACAGTTTATATATAGTGGATTTTCAAGGGGGAAATTATGAGAAAGACTTATGAACAAAAGAGTGGGACATCTATTGTCATTTGAGAAATCAAACTGAAATGCTATGGCATAACTCTAAAATTAGCACTGCTCTCCTACACATACTAACAAAATATCTATCATATATCAGAAGTGCAGAAAATGCTTCTGGATACTGTGATATTTAAAGCTGTGGAGTTTTCGGCAGGGGAGCAAAACTGGAATCTCATTGTCAGGCTATATCCACACTGGGAAAGTTTTTTTTTTTTTTTGGTAAAAAGTTTCCCACTGGTTCTAACAGCTGTTCAATTGAACTGGGGTGAGATTTAGTGGGAGCCATAATGTAGACAAGGCCCTGGTGGCTGCATCTATTGTTAGCCACACATTTTTTTAAACTAACTGAAATGCCTAGTTTTGAAAATATGGTACTGAAAGGGCAATTGGATTCTCAGTTTCCAAAGTAGCAAGGGTCATGGCACATAGCAGACAAATCTTTGGCCTTTTAACACAGCCTGTTTTGCAGTGCCTGGAGGGCCTCCGTTGCCTTCTCAATAGAAAAGCCCCAACTACACTTATTACGTGACAGGCAAAGGTCGAAGCAAAAGGGAGGAGCAGGACAGGTTCTTGACTATAGGCTCTAGTTAATCACTAAGCAAATCTATGTAGGGAATGAGAGGGTAGGGCGAGGAAAATCTGTATCCACCCCAAAGACCTGTACTAGCCCAGGGAGGTAAGGGCAAGTCACAATGATCTTGAAATATGATGAACCATCGTAAAATGGCTGCCATATTCTATTACTGTCAATGGGACTGAAGCCACAGGTTGACCCTCAGCAAGAGGGATGCTATCTCCCACGGTTACCAATGGGTTTAAGCCAGGCTGGTCTCCGTGAAGATGGTGACCCCTTAGTCACTATGTGAGGGCCTGGCAGGGAACAGAAGAATGTGGAAGTGCCAAGAATGGGGCAGTGAGGGCAGAAGGAATGTGTTAGGGAACAGGAATGGAAATTATGAGAACTCAAGAGGCATGTGGGCAGCAGGAGGTGGAATGAGGGGATGCAGAACAATGGAGAGCATGAGGAGACTGGGGTTAGGAGTGCAGAGGAATGGGGGGGAAGGGGGGAGAAAAATCAAGAGAGACACTGAGGGTGCCCCAGCTTTAACAAATCAGGAATGGCATTTTATGGACTCTTTGCAGCCCTTGCAGTAAGACAGCAGATTCGACACTATACGCTACATGCTTGTAACTTTACAAACAGAAGATAGTGAGGGCAAAGTAAGTAAAAGAAACATGGATCTATATCACCCTAGAAGGGCTGTGCAAAAGTGGGAAAATCTATTTTGTTTTAAAAAGAACAACCAAACTTTACCCAGTTTCTCTTGGGACCAAGGTGGGTGCATGGTCTCCTGTCATTCTCTTCAATGCAGAAGATCTATTCCAAAGGGTGGGTGGATTACAGATTGAATTTGAGCATGTCACCCTTTGGATGTGGATGAATTGATGTCTCTGACGTCAGGAAATGGAGTACAGAGACGGGCTTAGAGCCAATCAGGAGTTAAAACCTTGTGAGCTGGAAATAGCTAGTCTAGCTGTGAGAGCTTTCCATTCCAAAAGCTAGACATCATATTAAGGTGTCCTGTTCCAGATTCAGATACAAACTAAGCTAGGAATACATGAAAATCTGCAGGTGCACGTATTGGGAGCGATATTTTTTGCTGCATCTGGATCAGCACACATTTTTAGGAACAATTTCACAGGTCTGTTACAAAGGGGCTCAGGAAGAGGCGTTATTACTCTATGAAAACTGGGGGTTATAAGCGAAAAACTGTTTTGTAACCTTAATATTAGTAGTTATTATCAGAAAATGGTCTAATAGTCTCCAAGGAAGTTGTAGAAACCCCATCACATAAAGACATTTAAAAACTGGGGTGGGCAAAGCACTAGAACTAATGCTGAAAGAACTGGCACTGCCAGAAGGATAAGATAGAATAAAATAGAATATTAGAGCATCCATCTACATTCACCACCATCCCAGTGCTTAACTTCTAGGCTATCCCAAGGAACACCACCTTTCATGTGTGTAAGATGGCACATTTTCTCTCACGATCTGAACAGCTTCCACTAGGTGGAACCATTTGGTAAGTTTTTTTTCCATTTTTAAAAAACACACAAGGTACAGCTTTTCCTAGCTCCACCACCAAAGTAGGGAACACCTGCCCAATCACAAGAGGCTTATGATATCAAAGCTCTAAAGTGTTTTTTTTCCCTTCTTCATATTCACTCAAAATATATATTATTGATACCCCTATTAAATCTAGTCACCTTTAATGAGAATAATACACTTTAAAAACAGCCAGTTTACATTTGAGGATTTCAGTCATACTCCTAAAACCCTTCCAACTAAAGGGAAAATTAAAAGCATAAAAGGACAAGTGCAATTTATTTAAAATAAATAAATCCTATCAACTTGTAATAAATGTGGGGGAAATCACCATTTTACCAAAAAAATAGTTATTAAATACAGTAACCGGTGAAAAACCAGATGCCACGATATTGCTTATCTTCTGATACAGGTTCTGATCCTGCAATACCTTCAAGTGAATAGTCATTACTCACGTGAACAGTCCTATTGACTGATATGAGTGAAATTGTTCAAGACTGAGTCCATTAATTATGTCCAAGAAGTAGAAATCAGTATCTGAATACACTAGAAAGCCTGGAGAATTTCCAAGCTGTTTTAAGATGAATTCCATTGTTTAATCAGGAAAATGTTTTTATACTCCACTGGTTAATGCAAACGATCATTATATATCTTCTATACAAGATTCTCTACTAAGTAATAGCACTTGCTTTAAAACAACTTAATGGCTCTTGCCTTTGTCACACACTCTAGTGCTAAGCAGCTCTTCCTTTTGTCATGAACTATGATCCGGAACCTGAAGTTGCTATGCATGCGCTGGCCACAGAGCCCTCTGTCCTGCTAGAAAGTAACAATGATCTATTTGACATATACTGGGGGCTGCAACAGTTGTTGCAACATCATCATTCTCCAGTGTAGACAGGGCCTGAGAGATGTAAGGACGAACCACAGAGATGGAGATAAGCAATGATGGATTCTGCTAAACATACTAAATATACTTAATTTGTAAATATTTGCCCAGTTACCTCTGGAAGTAGTTCTCAACTGTCTCATACTGTGGACCACTTCCTGAACATATTTGTCTGTCTTTCTGTATTACAGAATAGAGAGGCCCTCTCTTACCCCACTCCCAATTCCACACCTTCCCTGCATCAGTTAGAACATAGTCTTTAGTCACAAGAAACAGTAAAATAAAGTTGCTTTCATATGTTAGATATGGATATTTTATTATGTCCCCCCACATTTTGTCTCTGGTTATTTCCTCTCCCTGGGTCTAGGGCTTCACATTTACTTATACCAAGTCACCCCTCATTGCCTGAAGTCTGACTTTTTCTCTTCTCTTCTGTACTGTTACAATCCTCTTCGTTTATACTCTGTGGCTTCCCTTCATTTCAGAATGCTGCGTACAGGTTACTCTCTCACCTAGGAAGTGGAAACATACACATCCTCTCTCACTTTCACAGATTCTCTATCCATCTCTGAATCCTATTCATAAATGCCACCCTGGTTTTTGAGAACTCCTATAGACTTGTTTCATATTACATGACCTCTCAAATTGCATTTCCTGTCTTTACATCTCACCTTAAAGCTTTCCTCTTTGCTTTACCTTGTGGTTGTGTCTAACCCTCATCCAAACATCCCTTCCTTCCCCTTTCCAGTGACACTGGTGCTGGTAATCACTGGCTAATGACAGCCATCTTCCTTACAACCTTTAAAATCACAGCCCTTGCAAACTTCTTCCATTTTAGCTGGACTACACTATTTACCCACCTCCTATCAGAGCCAGAAGAAGAATTAAAATAATCCCTGTCTCTAAGGTAATATCATTGAAACAGAAAGTATTTTTAAAATATAATTTGCGTTAATCATTTATGCTCTTTACATACCTTGGACAATGAAAGTAGACTGCAAGTCCAAGGCTGTACAATGATTTGGGAATATGATTAAAAGACTATTTGGTCCTGTCTTCACTGCAAGACTACACTGTGTGGGAGGAACAACTGTATTGTAACTGCATTCCCCAACACTATTCCTGGGGGAATTCTGCATCACTGTGCATGTGCAGAATTCACGTGTCCTGCAGAATTTTATTTTTTTCCGCAGAAAATACATTCTGCCCCAGAAGTGCTGCAGTTCCACCTTTCGCCCACCAGAGGCCACTGTGGCACCAGAACAGCCAACAGCATGAATACAACAAGGAGTCTGGTGGCACCTTAAAGACTAACAGATTTATTTGGGCATAAGCTTTCCATGGGTAAAAAACCCATTTCTTCAGATGCATGAATGCAGCAGGCTGTTCTGGTACCACAGCAGCCTCTGGTGTAGAAGTTCGTCACAGCACCTGGCCTGTGGAGCCAGGTTAGGACAGAGTGGGGCACACGGGGCTGCTGGGAGGTCACAGATAGGGGTTCAGAATGGCTAGTGAAGGAGAACAGACTGGGGCATGGGCTCAGGAGCTAGTGTGGTGACAGCATTGAGCCAGGGACTGAATGGGAGTGGGGGTGCATGGACACACGGGGATGGGGAAGGAGGCTGCAGGGACCCATCAGGATGTGGGGTGCAGGGACAGGGGCAGATGTGCCTGACTGAATGGGAGAGGCTTGGGATCAGCCAGGGTCTACATGGGGGAGGCTCCCCAACTCCCTAACAATCCTTCCCCTCCCCCCACAAGAAACCTGTTCCATACTTCTCCCCCCAACAACCCTCCAGGTTCACTCCAGTGTCCTTCCCTCTCCCTCACCTCTTCCGTTACCCCTGGACACTCCCAAGCCTTTGCACTGCCTCTGACGGGTGCAGGAAATACAATTCTATACTGTAATTTAAATGAATTCCTCAAAGTTCTTATTAATATGCCTAGTAAGGAATCTATTTGTCAAAAAACATACAGACATACTTGCTCACAGATATTTTGAAATAAATTATGAAAATAATTGAAACTGGTATGATTATATTGTGTTATTTTGACAAATAAAATATGCAGAATTTTGCAGAATTTTTAATTTTTTGGCACCAAATTCCCCCAGGAGTACCCAACACGGACGTTTATAGAGTATAGATCTGAACTTTATCTTGATTTTTAAGGCCCTAACAGCACAGGCCCAATAGCCTAGTTAAATAGGACAAACATAATTTACTTTGACAAAGTAGTGTGGACTGAACCAAATGGTACTAGAACAATCATGCACTGTCTAGACAGAGACCGAGGCTAAATCACGCCTTTTTGAATAATATTCCACTTTGATTGCAACCACCTTTGCAACCCAACCATGTTAGAAACCTCTTTCGCGACAACCAAGTTTAAAAACTTTCAAGCAGGGTTTTTTAATTCTGTTGTAGGGAGAGAACACAGAAGGCCTCAGATCCTGTCTACACAATTTTATTCTGTCAGGGGATCATGTTATAACATGAAGTCCCCTTGATCAAGTTATGACATGGTTTGGTTCTGTCTGTGTAGTCAGGAACAAACCATATCACACCTATGACACCAAACTGTGCTATATAGCCCTGTAAAGTTAAGGGCTGCTAACACAGTTATAACACAGTGTAGTCCCATTTTGACAGGCAAGGCCAAATCATGCTGTAACATGTCCCCCAACATGGTAAAGTTTATTGCGAGGCTAGCACTTAGCCGGATCTGAATTACACCGTTTAAAAAGGGATTGCGAGGGATTCATATTCTGGTCCCTCTTCCCTTCATTACAGTACAACGCCATCTATCAAAGAATTGGTGGATATTGGAAATCCTCATATAAATGGGAATTCAGAAAAATGGAAGGAAGGTATGGTGCACCCTGATGCAACTGACTGTTGGTTAAATCAGGGTTCAGTGTAATGGGGTTGATTTGTAACTTTCACTAACAGGCTAATCAAAACCACGTCCCTTCTGCTGCTTTTAAATTCATTGCTACAACACAACTTCTATGAAACCTACTCAAAAGATTCCTGACACGGAAGCTCTCTTTGAAGTATGTATGTACTTCACAATGAAGGCTCACCCGTGCAAACTACAACCAGTAGCATATTAAGCAATTTTCAGGCAACAGACTCACACAGCCATCTGCTTGGCTTCCCTCTAAGTTCGGTCTCTCTTATGTAGTCAACAGAAAAACTACTGAATAATTGCAACTACCCTTGTTCCTATCAGCTTGCCCTTTCTGAACAAACACCACTCCGCCCTCTGAAAGCTAACTAAAGCCTTGTGTCATGCAGCAATGTATTTGCTTCGTTTGTCTACAGTCTCCAAACAAATTAACACAACTTGTCTTGTTATTCTGAACAACCTGAAAGAACTACCTGTGCTATCATGAGATCCAGCATCACTTTCTTTAGACTGGGGGATAAGCCCGTTTCTTCTCAGAGAGCAGTTGGCAACTCCATGTTTGCGCAAGAGGTGGCGTTCACAGTTAGATTTGGTAGAAAAGAAGACATCACATTTTTGACAGGGGAAGGGCTTCTGACCTGAAGCGGGAAAAAAAAAAAATTTATCTATCTTTCTAATGTGTAATAAGACCCTTTCTGGTTTCTCGTTGGTTTGAGACCATGTGTGATTAATGTGACGATTATTTTTCCCCTACAACTAAAATTCCATCCTATCCTGCCTGGGTGGATGAAGTTCCCTCTCACTTCCATAGTGTCCCAGGAAAACTACTACAACATACTAGTTGTAAGATCCTCAACAGAAGGATCTTTTCTCTGTGTGTGTTGCATCAGGCCTGCTGTGTTACGGGCCTGATGCAACTTCCCTCTGAAATCACTGGGGAGGTTTTTCCATTGACTTCAGCAGAAGCTAAATCAGGTCCTGTGTGAACAGCAATGATCATCTCTGCATGTTTGGAATAAGAATAACCAAAGGAGTAAAAATAAAAAGCTAGAACAGCAAAATAGGACTGGGTATAGAAGGCTTTAAAAAAGCCAAAGCAAAAACAAATGCCATGCAATGGAATCAGAAAAACAGACCTAAAAGATACCTCTCTGAAGAAGGAAGAGGTGGGGACGAGGGGTGTGTATAAAAGGAAATCAGCTACTGTAAGAAACCAAAGGGTAGCCTCATCTCCTTCATACAACGCAGACAATATGGTCACTTCCCTCACTTTAATCTTCCATGAGTTGGGTTCTGTGCTAATTAGCATCTGAATCTGTATTAGGGAATCATGTGTCACTTAAACAGCCCCATATCTCACAACTGAACTGTGGTAGTCACACGGCTCCCTCAGATGAGTTCTGCTTCTTTTCCTTTCTTGATTTTCTCTGTGTAAATTCAGCGTTCTGCAAGTGACATGGTACCACTGTCTATAGGCTGATAAATTGCTCACTTCTTAGTTGGCCAGCTAATTATGTTGGCTGTAAAATTAAGACTTGAAATATTTATACCATCTTTGTCTCCACTTGTACTTGGCTTCTTTCCATAATCCAAATATAAAACAGAACTTCAAAGTGGAGGCCCTTTCGCAGTTTGCTGCACGTTAGCTCTGTGTTTTCCCATGTTTCTCTGTGTGTATGCAGTAGAAGGTTAGTTTGGAATTAATTATTTGTAACTCAGCACCAGCTTCTCAGATCAGAATCTCCTGGCCATTTCTAACATGGAAAGCTTTCACACAGCCATCTTTGTATAAAACAGTCTAATATATTTACAGCAGTTACAACCTAAACCTTTTGTTCTTCTGACCTTCGCACAAATACACACATTAGACGGAGGTCTCAGGTCCTACCTACAAATCCTGCCTGTTGTGCAAAATGTACTCTTTCCCCTCCCCCCCCCACACGTATTTTGCCAACATCAACTTAAACTAATAGATTAAAGAAAGACGGTTAGGCCTCAGAAGGGCCACACACTTTGGACTCCACAAAATAAGAACTTAAAAGCTGGACCATTCTCTCTCTCCCCCTCTCTTTTTTTAATTAAAAAAAAGTTTTGCATAAGAAAATGCAGGAAACCCTGGGTAATCCCTTTAATAGTAATGAGGATTTTTTCCCCAATGAACTCAAAAGTGCTATTTCAAATAGACTCAGGATGTGGCACACTTCTCAGAAGTTTGTCCAAACCCCCACATTTTATTTTAAGTCAGGTAGCAAATTACATGAAGAGACAATGTTTTGGCCTGAAGGCTTTTTCCCTGGCTTTAAATAACAAATTGTTCTCGTGATAGGATACCTCATGCAAGTAGGTACATTAACTTTTTTTTAGTTAAACTGATCAGGACTGAGCTTTTGAGTTTTAATTATTTACTTTTTCCATAAAGACATCATTGCTTGGCCTGAAGCTTACACATGTGATGCAAGACGACTCATTGTCGAACTCAGAAAGCAATGCAAAAGAACTACTGTCTGGGTCAGGCAATTTTTAGGGAATCTTCAATAGCATCTATTTAATACACAAAAAAAGGATTACGAAACAATTACAGCATAACATAAGAGAATTTCTTAACTTTTCTTAAACAGAATCAGCTCATGGTATTTTCAAAATTTATTTATTTTTTCCACTGTCACCATAAGGGGGAAAAACATAATTACTATGACAAAGTGTAACAGTGAAGATATCAATTCAAAATTAAGTTATTAAAACAAAGAATTTTTAAAACCTAGTTACTTTTCTTTATTTGTGCCTTTATGTATTTCTCAGTGTGGACAATAAAAACAGACTTGTCAGTCTCATTTTATTTATAGTTGATTTCATTTCAGAGTCTAGTGGTTACTTGGCAAGGTTTGCAAGTCAAAGTTTATTTGTTTAAAAAAATGCTTCTACCAGTAAGTCTTAGCAACATCTCACTGTTAAAACGTTAATGTCAAAAACTCATTTTTAAAAACCTAAGCCCTGGGCCAAATTTGACCTGACAGCATCCGTTAAAGAATCATTCAGGAAGGTTTTTAATGAGCACAGCACTGATTTAAAATATATATGGTTAACCTGCTGTAGACTCAGGGGTCCAAATATACCAGATTTTTTTTTAAACCATGCACTGCCCCACATGCAAGGAACGAAGTGAAATTAATCATCTCTGAGGCACCCTCTTGTTTGTTTCACTTTACTATTGGAACACAGAGGAGGAAGACGGGGAGAAAAGCAGAGGGATGAGGGTGGGGAAAATAAAGTGAAGGGAGAGGACAACTCGAGGAAAATCAAATACAGTCAAGCAAAGAAGAATGAAGAAAGAAACATATTAAAAGGACAAGGGTTCAGCTATACTCAGACACAGTGGTACAAGTGTACAGGTACCACTTCTGTGCTCTTCCACATCAGAGTATACCTGACCCACTGATGACCAACTGCATGCTGTGCATCGCAATACAAACCAACGGTATTTCATTTACAGGTCAAATATTTCCAGAGAAAAGTTCCTGGAGTCACAGAGGAGTACTGAGGTGGAGATGAGGAAGTGGAAGGAAGCTATATGGGATTTGGTAGTGCGAGGGATGCAGCAAAAAATGTGGGAGAAGATGACAGATGGGGAACTTAATGATGGGGTAAGGCACCAGCACTGAAGATGAGGTGATGGTGCTCCGGCAGTATAAAAGAGGAAGGGGCCAGCATGCGTAGGATGGGGTGTCAAGAAGCACAGACTGTGTTTAGTTATTTTTTTAAAATGGGGGGGGGGGGGGAAGGGAACCACATTTTAAAAATTAAAAACATATTCTGACCCTCCTTGGAAGAAATACCCCCAGTATTAACAAGCATAAGGCACATATATTTTAACTTTTTCACATTTGTATAACACACTTGCTTAATGTTGGCACGTGAACCCCAATTTAATGCTTGAAATGGTGGAGCTTTTCCTCATTAGGATACTCATTTGCTAAGCTAACTGGATAATTTAAACACTTGAGCCTGGGAACAATACAGATAAGTAACAGATGGGGAGAGGTTATTCACCACTTCCCCAACTAAATCAATCTCCATTATTTGTTTCACAACAGCTTATTACAGAAATATAGGAGGATGTGAGGAAGGGGACGTGGTGAGTGGCAAAAGCCAGGACTGTAGGCCTGGCAAATGAGAATACAGTGCCAAGATTTCCCCCTAACTCCTTCAGATCTGTTGAGGCCAAAACCTTTAAGTGTCTCCTCCATCACTGTCCCAAGTCAGGGAATGCATAGCAAACTGAATAAAATATTCATAGTTTTCATGACAAGAAGGCTAAATAGACTTGCTCTGAAGTTTAACCAGAGCTACCCAACACATTACGGAGTTCTGATCTGCGAGAGGGGCTTCGGGAAACTCTCTTTTCCCAAACCACCTACTAACCTGTAGCTGTCCCCCTCAAGAATTCCCATTGCACAGCTTTTACTATCACACTTCTCTCTCTGGCACCCATCAATATTGTATCTACTACACCTGGCTCCCAACAATTTCTTCTATGTGGTCACACCTATGACAGAAGGTCCCATTAATGTTTCAAAAGATTTACAGCTTGCTTTTGTTATTCACGACTGCCTTCCTGACCAGTACTTTATAGGCCTTCATATCTCACTCCTCCTTGGTCATTCCGTGTAGTCTCCGAGGCCTTGTCTACACTAGAGTTTTCAGCTGTCAATTATGTTGCACTGGTGCAAAACCCCGAGTATAGGGTTAGCGTGCTAGTGTTACCCAGGCTAAACTGCACTAGGGCAAGTCATAGTTTATATCAGCAAACCACATCAACACTAGGGGTGTGTACCAGCACAGCTACACCAGTGTCACTACACTGATGGCTAAAATACTCAGTGTAGAAAAGGCCAGAGTGTACCAGGATGAATCTGAATTGATTGTAACCATCACTGTAAGTGATGCCATCAGCAGAGTGGCTGCTCAGCAAGAAGAAGGATATTGGGCTAGATGGACCATTGGTCTGACCCAGTCTGGCCATTCTTATGTTCTTTGCCTATGCTGGGGATCTGCACCACTTAACGCTCTCAGTGGCCAGACACCAACTGAGCTGTACTGGTGCAAGTCCCTAGGGTAGACAAGCAAAGCTGCTATATGAACTGATGGAGCTCATCCCCAGCTTGGAGTTAAGGTAAGTTCCACCAGTGCACATCATGGCTTATTGTGGTTTCCTCTGTCTACACTATGTGTCTGACCAAGGCAGATACTTTGGTGGCTAGTCATTGTCAGCTGTAAGCAGAGCAAACCCCAAGTGAAGACACATAGCGTTCTGCCTCACACACCGGATGCTGCTTTTCTGCTAAGGATGCATTTCCTCTTTGGAGGGTGGTGATTTAGAAGATGATTAAGAGAGACCTCAAATGCCCCTTATCACCGAAAACAAGCTGTGTATTTAGCGAGGCAAAGCAATTTGTCCTGTGCAAGGCAGAAAATAATAGCTTTACTGTTGTACGGGTGTTCTGCAAGTTACATGCTCATGTCACCCAAAGTGGACTGTAACAGGGATTGCTCTATGGGTCAGAGACCCTTTAAATTGCTTAACTAACTTTTTCCAGCTCTTAAGTTTTCTCTCTTCATTAGAGACACAGTCAGTTATTATATTTTGCATTCTTTTCAAAATGGAGGTTAAACTTCCCTACAGTCTGTACAAGCAGTAAATTCCTTTGTGAATCAACACTACTTGGTTAATATACAGAATTCCCACAGGAGAGAGCATTGCTTACAAATGCCCATTACTCTTATTTTTTTTTATGTCAGGATTTGACATTCCTCAACACAAAAGCAAATGCTAAGAGCTTTAACTGCTATTTCTCCTCTTTAAATAAAATGAGAGAGAGACTAGGGGTCCAAAACTGCAGCTTTGCTTCTCTCTGTACACAGGATGAGAGTCTACCCATGGCTCTGCTGCAATGCTAGTTGAAAAAGGAACGTAAAAAGCAATGCAGCATTCACTACAGCATTATTTATTTGTTTTAAAGTGAAAAACAAACAGATCAGTCTCCTCATAATGCCCTTGGAATATAAAAGTTTAATGTTATTTACGCAGCAACACGAGATTAAGAAAAAGTTCCAAGGAATATACAGTAAGTCTTCTTGCTTCAGGGCATAAGCCAGCCTCCTAAATGTCTGGGGTTAGGAAGAAACATCCCCTATGGTGCAGGTTATTATGCAGCTGTTCATTATGATATTTCTTGCACTTTCCTCTGAAGCACGGGGTACTGACCACCCTGAGCAACCAATACTAAACTAGAGGGACCACTTCTTTGATCCAGGATGGCAGTTCCTACGATCTTGTTCTGCTATAGAGTTTTACATTTATTTGGTCTCAGTTTTAAATTTCCTTATATATTTACTAAAGCTGACAAGCTGCTAATAAAGAAAGGCAGCCAAACAAATAATCAACAAACAACTATTCAATACCTAAGCTCATCTTCAGAATAAAGTTAGAATAATTGAAAACTAGAGGGAAAATTCTCTTCCTAAGCACAACAGAAGAACACCACTGATGTCAACTGAGGCTACAACTACACAGTGAACTCGGGGTGTGATTCCCTGGCTTGTGTACACATACTTGCACTAACTCTCATTGAGCTAGCATGAGTATAAATAGCAGCAACAGAGGCACAACTGAGCCGTGCCACGTACAAACTGCCCGGGTATGTACGTGGCTCAGCTGTTCCTCTGCTGCTACTACCACGAATATACTGCTATTTATACTTGAGCTAATGCGAGTATGCATACACAGAATCACACTCCTAGCTCGTAGTGTAGACATAACCGGATTTGTGCCAGATCTGTACGACATGTAGGAGAGCAGAATTTACTCCTTGATATCCATGTACCGAGCTACAATATTGACAAACACCATAGTACAGTGTTGTGTTTTCATACCCCAAAATAATGGGAATGGTTGAGAAGTCACCAAAAAAGAGCAAAACTATTCAGACTATAAACGGGGAGATGAATGAATGGATGGATGGATGGATGACACCCTTCCCTCCCGTCCCTCCAGCTAACATGGTGCGCTGAGTCTCCCAAGAAGTCAGAGAGTCTCTTTCAGGGAAAATAAGCTCAGTGACTACAACCTAACCATTACAGCATGAGGTTCTCTTACCTGTGTGAGTGAGCATGTGGCGCTGCAGAGAACTCGCCCAAGGAAAGACTCGGGGACAATAAGGACAGGTGATTTTTTGCAGGCAGTTTGAGTAAGCATTCCTCTTTCCTCTCAGCAGCTTATCGTCGGCAGTTTCTCTCTCGTCTTCACTTGTTCCGTTTCTGTCAGCTTCCTCTTTGAAATCATCAGTGGACTGCAGAAATGGACTAAATTTATTAGTGTCTGTGGTAGCTAGCATCTTCTCTATGCTAGCAAACTCCCCGCTTGACTCCAGGTCCACACCACTGCTCGCTTTAGGCTTGTTTTTCGTTCCTTTCTTCCTACCTCTTTTCTTAGCCAATCCAGCATCAGCAACAGGAGACTTTTCTGGAACATTTGGATTGTACGCCTTCTGAGTAAGGTCACTGGGAAGGCTGGAATCTTTCTGGATAGCCATCGTGATTGTCGCTTTTGGTTTGGAGTTCCCTGATTTATCAGAACCAGCGGAGCTGCTGGCTGCCTTGGGACTGGAGTCTGTTACCTCTGTTTTCAGCAAAGCAGGAGCAGAAGACACAGATGAAATGATCTGGGCAATAGAAGCCAGAGGTGGCAGCTCTTTAGTTACCGGAGGCTTTGGCAAAAGAGGTGGTGGCTTAGGCCTTAAGGGTCGCAGCAAGCCAGGGTTGCCAAGAAGAGCTGGGGAAATGATTGGGACAGTCAAATGCAAGGGACCCTTCAGTGGCTGGGAATGTTTGAGGGCTCCATTTTTCTCCACGCTCCCGTTGGTACTGAAGGCCAGAGGGCACTGCTGACAGTTATAGAGCTTGTCGCTATTCCCAGAAACTTGGTCTTGTTTCTTGGCTTCACTCTGGACATCATCTTTATCCTTCTTGAGGGCTTTGGGAATTGACAGGTCTATGGGCTCCATGGAACAGTCATAGTGAGACAAGGAAGAGGTGCCAAACAGGTTCTCCTGCTTCACTTGCACTGTGCTTAAGTTTTTGTTCTTTTGCGAGAAGTCTAAGGGCTCATCAAAGTCCATCGGGAAATTATTTGCAGGTTCAAGTTTGATTGGAACATGAGAAGGTGCCCCCCGCAAAAAGCCATTCTGCGATTCCAGGAAAGACGTGATGGACTTGCGGTCCATGTAAGTGCTGTCCTCCAGTAGTGGAGGGTCTGGCTGGTTCTCCTGAGGACTGCAGTCCACTGCCAGGATGTAGTTCTCTATCTCCCTCTCTTGCACATGTAAGTGTTGCTTGAGGATATGGTGAATGCAGTTTCGCTTGGCTGAGAAGGCAGTGCCGCACTCTTTGCACTCGAACGGCTTCTTCTTCTGGCAGCCGCTGTGAGTCCTCATGTGGATGCGCAGGGCGCGATAATGCTTGAGGTCCTCACCGCAGAATTTGCATACTGTGTCAGGGGAGCAGAAAGCATCCACCATCTCCGCCGCATTGCTGGTGACATACTCAATGTTCTTTTCTATGTCCTTCCTGGTCACTTTGAGGTGCTTTTTGCGCAGGTGTCTCTCACAGTTGGCTTTCACTGTGAAAGGATAGTGGCAAATTTTACAGATGTACGGCCTCTCTCCACTGTGCGTCCGCAGGTGCCGAATCAGTGCTGCCTTGTCAGCTGCAATGTATTCGCAGATGTTGCACTGGTAAGGGGAGATGCCCAAGTGAGAGCGAATGTGAGCCCTCAAGACACCAGAGAAGGCGAACACCTGGTCGCAGAAGCGACACGGGTACAAGACTTTCCTCATTGCTGGTGCTTTCTTGTTTGCGGCCCCCGCAATGATGGCCTTGAGGTCCCCTTCTGTGACCTCTTGCTTGATCTTGGCTTCCATACTCAAAGGCAACAGGGCTTCTATGATACTATCTTGTTCCAGCTGGGTTTTCATTTCGTGCTGACTCAGTGGCTCTGTCTTGGGCTGAGGGAACAACTGTGAAGAAGGACTGGATTTGTTTCCTGATTTGGACTGCGTAAGGTGAGCCCTGGAAGCGGACTCCGCAGAGTTTTTGATCAGCCTCAGTGGCGGCGGGGGAAGGCTTGGACTGATGCACCCAGGCGAGGCTTGCTGTGCACTGATCAGTGGAGGCGGCGTAGAGGTCGCTACGACTGTTCGAGGAGCCACCAAGGGCTTTGGCTTTAGTGGAGGCATATGCTTGAAAATAGACTGCACAGGGACAGGAGGTGCCTTAGAAAGTGGCGGAAGACTTATCTGAGGAGGAGCTGAAGAAGCCATCTTCAAGATCTGCTGAATGTCGGCCAGTTCAATGGCAGACTCGTTGGAGATGGGTTTGACCACAATACTGCTGTCAGGCTGAATGATAAAGCCCTTCTGGAAAGGCTGCAGCGACAGGAGCTTCATATTCTCTTTTGTAGGCGGAAGGACCGAAAAAGAACCTCCCATGGAAGCAGCTTCCAGAGCAGACATGTTCAGCAGGCTAGTGCTGCCAGGTTCCTGAGGTAGGTTACTCTTCAGTGTTCTAAGCTGCATGTCTTGGACCTCATCTTGCATAACCTCCTCCTGTTTGACAGGCTTGATGTCTTTGGTGTGCTGTAGGCCCAAGGACGCCATGTAGACTTTCTGGTCTGGGTTCTCACCAGCTGGGGTCTTTACCAGCGGTTTGTGCTTTTCTTTTCCCTGATCAACCATATGGGTTTCTGTGTGCAGTTTGAGTGCCGAATGCATGGGGAATGCCTTGTTACATGTCTCGCAAATAAACCGATGAAATTCACTGATGCATCTTCGCAGATTCGTTTCACACCAGACCTACAAGATAGCCACAAAATAATGTAACTGACCTAGTATTTGAATTAGAAAGCCTAAATATCAAACAAGCCTTATGTTTCTGCAGAAAAAGAAAACAAATTTCACTTCTCCCCCTCTCAAGAGATTGCAAATTTTATGGCAAACTTTCTTCTTTTCCAGTGTAAACTAACCTTTTTCAGAACATGAAAATTATTATTTTTTCAAAATATCCCTTTATATAAACAATCAAATAATATCGATCAGAAGTTAACAAGTAATTTTATTAACAAAAGAGAGAAATTTAAAAGGGGGAAGGGGGACAAACAAGAGGAAAGAGGTTTACAGCAAGTGAAGTTTATGTAAATTTATTGTAAAACACCTCATAGGGGAACATATTTAAATTCATGCATACTTTTATTAAGGTATGTGTGAATTAAACGTAGCCCTCAGGCTACTCTCATGTTGCTAGTATTGCCCGTGTGTGGCAAAGTTTGTCCACCATTGTTTTATACACGCCAGGCTTATTCCACGACATCATTTGCAAACAGACAGAGGGCTAGCACTAGGTTTACAGCATCTACATTTTTGTTTATTCCGGTATCCTCCAGGGTTTGCAACTCAGACAGGCAGGGTTAGCAAAATGATGTTTCTAAAAAGACAACATGTTTATTATGCCCAACAATTCATCGCCCTTTAAAGAAAGGTAAATCCTATGCAGAATCCTGGAGAATGCTTAGATTACATTTTTGCATACCTACAATCATATATATATATATATATATATATATATATATATATATATATATATATATATATGTGTGTGTGTGTGTGTGTGTGTGTGTGTGTGTGTGTGTGTGTGTGTGTAATATCTTATACATGTAGTGGTGATAATTATGTGATAAACTGCATTAATATGAACCTATGACTACATCATCTGCTTTCTGCCTACTAATCCAGCTCTTTCAGGACTAAATCTAACTTTTCAAACTCCTGAGCAATTTAGTAATAAAAATAATAAAATAAACCAACCTGCCAAAAAATGTTCCCTTCTTTCCTGAATATGGAATTCCTTCAAAAAAACCATACCAATCTGAGATGCAGATTGGGATAGTTATATACAGTCCTGCACCAGTGATAGAATTTAGGTCTAGTACAGGGGTACGCAAACTTTTTGGCCCGAGGGCCACATCAGGGAACAGAAATTGTATGGTGGGCCATGAATGCTCACAAAATTGGGGTTGGGGTGCAGGAGGGGGTGTGGGCTCTGGGGTGGGGCTGAGAGGTTTGGGGTGCAGGAGGGTGCTCCAGGCTGGGATCGAGGGGTTTGGAGGGCAGGAGGGGGATCAGGGCTGAGGCAGGGAGCTGGGGCACGGGGAGAGGCTCAGGGGGTGCAGGCTCTGAGCAGTGTTTACCTCAAGCGGCTCCCGGAAGCAGTGGCATGTCCCTTCTCCAGCTCCTAGGTGGAGGCGCGGCCAGGCGGCGCTGCATGCTGCCCCATCTGCAGGCACCGCCCCTGCAGCTCCCATTGGCGCATGTAGGATCCGGAGAAGGAACATGCCACTGCTTCCGGGAGCCATGTGGCGTGGCCCCGACCCTGCGGTCTCGGGGCCAAGCCGCGTGGTGCAACCCTGACCCAGCGCCCTGGCCAGAGCAGGGCCAAGCCGCGTGGTGCGGCTCGCGGGCCAGCTTAAAACAGCTCGCAGGCCAGATGCGGTCTGTAGTTTGCCCACCCCTGGTCTAGTATCTTGCAACCCGCCAGAGCTAGAAAACAGAGATTAATCCCACTGGGAAGGAGAGATTACCAGCCTCCTAATGGGGCACTCGCTGAACCTGGATGGTCCTGAAGTATTGGACTTTTAAGTCAGGACCTTTCAGTATACAAAATTCTATTTCAGGTCTTTTTTTGAGAGGCACTGTAAATATATTAATTTTCATTTTCTTCTCCTTGTGAGCCCTCTCCACTTGGACACATGGTAATTAAGGCAGGTGGGCTTGGCAAGATTTCCAGTGCAAAATTTTACAACTCAAAAATATTTATAAAATGCTTTTTCTGTAAATTCTGTAGTACGTTCAGAATTCATGCAGATATGGGGGTAGTGTAAAGATTTTATAGGCAAACATTTGGGGGAACTGTCTAACCTCACCCCAGGCGTCGCCACGCACAAGTAATATAAATTTCACAAACTGACATAAGAACATAAGAAAGGCCGTACTGGGTCAGACCAAAGGTCCATCTAGCCCAGTATCTGTCTACCGACAGTGGCCAATGCCAGGTGCCCCAGAGGGAGTGAACCTAACAGGCGATGATCAAGTGATCTCTCTCCTGCCATCCATCTCCATCCTCTGACGAACAGAGGCTAGGGACACCATTCTTACCCAACCTGGCTAATAGCCATTTATGGACTTAGCCACCATGAATTTATCCAGTCCCCTTTTAAACATTGTTATAGTCCTAGCCTTCACAACCTCCTCAGGTAAGGAGTTCCACAAGTTGACTGTGCGCTGCGTGAAGAAGAACTTCCTTTTATTTGTTTTAAACCTGCTGCCTATTAATTTCATTTGGTGACCCCTAGTTCTTGTATTATGGGAATAAGTAAATAACTTTTCCTTATCCACTTTCTCAACATCACTCATGATTTTATATACCTCTATCATGTCCCCCCTTAGTCTTCTCTTTTCCAAACTGAAGAGTCCTAGCCTCTTTAATCTTTCCTCATATGGGACCCTCTCTAAACCCTTAATCATTTTAGTTGCTCTTTTCTGAACCTTTTCTAGTGCTAGAATATCTTTTTTGAGGTGAGGAGACCACATCTGTACACAGTATTCGAGATGTGGGCGAACCATGGATTTATATAAGGGCAATAATATATTCTCAGTCTTATTCTCTATCCCCTTTTTAATGATTCCTAACATCCTGTTTGCTTTTTTGACCGCCTCTGCACACTGCGTGGACATCTTTAGAGAACTATCCACGATGACGCCAAGATCTTTTTCCTGACTCGTTGTAGCTAAATTAGCCCCCATCATGTTGTATGTATAGTTGGGGTTATTTTTTCCAATGTGCATTACTTTACATTTATCCACATTAAATTTCATTTGCCATTTTGTTGCCCAATCACTTAGTTTTGTGAGATCTTTTTGAAGTTCTTCACAATCTGCTTTGGTCTTAACTATCTTGAGTAGTTTAGTATCATCTGCAAACTTTGCCACCTCACTGTTTACCCCTTTCTCCAGATCATTTATGAATAAATTGAATAGGATAGGTCCTAGGACTGACCCTTGGGGAACACCACTAGTTACCCCTCTCCATTCTGAGAATTTACCATTAATTCCTACCCTTTGTTCCCTGTCCTTTAACCAGTTCTCAATCCATGAAAGGACCTTCCCTTTTATCCCATGACAGCTTAATTTACGTAAGAGCCTTTGGTGAGGGACCTTGTCAAAGGCTTTCTGGAAATCTAAGTACACTATGTCCACCGGATCCCCCTTGTCCACATGTTTGTTGACCCCTTCAAAGAACTCTAATAGATTAGTAAGACACGATTTCCCTTTACAGAAACCATGTTGACTATTGCTCAAGAGTTTATGTTTTTCTGTGTCTGACAATTTTGTTCTTTACTATTGTTTCAACTAATTTGCCCGGTACCGACGTTAGACTTACCGGTCTGACAAAACCTCTATACCACACCAAAATGTACATATAAAGAGCAGAGCAAAGCCCATCACGTATTCCCGACTCTATCATGTGTCTTTTATAGGTCTTTTAAATGTGGAACAAAACTAATTTTTTGTTTGGGGGACAGGGAGGAGGAGCAGAGATTAATTTTTAACAGCCCAAAAAGTTTTCCT
Organism: Emys orbicularis; assembly: GCF_028017835.1. Lineage (NCBI taxonomy): Eukaryota > Metazoa > Chordata > Testudines > Emydidae > Emys > Emys orbicularis. The sequence goes on from NC_088684.1 coordinate 118,260,622, forward strand.
TTAAAAAATTATTATAAAAAACCTTTAACAAACTAACCTAAAAGGCATCCTCCAAGACGCCACTTGAGATCTAACATTGAGAGGAAAATTGTGGAATCTAAAAAGGTTGAATATGTTCTATAGCTTTCCACAAAATATTCTACAGCTAGTCCCTGCATTACCCAATACAAAATCCTTCAATTAATTCAACAGTTAAGCGTGGCTGCGATTTTCAGAGCTAGGGATATAGAATACCTGAGAAATGCGGGGGAATTTCCTACAGGAGAAGTCTGTGAATCCCAAATCATGGAAGCCTGCTGGAATTGAAGGATTGTTCTGAATGAAAGGCTTTCCCAATGGGTCTCTTGGAAGCTGCTTGTGAATAACTGCATTATGACGCAGCAAACCCCGATGAGTGCGAAAGGTAATACAACAAGTGTCACACCTGGAAAAAAAAGAACACAGTAAAAAGTCACAGAGTGATTTTAAGTGTAAGGAGAATGGTCATCTCTTTACACTGGACACGGTATCTTTTCTGTCATACTAACAACTTGGTAACAGTAAATAAAGTTGTGGCCCATAAAATGCTTAGCAAAACAAACAGGACAGTTTTTAATCACGATCACTTTCTACCAGCTTCTGGCTAGTACAGTAAGTTCACGGGAAGTTCAAAGAATGCAGCACATGTAACCTGAATGTCACATGTTAACGGACAATTAAGAGAGACTGGGACCACAGCATGCTGACACTGTTCCCATTGTCTCAAACAATCTACTTTGATAGCTTTATGTTGTTTAATTTAAGTACAAATTCTGGGACTCCAGTGCTGTAAACATCTTAAAATCGTAGTGGTGGGGAAGGAAAGGATGAGAAGTCAAACTCAAGTCAGCAAGCACCAAAAATCATATACCGATAGCCTTTTAAATTATTGTTCACTGTACTACAGAATTTCTATTGACCCTATAAACAAACTTCTATCTATGAAATAGCAGAAACCATATCATTGTCGTACTTTCATTGGTTTTCCTAGTGTAATACCACCTCACACTTTCTTTTACATTAGAGCAGGGATCGGCAACCTTTGGCATGCGGCCCTCCAGGGCCAGGACAGTTTGTTTACCTGCCGTGTCCGCAGGTTTGGCCAACTGCGGCTCCCACTGGCCGCGGTGTGCCGCTCCAGAACAATGGGGGCTATGGGAAGGGCGGCCAGCACATCCCTCGGCCCGTGCCGCTTCCCGCAGCCCCCATTGGCCTGGAGCAGCGAACCACGGCCAGTGGGAGCTGCGATCGGCCGAACCTGCAGATATGGCAGGTAAACAAACCGGCCCGGCCTGCCAGGCAGCTTACCCTGGCGGGCTGCGTGCCAAAGGTTGCCGATCCCTGCGTTGGAGTATAACCTCTTTGGAAAAAAGCATCTGAAGCAGATTCAAAAGTCTCATATCATACACACACACCTCTCATAGTCAATGTATCCCAAAGACTGATCACGAGTGAACACATTTTGATACCATACCCACACCAAACAGCAATATTTGCACAACCCTGACTTGCACTATAAATGTCACATTTAAAATTCACAGTTTTCAGAATGCAGCAACATTTAGACAGCATGCCAAGATCAAGTGTAAACAACTTGATTAAATATATGGTATCCTAGATTTATACCATAAAGAAGAATTCAAATCTCAACACTGTAAATACACCTCTACCCCGATATAACGCGATCCGATATAACACTTCAATAGCTCAGACACAGGTCAGGGGTTTGATACGGGAGTGGGTGGGTGAGATTCTGTGGCCTGCGTTGTGCAGGAGGCAAGACTAGAAGATCATAATGGTCCCTTCTGACCTTAAAGTCTACGAGTCTACCCCGATATAACGCGATCCGATATAACATGAATTTGGATATAACACGGTAAAGCAGCGCTCCAGGGAGTGCGGGGGGAGAAGGGGCGCTGTGCACTCCGGCGGATCAAAGCAAGTTCGATATAACGCGGTTTCACCTATAACGCGGTAAGATTTTTTGGCTCCCGAGGACAGCGTTATATCGGGGTAGAGGTGTAGTAAGCAAAACATTCTCACTGAATTCAAACAAAGACAGATCACTTCTATCAGCAGTACCTTGCCGCTATACTGTCAACTTTGCATTAAGGTGTCAGTTTCACAGAAGCAAATGCCAATGAATAACAGTAATTTAAACTCTGCCAGTGGAAATTTTATTAGCAATATTTGTACATTAAACCCTATTCTTGCATTCCTGCTATGCTATGCTCCAGAGTGAGGTTTTCTGCAATAAGAGACTTACCCACAAAACAAACAGTGTTCAAGTCATTTGTCCCTTAAACTGCTCATAAGAAGAATTTTTTTGACATCCGCCATTACTAATACTGCAGAATCCCATTAATAAAAAAGTGTTTTAAAAAAATCAGTAGCTGGTCTTCTAACCTGATTTCTACTACGCCTTACGTAAATGCATGGCAGTTTTACTGAAAGCACAGTAACTGTCTTCAAGGTAAGAAAACATCCTGCAATTGGAAAGAGCTTCTCTGACAAAGTCCTGAAACAGTCCCCTTCTCTCTTGACCCCTAACTCACTGCCATTGGTGCGCTTTTTATCACTGTGCAAACTTTCATGGAACTATTTTCAGAGAAGAATTAAAAAAAAAAAAAAAAAAAAAAAGAGATAACCAAGTCACCCACAAAGTAGCTGACCTCATATTCCCCAAGTGCTGAAAGAAACGAGTGTGAAGTATATGTAACACTGCTTTTGTTATCATCCTGTGTAGAAGGATAGGACATGATTATTACACTCTTGAGCTTTAATCTGCTTTATCTCCTCTGTCAGTTCACTTGCATATTATCTTAATAATTACTGCCAGGGTACTGTCTGCATTCAATTAAATATGGAATCATGCACATTTACAAAGCAATTGTTTACTTCAAGGGCTCTGATAAATGTGATGACAACCTTTGGTCATGCTAGAGAAATACCTATGTGTTAGAGTTCTTAATATCATAATTTGCAGCTGTTCTGTTACTAGGTCTGTGATACTTGTTATTCTAAGATGTAAAGCTTTGTCCTTTCTTTAAAAAACAAAACAAAACAAAACACCAGAACAAACCCCATGTGTGAGACCACATGGGAAGGCGGGCATCAAGGGTTAAATAATTACCAAAAGAACTTGTATAAACATAGAGGCATAAACTCTTAGAAAGGATGACATGTCAAACATGAAAGCAAAGAGTGTCATCAGTAACTTTCCATGGTGCCGGAACAGAGGAATAAACTTTAAAGTATTGTATGTATTATTACATATGGTTCCATGGCTTGCAATACAACCTAGCTACTTTGAAATTAATGTTAGTCTGATCAGAAAGTTCATTCTGCCATGTTTTCTTATTATTTATTTGTACTGTGGTAATGCCAATAGTCTCCAATCATAGATCAAAGCCACAAACCCACAAGTTTGATAGAAGTAAATTTTGTTTTCTATACACTCTAACCTTTCAGATGCAATATATCCTAAAGCACATTTTATAAAGGGATGAGTTAAATACAGGGAAGAGATGTGCCTGGAGGCAAACATGGCAGCTATTATGCACTCTGCAATAGCTCTGACCCAGCTCTTTGCATTAAAATCTGTTTTATTGAGAGGCAGGAAACAGAGAGCATAGAGTTCCCTTTTAGTATTTTCAAATGGTGCCATAAATTCTTGAACTACCACCTGAACAAACTAAATAGGAATAAAAGGGTCTTCTCTCCATTTAACATATCATCTGAAAGACAGCACAGCTCATGGAGCAGCATTGCCTCAGACAGTACCACAGCATCTGGACAGAACACAGAGTTCTAGAGGGATGATGCACCGCAGTCCTACCATCTTATGCCCACTCTGTGTATGATCTATACCGGCTGCCTTTATTCTGTCCTCTATTCTGTCCTCGTTAGGTTTTAGAGGTCTTGTCAGAAACAACACTCAAGAGTCTTTCGTTGAGCAGAGTCTGAGTAGCTGTCTGTGCTCCTACGCCACCTACAGTTTTAAGGATTTGCAAGTGTTGCCTCAGGTTGGCAAGAAACCTGGTTGAAAAATGGCAAATGTTTTCCATTAAATATTAAAAAGAAAAAAAAATGTAGAAAAAAAAGTTTGGATTTTCACAACTGAATTTTTTTGTTCCCTTCCTTCTTCCGCCCTGCTGGACGGGGAGAGAAAGAGGAAAGAAAAAGGTCACGTGATTTTTGATTTGGTTGGAAAACGCTTTTTGTTCATTAAATGTTTTGACAAAAATTTCATGACCAGCTCTAGTTGGCAGGTAATACTGCCATTGCTATGCTGGGCCCTAGGGTGTATAAATCACTGTCCCTTGACTGAACATCTTAAAGCAGTATTGGAGCTGTATGAGACAGTCAATACAGTGGAGACAAAGGCATGCCCTGCTCTCCTCCCTCAGATGCAACACACAGATTCTCTTGTGGTTCAGACTCCTACATCTCACAGACAGAAACAAAGGTTTAGGCAGTGAGTCAGAGAGGAAGGATCTCAGGATTTAAATTGCATAGTGTAGTGAATAAAAATTCTGTCTCACACTCAACACCTGTTGACATGGCTTCAACTTAGAAAGCTGAAATAAAACCGTCAGGAAAAGCCATCACCCAGAAACTTTTGGAACAGCCTCTATCAGCCAGAGACACTTAACTCCAACAGGCCACTCCTAATGCCTCCGAGCTAGCTCTTGGCACCTTGTTTCTAAAATGCTCTCCAAGGACAAAGGAGGTCATTGTAAATCCATTCCTGATGCAGAGCGGTGCAGATAGAGCTGTAGGCTCTTAAGGTCTCCCAGGATTTGCAAACCTCACTTGGGCTTGTCAGTCTTCATTACAGATTCAATGTATAGCCATTTTGCCCAACATTGTGTGTGACAGTTTTTTCATTAAGTGCCAAGGACCTCTGAGCTCTTTGTGTACAATTAATTTAGCTTTCAATGCAATGGCACTACAGCTGTACAAATGAATGCCAATTCTATGACAAAGACATACAGCTATTGCTATACTTTATATTGTAACTGATAAGGGAAGTTTCATATTATACTGGTGAATGGTCAATAACATACTAAATATCTTCATATTATTCCATTTTAAAATAAGTTGTCATGATTGACAATACACCACACTGTAAATTTGTTTATTTTTTTTTACTTATTTTATTTGTTTAATTTAGGAAGCCAGGCCTTTATCTTCTTGCTTTATGGATAGCATTATCTTTCACCTTTTAAATGAAAAACCACATACAATTTTTCTATCTGGAAATCATATTCCTAAGAAGCAAAGAAAATAGTTTAGGAGAACGCTTAACGTTTTTTAATCTGTGCTTAATGGCTTTGGAAAGAGTATGAAAAGTCTGACATGTCAAATAAAGCATTTGAAACATATGGCAAATGTCACAATGAATAAGAAACCCATTACAATCTAACAAGTATGCCCCATGCCCATTGCCAAGTCAAATAAGGATGGGATGATTACCTAAAACACAGATAGAAGTCCATGAAGGATTTTAGTGGTGCGACACCTGAACATCTGAAGGAGGTAAAGACGTTGTATTTGCAAAACAGGTTTCTAGCTGTACTTGATGTAGGCTGGAATTGTTTTAGAATTTCCTAACATGTGCTGTAGTTTTCTATAAATATGAATGCAAAGTGAACTTTTTCTCCAACTAGAGGCAACTAAGTGAACAAGAAAAAAGAATAGTTGCAGTGAATCTGTGACTGTTTCATAATGGGCCTCATTTTCAATCACCTTGCACCTTGTGCTGTCATTCAGATCTATGCAAAGTGAGTGTAAAACACTAACATTCTGATCTGGTAGCATTTTGTACTCACTTTACATTGGCGTAAAATGCTAGAGAGGGGAGAAACAGGCTCCAGAAGTTACAGGTGCCAACCCCTAATGTAGATGTGAAACACCAATGTAAACTGGGGTTGACTTGGAGCTTAATCCCCATCTTTCTGCCAATGCAGCACGTCTACATTATTACAGTAGGGGTTTGCAAGAGTAGTCACACTGGTGCAAATTATCTTAATGTAAACAAGCCCTAAATTTACAAAGGTGAGGAAGAAAATGTATCATTTAAAGGAGAATGCTGGTGTGGAAACAATAATTAACATATAAAAACACTTTAATGTCCTTTTGAGAAGTAGTCAACTCTGGGTAGCTTGCTCATGAGGCAAGCCAAGATGTGCAGCACTTATGACTAAAGTACATATGCAAGAGAGGTTTACATAAGCAGGGCCCAGTCATTATCTTATTCGCTGGGCTAATTCTAATTTGTCAGCAATGTGAATAACTTTTTAAAAATAAAAAAATGGAATGGCTCTCTCTAAAACAAGATGCAGAATCACCTTTATGTGTAGTTCACTGTAATTTTTAAGTAAAGGACTGTACAGGCAAATAGCAGATGCCTCTTACAATTTTCAATTTCAGTAGTCAATGTCTTTCAAATTCTAAATTATTATACCTCTACCATTCTGTTATTGAGAAATTAAAATAAATACTAGCCTCTGCTTTACGTAAGACCTAGATAAAAGCAATGTTGAAATGTTCCAGAAGCTTAAGCTTCTGGATCTATAGCAGAAGATGACTAAAAAGTAAAATTCTCAGAGCTGTGTGGATCAAAAAAGGCTGTTATGCAAATATGGAAGCAAACAAAAGCTACGTTAATTTCCAGACTCCATTTAAAGCAGATTTTAAAAATGCATGACAATTTTTTCCATACCAATTTTGCCCTTTTCTAGCCAATATTTTAAGTGACTGTCACAAACAAACAAACTAGCTATAAAAAACAGTCTATGAGCAGTTTCTCCTCCCTTGGTGTTCACACCTCAACTGCTAGCAGAGCACCTCACCCTCCCTGATTGAACTAACCTCGCTATCTCCTCACTGACTTATACCTGCCTCTGGAAATTTCCATTACTTTCGTCTGATGAAGTGGGCATTCACCCACGAAAGCTTACGCTCCAATACTTCTGTTAGTCTCAAAGGTGCCACAGGACCCTCTGTTGCTTTTTACAGATTCAGACTAACACGGCTACACCTCTGATACTTAACAACATGCAAGGCACTGCATTTAGCCGTATGGAATGGAAATCTATCAACCTCATGAAGAAACTTGCACAAATACAGACAGACATCATCTTCCTTTCCAAATGCAAACGGATGGACATCATACCAAATGGACTGAAGGTGAAAAATCCATTGCTATCTACATACTGCACAGACCACAGTGAGAGATTATGCCATACACTATCTAAGAAACTAAGGAACCACCTGATCAGCAACCTATACAGCAAACAGAAAAACATCAAGGAAGAGCTCTCCAACCTGGAGACTTTCATAAATAAATAACCAACCCTCCACACAAATGGACTTTACTAAAATAAGACAGGAGATCTACATTACACACTTCACCTCTCTACAAAGGAAAAAGGACCGTAAACTGTCTAAAATCCTACCTGCCACATGGGGCCACAACAGGGGTACCCCTAACTCACCCAGCAATATCGTCAATTTATCCAGCTACACACTCAACCCAGCAGAAGAGTCTGTCCTATCTCGGGGACTCTCTTTTTGCCCCAGCACCCCCACGAACATGATACAGTTCTGCGGTGATCTGGAATCCTACTTTCGCCGCCTCCGACTGAAAGAATACTTTCAAGATAACACTGAACAGCGCACTGATACACAGATACCCTCCCACCAACAACACAGGAAGAAGAACTCCACATGGACTCCTCCTGAGGGTCGAAATGACAGTTTGGATCTATACATAGAATGCTTCCGCCGACGTGCACAGGCAGAAATTGTGGAAAAACAACATCGCTTGCCTCATAACCTAAGTCGTGCAGAACGCAATGCCATCCACAGCCTCAGAAACCACCCTGACCTTATCATCAAAGAGGCTGATAAAGGAGGTGCCGTTGTCATCATGAACAGGTCTGACTACCAGAAGGAGGCTGCCAGACAACTCTCCAATACCAAATTCTACAGGCCACTTCCCTCAGATCCCACTGAGGAATACACTAAGAAACTGCACCATCTACTCAGGACACTCCCTACACTAACACTGGAACAAATCAACATACCCTTAGAGCCTCGACCGGGGTCATTCTATCTACTACCCAAGATCCACAAACCTGGAAATCCTGGACGCCCCATCATCTCGGGCATTGGCACTCTCACTGAAGGACTGTCTGGATATGTGGACTCCCTACTCAGACCCTACGCCACCAGCACTCCCAGCTATCTCCGTGACACCACTGATTTCCTGAGAAAACTACAATGCATTGGTGACCTCCCAGAAAACACCATCCTAGCCACCATGGATGTAGAGGCTCTCTACACAAACATCCCACACACAGATGGAATACAAGCTGTCAGGAACAGTATCCCTGATGATGAGACAGCACAACTTGTTGCTGAGCTCTGTGACTTCATCCTCACGCACAATTATTTCAAATTTGGTGACAATATATACCTCCAGACCAGTGGCACCGCCATGGGCACCCGCATGGCCCCACAATATGCCAACATTTTTATGGCTGACCTGGAACAACGCTTCCTCAGCTCTCGTCCACTCACGCCCCTTCTCTACCTACGCTACATTGATGACATCTTCATCATCTGGACCCATGGGAAGGAGACCCTGGGAGAATTCCACCATGATTTCAACAGCTCCCACCCCACCATCAACCTCAGCCTGGACCAATCTACACGGGAGGTCCACTTCCTAGACACCACAGTACAAATAAGTGATGGCCACATTAACACCACCCTATACCGAAAACCCACCGACCGCTACGCCTACCTTCATGCCTCCAGCTTCCACCCCGGACACACCACACGATCCATCGTCTACAGCCAAGCGCTGAGGTACAACCGCATCTGCTCCAATCCCTCAGACAGAGACCAACACCTACAAGATCTTCACCAAGCATTCTCTAAACTATGATACCCACACAAGGAAATAAAGAAACAAATAAACAGAGCCAGACGTGTACCTAGAAGCCTCCTGCTACAAGACAGGCCCAAAAAAGAAACCAACAGAACTCCACTGGCCATCACCTACAGTCCTCAGCTTAAACCTCTCCAACGCATCATCAGTGATCTACAACCCATCCTGGACAATGATCCCTCACTTTCACAGACCTTGGGAGGCAGGCCAGTCCTCGCCCACAGACAACCCGCCAACCTTAAGCATATTCTCACCAGCAACCACGCACCGCACCATAACAACTCTAACTCAGGAACCAACCCATGCAACAAACCTCGATGCCAACTCTGCCCACATATCTACACCAGCAACACCATCACAGGACCTAACCAGATCAGCTACAACATCACCGGCTCATTCACCTGCACGTCCACCAATGTTATATATGCCATCATGTGCCAGCAATGCCCCTCTGCTATGTACACTGGCCAAACAGGACAGTCACTACGCAAGAGGATAAATGGACACAAGTCAGATATCAGGAATGGCAATATACAAAAACCTGTAGGAGAACACTTCAACCTCCCTGGCCATACAATAGCAGATGTAAAGGTAGCCATCTTACAGCAAAAAAACTTCAGGATCAGACTCCAAAGAGAAACTGCTGAGCTCCAGTTCATTTGCAAATTTGACACCCTCAGATCAGGATTAAACAAAGACTGTGAATGGCTATCCAACTACAGAAGCAGTTTCTCCTCCCTTGGTGTTCACACCTCAACTGCTAGCAGAGCACCTCACCCTCCCTGATTGAACTAACCTCGTTATCTCCTCACTGACTTATACCTGCCTCTGGAAATTTCCATTACTTTCGTCTGATGAAGTGGGCATTCACCCACAAAAGCTTACGCTCCAATACTTCTATTAGTCTCAAAGGTGCCACAGGACCCTCTGTTGCTTTTTACAGATTCAGACTAACACGGTTACCCCTCTGATACTTAGTCTATGACAGAATCCTTTAACACAGGGGTCGGCAACGTTCGGCACACGGCTCGCCAGGGTAAGCACCCTGGCGGGCCGGGCCAGTTTTATTTACCTGCTGACGCGGCAGGTTCGGCCGATCGCGGCCCCCACTGGCCGCGGTTCGCCGTCCCGGGCCAATGGGGGCGACGAGAAGCCGCGGCCAGCACATCGCTTGCCCGCGCCGCTTCTCGCCGCCCCCATTGGCCCGGGACGGCGAACCGCGGCCAGTGGGGGCCGCGATCGGCCGAACCTGCCGCGTCAGCAGGTAAATAAAACTGGCCCGGCCCGCCAGGGTGCTTATCCTGGCGAGCCGCGTGCCGAATGTTGCCGACCCCTGCTTTAACACAAAGCTACACTAATAAATCATCCAGCTCCTCTCACTTGAATCCCCAATGTGTCAGTATTCTTAAGTTTGAATTCATACGGCATTGCTCTGTTTTCTAGTTCACATCATCCTTAGGATTAATGCCATCTTTTTTAAGGACCAATGCAAAATACTGTGCTGGCATTTTACAAGGATAATGGAACAAGGTAGAGAGGTTATGGAAGGTGGGGGGGGGGGGGAAGAGAGAGAGAGATTACGCCTTCTCATCTAATTTCTTACTCCAAATGCAGAGGTGGGGAAAGGAGTGCAGGGGAATCACAGTTCTATCACTGATCATTTCAACTGTGGAGAAGGCTGTAATAACCCCCCCCCCCCTTTTTTTTTTTAATTTAAAATTTTCACATTTTGTCTGTGAAGTTCTTATCAAGTGACAGACATTCCTTCTTGAAAGGATTTCATTGTTCACATGTTACTTCTCTTGCCTCCTCTTCTTGGGAGAGATGGGGCAGAAGAAGAATGAATTGGTTTATGCTCTTTTTTAGCTCCACCCAGTTCCAGACATTCAACTCCTTTCTGGACAACCCCCTTCCCTCCCCTGCCTTCCTACCCACAGCCCTGAGAAATGATGTCAAACAGCTGCTCTAATCTCTTCCAGTTGCTGGTAGACAGAGTGATGGAACAGTGGCAGCTCTCTGACCACGGCTGCTGTCTCCCACTCAGCTACAGTCACAGATGTCGAATACATACCTTCTCCCATTCTCTACCCTTCCAACAAGACAACTCCATTTTTTTCAACCCAGACTCAGTGCGGTGTGAACACAGAGCAAGAGCCTGACAAGTTTGATTGTGTAAGGGTTAGTACAAAAGTTGTACATTACAATACTACACTGTGCAAAATCTGCACAGAGCACAAGGCTGAAGAGAGACTTCCCTTGTATTGCATGGGAGGTTTCTGACATAGCAGACTAGGCCCCTGATGCAAGCAGCTCTAGTTAAGTCAACAAAGGTGGGGCTTTTATTTTAACTTTTCCCTCATTCTCCATGGCCTGTTCTCTTTTGCTTTTACTTCTTCTCCTTCCCTTCAACCTCCTTCTCTCTCTCCCCACCCTCCCGATAAAAACAAAACAAAACAAAAAAACCAACCCCCCCCCCCCCCCGACCTTGGATGCAGTAAGGCTGGAACCATTTCATCAGACATTCTATTTATAGGATGATGCTTAGCAAGGGCACAATGCTATGTACATTCCAAACACTGCACATTACTCTTGCAGTCTGGACCAACGTGTAGAAGCGTGTGCAGCTCTGATATAAACCAGGGTGACGTTCCAGAGACAGTATTTTAGAACTTGCTGGTATGCTGCAGAGTCAGTTTCAGCATTAATATATCATGACTCCCATACTCAAAGTAACTCAGGTGAAGCTGACCATTACCAGATAAAAATCACAAGTTACTTTCTGAACAGATTACTCTGTTAGTTCTTGACTTTCTTCCCCACCCTTTTCAAAAATAAGGGGGAAGCACCTCACATTTCTGGCAGCAACTTAATGAATTCTGTTTTCTAGCAAATGACTGATTTTTGTAACGTCAAGACAGATTCTGACATCTCTACTCGGGTAGAGATGTGCCTCAGTCTGCAAGTGGCCTCACTGATTTCAATTGAATTATTTATGGAGTAAGGTACTACTTAGCATGAATAAGAGGAAACAGAATATGGCCCACAGTTATTTGTGCAACAAAAAATGTAGCTCACTTTCTTATAATTAAGTTTCTTATAACTTTGGCCCTAGAATCATAGAATATCAGGGTTGGAAGGGACCTCAGGAGGTCATCGAGTCCAACCCCCTGCTCAAAGCAGGACCAATCCCCAACTAACACTAAAAGATAAGCATCAAGAAAGCTGCTTGACAGAATCACAGAGCTAGAGCTACATCTGACCAGAAACAATTTTGATCAATTTAAAAAAAAAAACTACTACAAATGTACCAAAGTTGTAGGGTTACGCACCAAATGGCCACAAAAAAAAATCTTCATTTGCACAACACACAGATGGGTAAATGTATAGACGTGCCTATGGGCACAAAAATGCAATTTTACCTCTTGCACCCTCCTTTGAAAATCCAGTCCTTTGTGTATCACAATGTTCCTTTCAAATACCCAGTAGTTGTATATTTTAAAAAGCTTTTGCAGAAATTAACAAAGGATATTTGCTACAGAAAAAGGCCCCAATAAATGTTCTCTCTCACTACATTACTTAGGAAGGAAGCACATCTCTCTCCAAGAGCTGGTCTACACTAGAACAGCTCTCTGTTGATGACAACAGGTGTCAGCACTGGGTGCAGCTGAACCTGTACTGAACATGGCTTGCCCTTGTCTGTACTTGCAGCTAAACCATGCTCAGTACCTGTTCAGCTGCTCCCCTGCTGATGCTGTCACTAGCACCAAGTAGTCTTTTTAATGCAACAAACCCTGGAAGATGGGATGGACTAGCACACTAGACCTGCTATACCAGTCTCAACCCCTACCCCCCACACGAAGCTCCTTTCTGTAGTACACTCAGCACGTCATCCTGTTTCTATTCTCGTAACCAAGCTAGATATTCAACACGCTGTGACATCCTACACAGCTTCACATAGGGGATGTCCTCTCTGCATCCACTCACTGTCTGATATCCTATCCAGCAGCTTCAGATTCCCAGGCTCACAGCACAATGAGATCCCTGATGTGACCGTGCAGTCTCTATGTCTGAGCAGGACTCAAGTGCTCTGTAGAATTTCCTCGTTCTCTTTTAAACAAAAACACTAGAGTGCACTGTAGCTAAAATCCTTGTCTTTTCTGACAAATCAGCACAAGGACAGATGCTCTAATAAACCTCACCCTGTTTTATAACTCAGTTTTATTTTATTTAGTCAGTGAACAGATGCATTCTCCAGCTTGGTTGCATGGGGTTTTGTTGTTGTTTTTTGTTTTTGTTTGTTTCCTTGAGATCATTAGGAATTACTTTCTGCCAGTTTATTGTTTGCTTACAGGACTTACCAGTATGAAGCCAGGCTCTGATCTCGATCACATGGGTGACTCAAATCAGCTCATTGGAGTTACTCTGGATTTAAACTGGTGTAAAGGACATCAGAATCTGGTTCATTGTTTCCATCAGCAGGACATTGTTTAAACTCTCCAAGCAAGCAGCTCTTGTGACAGAACAGGATGCCAGTGAATTGAACTGACAATGGCATGCAACTGACCCCTTTGGCTTAAAGCCTTTAGCTCCACCCTGTCTAGTAGCCCTTACTAGACTAGGTTAGGTAAACTATTCTCACTAATGCAATTTAAAATGCTGACTATAATTACAAAGGTGGAATGGCAGGGTTCTTAACTTGCTAAAACCAGAAGGAAGGAGTCTGTGGGTGCATCTATGCTAGAATATTTCATATCTGTCCTCCAGCACTTGGCAATAGTGTATGTCCTTGTGTATGTTGGGCTCAGGATTATTCAGCAGAGTGTTATGAAAGTGATTTTCAGATTTACAACGTGCTGAAAAGGCTTGGACCTGATTTATGCTTGCACTGGTACTAGAAAACAGGTATGAAACTTTATAGTGTTACACAGAGCATGCGTCTCTGGTATTGCACGCTGCTTCAGGTGGCATGTAAGCAGACAAACAGAACTTTGGGTCTTGGTAAATACGTAAATTATTTCCATCAGCATTTTGTTTTCAAATGCATTTATTTTGTCATTTTTAAGTCTACAGATATATCCTAGATAAATATAGATGATTTGTGATCTTAAACGAGTCTTTTTGTTGTTGTTTAAAATCATTTCAGTGCACTTTAAGAAAATCCTACCATTCAGTCTCCTGGCTAGTTTCTCTCTTGGTTGCTGATTAAAGGGACCATCATAACAAAGGGCAAAAATATACTGCTGTAAATGTGAAATAGTCTAGCTACTTTTTAAAAGTTTCATTACTTTATTTATCAAGTATAATTTTGAATACAAGCACAAAGGCCGTTTCACCGTGGCTTGACTTCAATGGGACTACTCACATGCTTAAAGTTAAGCACTTCTATAAGCTTTTGCAGGATTGAGGCCTAATACTGCCTCTCTGTGCAGCATCCTGCCACCTACAACAGGTGTTGCCAGGAAGTGTAACAAACCCAGCCTGACCTGAACTGCAAGCAGGAGCCCATCTCTGGGATACAGGAACTGATTTCTTCCTCCTATGTGATGTCATATACCACCAGGATTCCATGGTTTGAATACAAAAGTTCAAGTAATTATTCTGCTTAGACAGTGCTGGGAACACCACCTAAAGTTAGATTTGCCTAAAATGGAAAGTATTAAGACCCAATTTTCAGTTGCCTATAACTTTACAAAACTTTCATTGTTTGGTCTGAAATTTTCCCTTGCCTGGTGTCTGCCTCCAGGTGAATTTTTTTGTGAAAAAAGTTTTAGAAAAATGGATCAGCTGATAAGGAAAAAACTGACATCTTCCCAAACTTCATTTTCAGAATGTTAATAAGTGCTCACAACTGTTTTGTTGAGAAGCTCTAGCACAGTGGTTCTTGAACTTTTGTACAGGTGACCCCTTTCACATAGCAAGCCTCTGAGTGTGACCCCCCCCATATAAATTAAAAACTTTTTTACATATTTAACACCATTATAAATGCTGGAGGCAAAGCGGGGTTTCGGGTGGAGGCTGACAGCTCGCAACACCCCATGTAATAACCTCATGACCCCCTGTTTGAGAACCCCTGCTCTAGCACTTCCATGGCATCTGAAATTTGGCATGGGGTGTGTTGCCCAAGGGTGCCTTCATTTCCCTTCTGAAAATCTATCCAAATTTGGTTGAGTTATAAGTGTAATAAAAATAATCTTTTTTTTTAAAAAAAATCACTGCTCTGACACGCTCAGCAGAAGTTTGTAAGATTTCACCTAAGAGCCTTCTACAGTTACCAGTTATTCCATTAGCTCAAGTGGTAAATGTCTTTACAATGGAACTAAAGTTCACAAGCCTGCTGACAACCCATGGGGGGCAGTATGTTCCACATAATGGAATATCTATTTTATCAGTTTGCTGGGGTCCTGCAAAGAAGTTAAGAGTTTATGATCCTGCATTTAAAGGCACTGTCTTGAATGGCCCAAAAGAGCGCATTTTTCAATCACGTTAGCTCAGTTAAGCTAGTTTTTAACACAATAGAAAAGCTCTCTGAAGACTTGCTAAGATGCAGGCCAACACATCTGAAGCCACAAGAGCTCTTCTCGCAGTTGCTGTAATTAAATAAAAATATGTATTTATTTTAAAATGTGTCTAGAAGGCTTTTGCTAGGTGTTAAAAGCTGGCCTGCAGAATGATTAGCCCCTCCCTCGTCTCTGTTCTGAAGAGCAAAAAGAGAGTGTTCGGGGTAGGGAAAAAGGTCATTGTGTCCCCCTGAAGCTGTGAGGGAGGAAAAATTAAAAGCCCTTTCAACTGTGGGTACAGGGGGAACTGAAGACAGCGGGGGGGTGGGGGGGGAGAGGGTAACTTTTGGTTAGAGTAAAATCAAGTGAACTTTTGGTTAGAGTAAAATCAAGTGAAGAGATTTTTGGTGTACATACTTTAAAAAAAAAAAAAAAAACCCTCACACTTTACATTAAGCCTGTTCCATTGTACTTGCCAAAGGAAAGAAGAGAAACCTCACACACTGCCTCTAGAGGTTTCTCCTCAGGAAATCCTCATGTCTCATACTTCTTGAGTGTTGCTGGTGCTGCTGATGCAGTCGTGAGTTGTCCATCAGGTGACATTTACAGGCATTTTTCCATGTCTGACAGCAACAGGGAGCCACAAAAGATTCCAGAGAAGTAAGCCTCTGCATGAGATTTCTCCTTTTCCCTGTTGGCTATATAGCGTTTCTCAGTTCAGCTAATTATATCAACGCTCGGATACAAACTCACCAAAATAGCTGGAGCCCTGCAGAGAAATCACTGGCTTCTTTAAATAATCGAAGCAGGGGAGGAAGAGGATAAAAACAGCACTGTTGTGCCACCTCCCACTGATAATGGTCACTGCAAGACAGTGAGACAATGTTGCTCTATCCAACTAATGTTGCTAATTAGGGTGTGGCTTCCAGAGAGTTCAATGGGATGAGAGGCTACCCAGAGAGGTTAATTCCATGAAGGAGCTGCAGTACCTCAAGCCAATTGTTAGCATAACAAAGGGCTCTATTTATTGCCCAAAGGGTAGAGCAGTTCTTACCATAATTATCAGACAAAGATGCAGGATTTAAGATTTTACATAATCAAAAGGTACTCTCCCAAAAGGAGCCCTGCTCACATAATCAATGGATTAAGTATTGTTTATTCTGCTGTAAGTAAACAATGAGGTACTCACAGCTCTGAGGCTTTGCATAAACAAGCAGCACTCAGGAAGACAATGTCCTGTGTCTTTTTCTTTCATTTCAAACAGCTAACCCTCTGATTTAAAGTTGTTCATTTGACAATCCTGGGAAGGGTAAAGGCCCACCCTGTAAATTACAGTGTCTCATATGCTGACCCAGAGGCTACAAACCACTGGGCAGTGTTCCCTTTCCTAATTCTTACAAGCAAAAGTGTGTGAGAGAGGCTGTTTCCACAAGAACCTTTCTGGAAAATGACCTGCTGCTGCTAACCCCAGTGCAGTGCTAAATCTACATGATATGGTGATTAAAAACCACCAGCAACATTTTTCCTGTACAGTGTTTATGCCTCTGCATCCACTAGGAGAGCTACACTGGTGACCTAGATGGTGGGAAAAGGCTAGTGCACTCGGCTTCACAGCATTTGTATGTGTGTGGAAGACAGAATAGTCTTACAACAATAAACACAGACTCTGAAAAATCAGACAATGTGGGAAATTTTAAAAATAAACAAAACGTAGTCTACTATTGGGAAATTTCCCAGATCCCAATAATCGATGGCCAGTCACTGGCGCAGCTGCTTCAGTACAGACCCCATGTATAGACAAGGAAGCCATGGTTTATACTGGTAAAGTATCACTGGGTTTCAGGCAGGGTACACCATATTTGTCCTTGTCTAGATTAGGAGAAGTATGCATTGCTGCAGCTACACTGGTGGCAGGACATTGATAGCCACAACTGGGACAAACTCCCACTGTAGATGAGGCGTAACTCAAGGATTTTTGCTTTTAACTCAAGAAGACCAATAAAAGTGAGTATCTTTTGCTTCCCTGCACTGCAGTGACAGCACAACCAGTTGCCGTAGCTATCACATCCATGCCCTTTCCCCTTGTTTTTGTTTTTTTAAATTAAAAATCTCTAATTTGATTAAAACCCAATACTTCACAGGGGACCAGTCTGCTATATTGGGCCAGCCCAGGGCAAACAATGCCCTGGAGCTTGTCTAGACTAGGATGAAAGGTGGGTTTTTAAAACATGTTAGCTCGCTGCATTTCAAGGTTAGCTGGCCAAGGTGAGCCATAAGCACTAGCACAGGGGTCAGCAACCTTTCAGAAGTGATGTGCCGGGTCTTCATTTATTCACTCTAATTTAAGGTTTCGCGTGCCAGTAATACATTAACATTTTTAGAAGGTCTCTTTCTATAATTCTATAATATATAACTAAACTATTGTTGTATGTAAAGTAAATAAGGTTTTTAAAATGTTTAAGAAGCTTCATTTAAAATTAAAATTAAAATGCAGAGCCCCCCAGACCAGTGGCCAGGACCCGGGCAGCGTGAGTGCCACTGAAAATCAGCTCGCGTGCCGCCTTCGGAATGCGTGCCATAGGTTGCCTACCCCTGCACTAGCATTTTAGAAAGTGTTAAAACATTTTACAAATACCCCTTTTATCCTTATGTGGATAAGCTCACAAAGCAGCCTCACTCCAGCACACTCCCACACAGCCTGCTCTCCGTGGCTTATAGCTAAGGAAACTTCAGTCCTTCCCAGGAAGCACAACTGCACTAGCGTGAGGAGGAGTATAAATGGGACCAGCGTGAGTCATTACTGACAGGCTACAGGGAGAGCCTATCCCCGCATAGCAGCAGATTACTCTGCTCCCAAGGTAGGGGGCTAGCTATGCTGCTACCTTCTGTCCATTCTGTGGAGCAATAGAATCCATCTTACTCAGCTTCACTAAGTACAGGCTCATGAAGACATCATGTCTCCATAAAAGCTCTAGAACTAAGCCATCAATGACATGCTGACTTTACTGACATGCTCAGTTACCTGCTCAATAAGTGCATTCTGTGGAGTGATTATCTCAGCCCTCCTTAGACAGCAGGAGGAGGGGAATATATAGAATACTGGCAGAGGCATCATTTGCTATTTTGTACTACATATAATTAAAATATACTGGACTTATGTTTTGCTGGATTAAATTTAGAAAAAAAGCACTTTGCCCTTTCCCCCACTAAGGACTACAAATACTTGTGATTCCTTTTAAGCTTCTTTTATATATTTTGACATAGTAATATCATGATAGTGTGACTATGGATAATATCTGATGTGGTTTTAAGTTTATTTGCAATACGATCTATCTGTTCTAACAAAAAGTTTCACTCCAACCCTGCCCCGCACCATCCAGTAGAAAAACAAATCCTCAGAAATAGAAATCTTTTCAGAAGGGTAAAGAGTCAAATCAACAAAGGTGTCCAAATACTCTGTACATGAGATACTCTTCAAAAATAAACTTAAGATGCAGCCAATGCTCATGAGTTTGATTTACTGATGCTCCTATATGGGAGATATTTGATTTCTAAGTATTTAAACCAGACTTGAAATCTGTGTTATTTATGTCCTCATGCATTTGGATTTACCTGTTCTAAAAACAGGAAATATCACAGCAATCACTCAGACAAAAAATTAAACCTTCTTATCCAAATGAAATGACATCTAAAAAAAATTGTCTAACTGTAAATTTTTCTTCCTTTAACCACTATTTGATACATCACATTTCAAAAGGTAAAGCAAAAAAGTGTACATTTTTGGTAAGGTCGCTTCTTATATATGGGAACTCCCCCTGCCCTTATTCAATCTAATTTAAAACAAAAATCATTTCTGCATGACCGGCTACTATAACCATCCTCTCCATCCCGTCCTCCTTCTTTCCCCTAAAAGAGGGGAGTCAGTCAGTAATTAACACTTATAACAGGTTTTCATCTTCAAAACACTCTGTACATAAAGCTGGTCGAAATTTTTACAAATTTCAAGTTGTTTTTCATCAAAAATTTGTTTTTTGACAGCTTCCTCCCCCTCCCCCCCAATTCATGGGTTTTTCCAACAGCTGTGTTTGCAAACAGCACCCCTGTGAGACAATCTATACTACCCCTCATTTACAGATGGGGAACCTGGGGCAGAAGGGTTAAGCAACATGTTCAAAACCACAAATGGAGTCCGTTAACAGTGTAAAAGGTGGAATGGAACCTCCCACACCGTCCTCTGGTGACAGGGAGCATGTTCAGGCCTATTTCTTACCTCAGTGAGGTATCTGGATGGGTCTCCATATGGGTCTCCAGCCCATACTTGCATACAAATTCTTTGAAACACACTGGACAACGATAAACTTCCTCCTCAGCCTTCTTCTCCACTTCACTGGACTGAGCCTCCTCGACAACCTTCAGAGAGATGAAAACGCCCGTCACAAGGACTACGCTCAGTGAGCCAAACATGCAATCCAGACAGAGTCTTTCTGTCACAATGTACCAGCCCATGACTTTGCTACAGGCTACTGAAAATGACTCACTCCAGAGAGACACAGAGAGCTGCTGGATCAATAAGATACATTAGCTAAATGTTGACTAGTCCTTTAGAAGGTACAGCTGCATCACCCCAGATCATCATCTCTTATGAGAACTAAACAATTTATAAACAACTTTAACAGGGAAGAAAATGTGCACGTGAGATGTTCAACTCTGCTGACCATTTAACTAGCATCATTACCCCTCCCCCATCACAAAACAGGCTGTCAGCCTAGGTTATTTATGCCAATGAATCACTGCCAGCCTCTAACTCAAGTGATCCAGAGAAGAGCAGTAAAATTGTTCATGTTTTCTACAGACATCTTCTAATTACAGGAAAAAAAGAATGCACCGAAACAAGAGATGTCTACGTTGAGTTACTGCTAGCCTAAAGAGTATAAAGGGCCACTGTCAAGTTAAATTTGGCATTTAATGTATGTTTTGTATAAACAAGCTGTTATGAAACTAAACCCAATAGAAATATTGTATTAAAAAAATGCCAATGGCAACTTATTTTTTTCAAATGAAATAAATATTTCCTTGCGGTGTTTGAAGCATAAACACTGCAGCAGTATGCTAGTATGGGAGACCCTCAATGTGAAATGGACTACAAACCAACTATAAATTTTCCAGAGAAAAAATTTAAACTGTTGTCAAGATTGAAAGTAAATATTAGTGACTTGAGCTTTAAAGGCCTTCCAAGTCTGTTAGGTTTATCAAAAAAATAACACAATCCTCCACACATCAGATTGAGTTTCAGCCTAAATGGGTAATTTATTCTCCATCTAATTTTCATTGTCCAAATTGAAATGCAAAAAGGAAAAAAAAGCTTAAATAGTGAAATGTAAAAGAGATGTTGAAATTCTTTCAAATTTGAATAATCTAAGATGTTAACAACACAGGTAAGAACATCTGTGTTTTAAATATATATATGATTTTAACTTAACAGTGTTTTCTGGATAGGTTCTTTCATGCACAATTAGGTAAATATCAGATGCGAGAGGTTAGGAAATCAAAATGGGGAAAATGGTGGTCAGGAAGAGATTCTGCAACATGCATCGTAAAGAACCTTTTTTGCTGGGGTTCGTTCCTCTCTGTCTGTCTCAGGCTCATGACTAAGTTTCCTCTTACAGGACAATCGTCTGCGCTTCAGAGGAGATGGGGGAGTAGTACTTGCAGTGCTGTTTGGATCCTTCTCGTGAATCTTCATGTGTCTAAGTAGGAGAGGGAGGAAGACAGCCTTTCAGCACCCAGATCAGGATTCTGAAATTCAGCATAATTTTAATCCAAATACCATTCCAAATATTTGACTTCAAGTAATAAACACAACTTCCATAAACTGGATTGTGCTTTTCAAGCAACACATAATGTAGGGCCTGATCCTACAAATGCTTACTACCCAGTGCATGAGCAGTCTCATTAGTAAGTGTTTGCAAGATGGGGCCCTTAAAATTCATTCATGCTAGATGACAAGAACCCTTCTTTCCTATGCCAGAACGTACATCAGCTGAAAATGGAAATCACGTGGAAGCATCACAAAACTTGTGAACATGTCCTACACATTTATGAAAATATGAAGTCCCCACAGTTTGATTTTTATAGCTTAAAATTTATAAAACAAGGTCAATCTTGTTCTATGTATCTTGCAACTCTGCTAACTGTACCAGGCATGCTTATAAACCTCCATATCAACAAAAAAAAATTTTTTTTAAAATATATTCATGTTTCACACAAACCAGCAGGAGTGGTCTGTATTTTACTGAAAAGGATTGGTATATAAAAAGCACAGATGCATTTTAAAAGTTGGAAATAATCATGCACTTATAGACACTAATTTATAAAATACAGAGTTCAGTTCCCCCAATGAAAGTTAAATAGATTTTTCAGGTTAACCAAGGCCTTTATTATATAACATGTGGGAGGAAACGCAGGCCATTAACTCATGTCACCTTGGCCAAATCACTTGAGCAATCTGTGCCTCAGTTTCCCCATCTGTAATATGGAAATCATGCTCATCCACCTTTACGAGGTGCTGTGAGACCCTTGGATGAAAAAGAGTAAGCATCGTTATATCATAAAGGATATTATAAATAAGTAAAAAACCCACTGAACAAACCCAGGGATGTTCAGTTACAGGAAATATTGTACCACTTATAAAAGCGTTTCTTTTTAAAACAAATAGTTTTGGCTTACATTGTACTAAACCTTTTATTTATGCATGAGCTTTTGGGGAAAAAAATTCAAAAAGCACCTAACTGACTTAGGTGCCTAGATCTCATTTAACATTTATAGCAACTTAAGCTCCTAAGTCACTGGGTATATTTGGAAATTTTACTCCTACTGGTTTAGTCACTGTTTCCAGACACAATACTAAAAGGCAATTTGTCCTGGTCTACACTGGTAATTAAGACTGGAATTTTCCAATGGGATTTGGGCACCTCGCTCCCTTATTGCACCATTTAACTTTGTGTTCAATTGTGACAAAGTTTATAATCTTCTAGACAAACCTTATATCTTCCTGCAACTGGCTGGCTTAAAACACAATCAATTATTTTGAAGACTGGCTACATGTGAATCACCCAACATTTTAAATTAAAGTTACTTTTAGATGCCAGGTGCATGACATATGAAGATAACATAATGAATCAAACTGACCCCTGCTGCAACTCCATTAAAGCCAAATGGGATGAGTCTGACCCAACATGTTTTACATATATTTATTTCCTTTTCACAACAACTGAACCTTGAAAACACACACACATGGCCTTGACTATGATCTTGCTTAGCGTGATGTAACATCAGGAGTAACTCCATGTTTAGTCAATAGAATTACATTGATGTAAAACACGTGCAAGATCAAAAATGATCCTGCAAGGTGCTGACCACTTTGAATTCCCAATGAAATCAGGGAGACTACACTCTTCACAGGATCTGTCCCCCCAGGGCAAGATTATGGCTTCTACTTTGCACCCACACAGGGGGTGTAAGGTGCTCCTTTGCTTTGCCCCCCTCCATCAGCTACAATACAGGAAAGGGAAGAGGAAGCAACTACACAAGAGAGCAGAGAGTGGGCAGAACCTTGACTCTGCACAGCCTCCTTCCCCACAAACTATGCTGGCCAGCGGTATGGGAAACGAATTTGTACGAGGTAAGATAAGTAACAGACTCGACTGGAGCACGGGGAAGTAAACCCAAGGACCCAAATTGTACCTCAGACAGCAAAGCAACTATGCGCTGCCCCTTCTTTAGGACATGCAATTACCCCCCAACTGAGTACTTAAATGTCCTATTCCTAGCTCATATTTATGGCAAATATTTGAAACAGCTTCTCCAGATTTGCACATTCTAGTAAATTCAATCATTCTTTTCATTATTCAAGAACAACTTGTTAAAATAAAAATATAAATTGAGACAATAGAGTCTACAGGCAAGATGCCTAGGTGCACTGAGGCCAGTCAGATCTCTCCCAGCCAGGTTTCTCCATTTTTTTTTGTTTGGCATTGCTCTAGTTCCCTGCTCCAACCAAGCCAACCCCAGAGCTTTCTACGGATGATAAATCTATAGGATAAAGAACAGTCAGTTATGTTCATACAGAAGCACAGAAGTAGAACGTAACCATTTGTTCATTATTTTATGCTATAGTTGAAGATGAGCTCGGAAAAAGCAACGGGGGGGGGGGGGAGAAGCGAGTATTTTAGTATTCAATTCATTGGCAAGGCTAAGGCTGGAAGAGGTATGGGTCTTTTTTTAAGATAGTTTTCCAGTTAATAGGCAAGTCTAAAAGTGAGATACAGATATTTGTGTTACTCACACACATATATTAGGCCAGCATATTTAACCTTTTGGCAGCATGACTGACACATAGCTAACATTATTTGGCCAGTGCCTCTTCAGAGAGTCAGTATAAGCAAGAAATTAAATACACACACACACACACACACAAAACACCTCCCAGGAAAAATTCTATACTATAAAAGAAAATATGAGAAACCCCAGCTTAAAGATTCTATTCTATCCCTGAGAAGCGTGCATAATTCCCATTAGTAGCTACACATGAAAAATATTCCTTAGGGCCAGATTCGCTGCTCATGTTATTTTTACACCTGTTTAGCATCAAAGGAACAATTTTTGGTTTACATGAGTGCAAGTGAGAGGAAAATCAGTTCCAATAGCAAAGAATGAAGGTCTGTTCATGTTTTAATTTTGCATGTTTGAAACGAAACAGTCCTAAACTACTGAGCCATAAACAGGAAGACACCCCGACTGCACCTTTGACTTTTACTGCATAGGTCAAACGTCAAGAGACCCTGATAGCTCTCTGTGTGTGGAATCATTTAAAAAAAACAAAGAAGCAGGTTCCAAGTTCTCAAATAAATTCACAATCTGCCCCTACAGTACAAGGAGCAGATTTATTCTTTGACAGGTCAAACAGGTTTCACTGCATTGAATCGAGGGTGGAGAGAAAGAGGATTACTAGAACCACCACCCAAGATAAGCAGGAAGAGAAAGCAGACCAGTACAAAGGACAGACCCAATCTTCATCATCTCCTTTACCTTGCAGCAGGGACATGACATAGTTCAGTCTGCCTTCAGAAAACACGATCCTCTGACTTATGCTGAACTGTAACAGATGTCAGATTGCATCCACCACCTTTTATTGATTTATTTTTAAAATACAGTCCCTGCACTAGGCCACATCTGCACGCTTGAGGGCTATGGCGCCATAGCTACTTGCAGGGGAGATACAGACTACAGTGACGGAAAGAGTTTTTCCATTGCTGTAGAAACACCACGTCCCCCAAGCAAGGATAGCTAAGTCAATGGAAGGTTACTTCTGTCGCTCTGGCTGCACCTACACCAGGAGTTAGGTCAGCATAGCTACCGCACCGGAGTGTGGATTTTTCACAACCCTGAGTGCCTAAGCTATGTTGACTTAAATTTCAGTGTAGACCAGGCCTAAGGTTCATTCATTTAAAGTTTCTTAACTCTGAAAACAGACTAATATTTGTGTTGCCGTATCCTCCTTTAGAAGTGTACCAAGCAGCTCTAAATTGGCCTCTTTTAGGGGTAGATATCGCAGCAAAAACTGAGGGCCAGACATAGATGCTGGAACTAGGGGTGCTGGGGTACTACCGCACCCCCTGGCTTGAAGTGGGTTCAGTCATATACAGGGTTTACTTGATCAGTGGTTCTCAGCATCCCCGGGGCCAGATTCTCAGCTGGGGGTATTGCATTATTGATGTCAATGGAGCTAAGTGAATTTACACCAACCATGGATCTGGCCCAGACATGCACAAGAGAAATATGGTACTTCACATAGGCACTCTCAAAACTATACTTTAGGTAGGTAGCCTGAGTATGTGCATGCACACACATACACTTGGGAATTGCACAGGGTGGAACAAGAGGGTGTAGCTAGGGCTAATGGGATGAAATTAAGGAAGTGAAAATTTAAACAGACTAGCAGGAAAAACTTCAAAGCACTGAGAGTTATCAGTCTATGAAATAATCTACTATGGGAAGTGATGGAAGCCTCATTACTTGGAATTTTTAAAACGAGACCAGACAAAACACCAGAAGAGGTACTTGTAGGAAATAATCCTGCATGGGAAGGGGAATGGACTTGATGATCTTAAAAGGTCTGTTCCATCTCTAACTTGAAAGCTTTAAGAAATGCTATGCAAAAAATGCAGATATCTTGCTCCACCAAGTTTTTGCAGCAAGTTTGTGTGCAAGAACTCCCCTCCCTTTTCCCTCCCAAAATTCCACAGGTGAGTCAAGAATATCTGATAATGCTACAATCTTATTAGTCAACCCTCTAGCAACATAGGTGTTTTTCACCCATTTTAGTGCATTTTACCCCCTACTCTCTATCGGTGTTATCTTCTTCTCCCCCAGGCTCAGTCCCTTACTCTCCATCCCCCATCTTCAGGCAACTGAACTCTGATGATCACATGATTAACATTCAGACCAAGATGATGTGGCACAAAAAAGCTGCTTTTCCTTCTCTATCTTCAGCTCTACTTTAATCCACAAGATATGGTTTCAGGAGAGTAACATGTGAGTAATCCAGCACTGCTACTATTGAAGAAAGAGTGAAAAAAGTGAATCTCTCTAGTTTTGCTATTTTTGGTTGTTGTTTTTTTTTGGGGGGGGGGGGGTTGTTTTCTCTGCTGGGATGACATTGGCTGAGTATGTCACAGAGGCAACTCCTGAGAAAAGCTTGCACCAGTGGTTCCTACTGGTCATGATCTGACCTCCAGAAAGGGTACTGCCTAAAGTTTCAGGGAGAAGTCTAGAAAATGCAGAGGTTGTGTGTGTTCAAAAGATAAAATCTTCAGAGAGCTTAATACCCCCACAAGAGCCAGGAATATCCTTTGAAGAGGATTGGGGGTGTGACGGAATAAAAAGGTGATGACTGTGGCCTCTGACTAGTGCCCGGGGTTAAAGTCCCTCTTCTTTTACTTCTTTGGCATGAGCAGGACCGCTTGTCAGTTAGGATAGGCTGGTCCAAGGCAGGTCTGACCAAAGGAAAGAGAGCTTACTTACCTTGTACAGTAACTGAAGTTCTTCGAGATGGGTGCCCCTCTGGGTGCTCTATGTCAGGACCTGTGTGTGTGCCGGTGCACTCTGGATCGGAGATTTTTGGCTGCAGGTTCGTGCCTGGGCCCTACACACCATCACACTCCGACATGAGGGTACACAGGCAGGGGGCAGATCCACCACCACTCCAGTTCCTTCTCAACCCGCAAAGTCTAACAAGAGACTCCAAGGCAAAGGAGAAGGAGGGAGGGTAGTTGAGCACACACAGGAGATACGTCTTGAAGAACTCCATTTACTGTACAAGGTAAGTAACCTCTTCTTCTTCGAGCAGTGTCCCTATGGGTGCTCCACATCAGGTGACTCCTGAGCAGTACCTCGGTCATGGAGAAGGGTGCTGAATAGGCGGATTCAGTACAGATCGTAGAACAGCTTCATTGAAAGCAGTCCCAAGGGTTGGGGCTGGTAGACAGCTGAATGGAATAATCTGAAGAAATCACCTCCAGGATCCATCTCTCTGAGGTGATGAGCTCCCAGGGAGGTAGACGAGCTCCCAGGGAGGTAGACAATGGGAGAGATGATCCCCATAAAGGAGGCAGAGGGGAGAGGTGCAGGGTAAGATCTGGAGTGGGAGATAGCTCATGACCCTTGACTAATGGGTCAAAAAAGGGGGGGAAAGTGCACATTCAGGCTCTCCCAGGGTGCAAAGGTCCCCATGGAACAGACATCTGGAAGCTACCAGGGACCCCGGATAGAGATCCTCTGGAGTCAATATGTCAGGCAGCAATGGAAACGGTATCGAAGAACGAACAGTGCATGACAAAGGTTTTGTACTGACTCTGGAGCCCCCTGTTTCAAAGGCACTGAGTCCGGTGTCGATGTTGGTGCTACTCTGGGAGGCATCTCAGTAGGCAGCTTCTTTGCCCATGGCTTCTGAGACCCAGACTGAGGGGATGACTTTCCCCTTTTCTTATCCCATTCCAGACTATGGGGTCTTTTCTTCTTAGAAGGCCTGGGTGGTGCCACAGGGCCCCCAGGATCTTTGTCTACCACTGGAGCAGTGGTGGCTGGCAGATCTGATGTATACGGGGTGACTCAGAGAGCACTCCATTACCTTTGTCTTCCCTCAATTTCTTAGATCTGCTCTTGAAACCTTGAAAAACACCCCCGAGTGCAGCAAGTTTCAGCGCTGTAAAGCGCCAGTGTAAACAGTGCACCAGTGTTGGGAGCCGTGCTCCCAGTGCTAGTAGCTACGCCTCTCGTGGATGTGGTTTTTTTAGAGTGCTGGAAGAGCTCTCTCCCAGCGCTCTGCTGTGACCACACAAGCCACGTTAAAGCACTGCTGCGGCAGCGCTTTAGTGCTGCCGGTGTAGACTGGCCTTGGGGATGTGAGACTCCCCAAGGCCATGGAGAAGGCAGCTTAAATTTTTGTTGCCAAGGGGAAAAGACCTAGTGCAGGTCTGGCAAGGTTTGGCGCCTGGGGTCTTGGGTGTAACCTGAACTCAAGGCTGTGGGTCAAAGCCCAAGAAAAATCAATAAAAGCCCACATCCCGCAAAGAAAAAAGGGGAAGGAGAATCCCATCCCCTCAAAACCACAAACTGTGCAAAATAACAGAATGATGTAATAAAACCTATGAAATAAGGAATAAATGAGCGACGGGTGTAGCAAGCTGAATGGCTAGCTAAATGGACACCACAATGCTCCGTCTCAAGCTGCAAATGGCTGAGATGGAACTGCAGTGGTGATGGGTCCGCCCCTCCTGATATACCCTTGTGCTGGAGCACAGGGGTGTCTAGGGCACAGCTGTGGACCCGCGGACACAGCTGACAAAAATCACTAGTCAAGAACGCACAGGTGCGCACACATCCTCATGAGGAGCACCTATAGGGACACTGCTTGAAGAAGAACAGCAAATCCACAGGAAAGCCAGGAGGCACTTTCAGTGAAAGATGGTTGAGAAAGTTCCAGGCTCAAAAATCCTGATTAATTGCTGAGCACACGGTTAGCAAGTGTATAGGCAAGACACCCTTTCCCTCACTGCTCTGGAAACAATGAAGAAAAGTAAAACTAGCCATTACCAATTCAGAGTGATTGTTTGCCAGTATCACGTCCACGCTTCACAGTCCACACATTATTCTATACCATTTCTCTAAAGCTTTCTTCACTTTACCACTTTATGTACCATACATCCCACTGCACTGCGAGAGGCCTTTTCTCCCCTCATTTGATTTCTGAATGCCGGATCACTACCTGACCTCAAAAAGAAATGGATGGTACCCATATATCTGACATCTATCTGAAAACAACAAGTGTAAAACCGCCGTATATTATTGCAGTATATATAGCCATCTAAATATTCTGGTAAGCAGTTAGAGTGAGAATAAAATCAGCCATGTTGAAAATGGCTTCTTTCATAAGCTACCACCTATATCATAGAAATTATTCTTCAAAGCAAAACACTCTTCAAGATCTACCAATCTAGTAAGCTCAGCATTCTGTGGAGATGTAAGCTGGTCAGATGGGCAGTAGGTCTAGCTGCCCTGACTACAATGTAGCTGAAAAAAATTACTGTAAGTATGGTCTGCTACTTATTCTGATAATTCTCTTCCCTAATTGCCTTCAGTGTACTATTATTTTAGTTTATGTTAATAAATTGACTAAAACAAAATCAAAACCACATACTTTCAATATTCCACAACAGAGGACATATATACAATTATATAAAAAAAGGCCAGTTTCACCCGGATTTTCAATCCTGCACAACCACATTAAATTCAAATGAAGTGCTAAGGATTTAAGACAGGCCAGGTTTTGGCCCATTGTGCTCTTTTTGTCCTTCCATGGGATGAAAAGTGGCTCAAGAGCGACCGAGTGCCAACTTTAATTCCACTCATATCAAAACCAGGACCTATTTTGACACATTTCCAGCTCAAAACGTCTGTGCAATTATTATTATTTCATTCTGCTTGGCAGTTCTAACTCCAAGTGTCCTAAAAAATATAAAAGACAAAAACATTTCATTGTATGGATTCATTGCTGTCATTTGAAGCAAGAGGGGGGAAAACCCAAACAAATACAAAATGGGCTTGTGCAGCAGTGTTTTCAGGAGCCAGCAGTCAATACAAAGACTGTTAGCCCTCCCCCAAAGCCTGGATGTGAAGATGACTAGAGCTTAACTCCAAAGTACAGTAACACTATATACCGGAGTTAAACCTCCAGTTGTTTGTTTGTCAAAACATGTTAAGTCATCAATTTGTATCGACAATATATGTTCAGTCCTAATAATTACACGCAGCCACTACTTAGGAGAGTCTAATTCATTCAACACTGTCAGCTGTAATCGCTGGGATCAGAAAGATGTAGCTAATTCTGAAATGAAACATGACTGGTATTTGGAAGGGTTTTTGTTTTGGTTTTTCCTAACAGCTTATCAACGACAACAGTTGCTATTCAGATCCTCCCAAAACACTTAGTAAACTCAGAGACATTCTGATGCCAAAACCCCAACCACCTTGTGAAAACTCTACTAACACCGATGAGAAATTTCAATGCCGAGATGTTTGCTTTTATTTGAAGTATTCACACAGTGCTGAATGATTAATGGCTAGGATCGGCAAGGAGCAACTAATAGTGAGAGAACGCTGTGTGGCTATGGCGAAGCTAATAAGAAACCTAAGACAATACACTGGAGCAAAGTGACCTCAGCAGAAGAATTGGGTGTGGTAAACAGGTCAGGGACGAGTTATGTTAGAAGCACTTGCTTGCTCTAAGTTCAGAGCAGTTAACCATGGCTATAAACAGCAGGATATTTCATTTATGTTTGATTGTTTTTTTTAAAACACTGGGCTGTTAGTTTACTTTGAAGTACAACCCCGATTGATCCCGCACTGAGCTCTGTCCAGGGGGAGTCCTTCACCCACATGAAGCATTGCTGAACTTAACAGGGCTCCAAGCAAGTGGCAGAGTCCTCCAGCATGGAGCTCATTGCAGGATCGGGGCCTAACAGGCTAGGGAAAACCTTAGTTTAAACACTGCTTATAAACACTGGCAAGACTGCCAGGCCAAAGAAATACTCATCAGAATGTGTCTAGTTCCAGATTCTCCAAATGGTTTAAAGGCCACTGCTGAAAGAGTCCTATGCAGGGCGGTGGTAAATCTAAGGCTAAAGTCTATTCTTTGGTGTCTTTTTGTTCTATGTTTGTACAGCACCTAGCACAATGCAGTCCTTGTTCATGACTAGGGCCCCTGGATAGTACAATAATACAAACAATAAACAATAGACAATTATCTATTCTATTCTATCTAGATTCTTATACTGCACTCATCACTGTAGTATCTGAGTGACTTCCAAAGTGCATTAAGCAGTATGGCTAACATCTGTCATGGGTTTGTTCTCTCATCCTCTCCTGAGGGGGAGAAGTGTGTGCAGCTGAATGTTTTATTTTGCATTGCGCTTGCACGCAAAACACACACAGAGCTATCCGTGTGTTAGAAAAGGCAAGGCCAAAGAAATGCGCCTTGCACCTAAAGCAGGAGGTGGGGAGGTGTGTGATGGTCCTTAGTTCCTGGGGCAGTTCATTCCACAATCTTGGGCCAGCCCCCCAAGAGAGCTCTAACAGAGCAAAACAAAACCAAAAACAAAGAAACCCCACAACACCATTTCAAAAATCATCATTATGATAATATTTCTAATGGTTTAGAACTATCAAGTCTATTTGGAAGCTCCATGTTTGCAAAAGCTGCTCATGATTAATTTCCGATTCTGGTAAATAAATTCCTTGATGGAGATACCAGTAAGCCTGTGAATTGTAGTCAATGCCATACAACATAAAGCTTTCTGAAGTCTGCCAATATACATTATAGCTAGAGTGTACAATACACAACCACACACATGCTTCTATTTTAGTAGTTTTACCCAAGAGAAGAATTTTTTTTGGTCAAAAATAAAAAAATTGCAGAAATGTGTGTGTGAGAGAGAGATCTACAAAACAAAAAGGGGAAAAGTACTATTTCTGTAAAGCAGACCTGTATATGTTGTATTAATAAATATCTAAACAACCAACTTGCTATACTAAAGTCAGCAAGTTCAACCAGGTTTAGATGGATACAAATGCACTCCCATCTTTGCTTGACATTATCCCTGCTCTCTACCAAAAGTGTTGTCATAACACCTCAGGAAAAAAAAAAAAAAGAAAAGAAAAGAAAAGAAAAAAGGAGGCAGCTATTCCAAAACTACATGCCTGATGCTGCTGCAACAGTGAAGTGATTCAGTAGTGGCAGCCCGCCCTGTACATGCTTTTAAAGCCAGTTTTCCCAAAGGGGAAGAGGTTCATTTGCAATTGTAATCACGCAATGCACAAGCAGAGAGAGAGATGGTGGAAATTCAGTGTGAGCTTCCCAATGCTGCCCTACCTAACTGGCTTAGAGGCACCTTGCAGTAATTCAGGCTGTGCCACATTAACAATGACAAAAGACATATGGTGACTTTGTAGATGAAAGAAACTCTGCTTACTGAGGGGCAGAGTTAAACACATGACACTCTTCAACAGGGTCCTCTGATTCTGCAAGCTTTGTAAGAAATCCCTATTTGTGCGGTGTTTATTAACCACATATGCATATAAGCCTAGCCACTGACCTGCACATTTGGCTGTTTCTATTCAATGTCTTAAGACATTCCCATTAAAAATAGATTTAAGAAGGAGAGAGCAATTAAAGCAGCTTTAATTTCAGCACAAATACAGAGCACTGCAAGTTAAAGTTTTATCCCCCTTAAAAATAAACAATGGTAAAGAAATCTGAGAAAAAAATTAGTTAAAAAAAACCCCAACATGATGAGCAACTATGTCCAGAATCAGACATAGCCTACTCCATTCACTGCCCTCTAGCATTTTGCCATTGAGTATTGCTAATGGCAAACAGCACAGAACAACTTGTTATATCGTATGGCACAGAAAAGAAACAGTACACACAAACGCTGAAGGTGCTTTACAAAGGGAATAAAATTAAAAAAAAAATCTCAAGGAAAATGCACTATATTACAAAACCACATTCTAGATAAAACAAGATCTCCGCACTATCATGTCAGTGGTATAAATCAATGACTGCTGAGGAGGAGGGGAAACAAATCGACTCTATGCAGAGATTCTCAAACCTTTCCCCCCCCCACACACTGCAGACCACATCCTAATAGAGGAATTTCTTGTAGACCACCTCCCCTCCCACTCCTGACTCTCTGGCCCACCTATTTCTCCCATGTGTGATCCCATAGCATCCTTGTGGTAACCACAATTGCCTGTGTGGGAAAGTAATGTTAAGAACATATTTAATAAATTTCTTAGCTGTCTTTTAATAAAATTTAGCAGCTGGAAACAGGAGTGCCAGCACCACAAAACTAGTCTGCTCTCTATGGGCCACCAGACATTGCACTGTGGAACACCAACCACAGTTTGGGAACGTCTGCTCTAGGGATATGAACTTGGATGCAGTCAATGCAGATGTAGACGACTGATACATCTCATCATTAAGGCTGTGTGTCTGTCACGGATTCCGTGACTTTCTGTGATCTCCGTGACTTCTGGAGAGGCCGCTGCTGAGGCAGTCTCAGGCCACTGCACCCCCACCCAACAGCAGCAGTAATTTGGGTGTAGGAGGGGGCTCAGGGCTGGGGGTTGGGGTGCGGGGCGATGCTTACCTCAAGAGGGGCTCCCCAGAAGTGGCCGGCATGTCCCTGCAGCTCCTAGGCGGAGGGGCCAGGGGGCTCTGTGCGCTGTCCCTGCCTGCAAGCAACCCCCCCCCCCCCCCCCGCAGCTCCCATTGGCTGCGGTTCCTGGCCAATGGAAACTGTGGAGCCAGCGCCAGTGGTGGGGGGCCAGGGCAGCGCACGGAGCCCCCTGGCCTTCCAACCCTTTGAAAGGAGCTGCAGGGACATGCCGTCTGGTTCTGGGGAGCTGCGCGAAGCCGGGTAGGGAGCCTGCCAGCCCCGCAAACCCTCCCCCCCCCAGCACCCATGCTCCCGCCCCCGGCCTTCCTCCCTCCCCAGAGCACCCCCGGTCCAAGTTTTAGTTAGGGGTATATAGTACAAGTCATGGACAGGTCACGGGACATGAATTTTTGTTTACTGCCCATGACCTGTCCATGACTTTTACTAAAAATATCTGTGACTAAAACGTAGCCTTACTCATCAGTTTCAAGTTTGCCATTGAAGAGGTGTCACCTGCCAAAACAATACAGGTGCCTCTATTTTAAAACAGCAGGAAGGGTTGCCTGTCTTCCTCTTCCTAGGACAGCTTTCTCGAGTCTAGACATACTGGAGAGTTTGGTCAGAGGAGTCACTGGACATAGTCCTGAGCCAGAGCTCAATGCAATCAATAAGTCTTCAATGGGCTGTGGATAAGGCCCCACGAGAGCTTACTCTCTCAGCTTGGACTGGCAAGAATACCAGTAGATCCTCTAATGGAAGATAAAGCAATATTTGTATACCAAGTACAACTCACCTACTTAATATAGAATGGCACTGTCAGTTTACATAAATAGGCAACTTCCCCATACTGAAAGCCAGCCACCTATGTATT
Organism: Emys orbicularis; assembly: GCF_028017835.1. Lineage (NCBI taxonomy): Eukaryota > Metazoa > Chordata > Testudines > Emydidae > Emys > Emys orbicularis. Next base: position 118,294,744 of record NC_088684.1, read on the forward strand.
AGGTGTAACATGCAGACATGTAGCATAGTGGGAAAATGAGCATGCCAGGATCAGACTGCTGCTGTTTCATGAATCCAAATGCTGAGGTTTTTTGTCTCCAGTCTTCTTCTGTTTTTAAGAAACAATTTATTGCTAATGAATGGCTTTAAAAAAAAATAAATAAAGAAAGAAAGAAAGGAGAAGCTGACAATGAGTGCCTATATTCTGAGGTTTGCTAGTTCCAGCATGCTAAACCAGAACAGGTTGGGCAGCTTACATATTGGGGAGTGGGAGGGGAAGGGGGAGTTAAAGCTAGACATGCGTTAAGGTGGAACTACAGCCAGTACAAAAAACACAGTTTAAGATAGTGACAAAGGTTTTCCTCCTTATTCTCTTAGGGCCTGTGTCTACACTTACAGCACTGCAGCTGCAGTGCTGTAGCGTTTAGTGAAGACACTACCTGCGCTGATGGGAGAGCTTCTCCCATTGGCGTAGGTACTCCACCTCCCTAAGAGGCAGTAGCTATGTCGACGGAGAAGCCCTACACATTAGGTATTGCAACAATATATATTTTTGTACACATACCTCCACACTACAGAGGATGTATTCCAACATGCAGAGAACATTCCTCATAAAGCTCCCCAACAACCCGCATTTTTAGTGCTTGGTATATTGATCTATTTCCTCACCTGTTCCATCTTGTTAAAAATCTGCAACATGGCATATTGCCATTTGTCCTTAAAATGTTAGGTCTACAGAAAAATCCTATAACGCTGGGATTAAAGCAAAAGACAAACAGCTTCCAAGTCCCAAAGAGATTCTTAAATCTCTAGAGCTGGAATTCTATCTTTTCTTGCAGTCTTGTGTTAAAGATGGAGAGTGGAGGCAACTTTCCTGAGCAGGCAGAATACTAAACCCCTAAAGCAGGTGTTGCTCCTGGGCAGGTACTTATGAAGATAAATAAAGGTCTAAAAGAGCCATGTGATCGGTGACTAGAATCTACTATGTCAAGTGGCATGTTCTCGTTTGAACTGTGACATGGGAAACAAAGCAGCACTAAGCTATGCTGAATACATGCTATTATATGGAGATTTATGTTATTACCTGTGATGAAATTGGTATTACCCCTGTATTCCAGATCATCTTCCCCACTACAAACACATGCAAACCAGACACCCAAACCTATTGCCAGCAGTGCACAAAAGTGTAAGACAGTCTTAAAGTGACCAAGACCAGATTTACGTAAATTAGAGGGTCTGAGACCACACACCCACTCTGTAGACTTAGAGCATCCTTGACTCACTTGTATGTTCAAGAACTGAAAAGGCCTGGATATGCAAATATAATGCTGCTTATTGTATATGCTTCAGTTCTCAAGAACAATTGAGCCAACTAAGGACAGAGTATAAACCTTAACTCTGAACTTCCTTGCTTTTCTGGATTCTAATCAGACTCCAATATGAGTGTTTGTGTTAACTTCACAACTCTTTAATAATAATTGAAGAGGAGGGTGATATTTCAATGGCAGTAAGTGGAGTATGACATACCTGTAATCATGACATCTCCCTAAAGCTCTTAAGGTCCACTGAACTGTTGCGTACTTGGATATGACTGACCACAACAGCTCCTTTAGAGGCTTTATTTGTGTGTGTGTGTGTGTGTGTGTGTGTGTGTGTGTGTGTGTGTGTGTGTGTGTGTGTGTGAACTCAGTTTTTATTGATCCTGCACCGGCAAGGTTTATAGTAAAACTATTGAGACTCAGTGGCACTAGCACTTTCTGCTATATTGGTGTGTTCACAACACTGCCAGTTTTTCCGGTCCTTCACTTGGAGTCTTCATAGGTGCCCAGTTACTCAGAGCATACCTGCTGATAGTTTTAGTCTCCACCCAGTTCATGCTTTCACTATACTTACACTGCATATTACTCAAAAGAAAACACATTTTTAAATTAAAAAGAAAATCAAATGTGTTGTGTCTCAGTTTTCTGCTACAACTATAATTAAAATCATCTTACTTTGGAAGCAATTAGTTCTAACTGTGCAGTGCTCAAGAATCAGGGCATCTGCAAATGCTGAACAAGTCTATCCTCTCTCATATGCTGATGTCACAGCACCTTGATATTGGCCAATGATCCTACATTCATCATAAGACTGAGTTCGAGACCATGTCAAACATGACTTGTCCAACTAGCCCCACTCCTCCATAATTAGTTCAGTTTAAGGAATTCTGTCCAGTTTTAATTTCATGTAAACCAAAATTTCTCAGAAGTTAAGCAAGGACTCATCCCAGTGCATGAGTTGATCTAAAACTAAATACAAAGGAGAATCTAATGCAATGCTGTATCTATTATAAATGCACAAAAGTCAGGTAATTCATTATGGTCATATAGAAAATATAATTTGACTATATTGCACATATATAGTCTTTTGTATGCTGCTAATTTTAATGCCTTAATTTGTTTGTGCAAAATATCTGTACCATGGATGATGTGAAATGATCACTGATTATATTTATTACATATATATTTGTAAGGCATGTAGGCTGAACTTTTCAAAACTGCCTAAGAATTTTAAATGTCCAATTCCTATGAATTTTCCCTTAGGCCAGGGGTTCTCAACCTTCTTCTTTCTGAGGCCCTCCAGAACATGCTATAAAAACTCCAGGGCCCACCTGTGCCACAACAACTGGTTTTCTACATATAAAAGCCAGGGCAATTGCCTGGGGCCACAGGGGCCTCCATGAAGCTATTGCTCAGGCTTCGGCTTCAGCCCCAGGTGGCAGGGCTCCGGGCCCCGGGCTTCAGCCCTATGCAGTGAGGCTTTGGCTCTCTGCCCTGGGCCCCAGCAAGTCTAACACTGGCCCTGCTTGGCGGACCCCCTGAAATCTGCTCGCATCCCTCTAGGGGGTCCCAGACCACTGGTTGAGAACCGCTGCCTTAGGCAGCTCTGAAGAAGCGTCCAACTGAATGTTGCATTTAGGTCATTTTTGCACTGTACTTCCCCCTTTTTAAAAGGCAGAAAGTTTGTCACTGTGTTTAACTATGTAGAGCCTAAAAAAATTCTCTTCTCAACACGCTATCTAAAAATCAAACAAATGCAGGACTGTATGTGTAATCAGAGATTGTACAAATTCTATCCAGACTCCACATACTTTGAGGTTATATGCTATTTAATCCATTGCACCTACAATGCACATAATACACACCAGAAGGGATCCAGCACCATAATTAACATTGGAGGAATTCATGGGTGGGTTGCAGAGAAAGGATGCTTTGGCAAGGTCAGAAAGAGGGTCTGTAGAATCAAAAGTTGTGTGCAAATACCTAAAGTGTATGCACACACACACACACACACACACACCCCGTACCTGACGCATGTACCTATATTTTAAAAAAGTAAAGGAAATATGGTTTATGCTCAGGGACAGTAAGTGGGTCTCACTCATTTCTTAACCAATGTTTTGTAAACCTCACAAACTGCACTCATTGACTAATGAAGAACTTATACACCCAAATTTTAAATGAAAGCTGCTTTCAAGCTCTCAAAACATTCAAACATACAAAAGTGGGGAGGAATGGATTCTGAAAAATGTCTTACTCAGAAGGCAGAATTGTATCATTCCCAACAACAAAAAACAGCAGCAGTTATGACATTGCACACTGACTTGATCCTTTTCAAGAAGTTTGTGGAAATTGCCACTGAATAAAAACAACATGGATGAATTTTCAGAGTAGCAGCCGTGTTAGTCTGTATCCGCAAAAATAACAGGAGTACTTGTGGCACCTTAGAGACTAACAAATTTATTAGAGCATAAGCTTTTGTGGGCTACAACCCACTTCTTCGGATGCATGAAGTGCCTTCTTAACTCAAAGATTAAAAGAAAAAATGACGTCTTTGACTAGAAGTCTTTATAACAGTTTGCCACAGCAAAGCTCCTGCACTTCTGCTCTTCTACTTAAGTTTCAAGATTTTTTACATGTATGCACTGTATGGGAGAATTTTTTTGGTTGAAATACCTAGGTCATCCCACCATTCTTTTCAAAACATGCTACGGAATCTTTAACAGCCACCAGAGACTGTCAAGAAAGGAGCCAGTATGTATCGATCTTACCTTCTGACATTTACATTTTATTAAACCTTCAAGTTTTATGGAAAGTTTGTCTGTAACAGACAGAAAAATGCCATTTAAAATAGATGTGTACAGACCATCCTAGTCATAAAACTGGAAGAGGATCCAGGGCAGGATGACCTTTTATCCAGAAGGAACTATTTTGGGGAAGCTCTGGGGATATTTTCAACTTCTACATTGAGTCCTTAACAAGTTTTGCTTCAGCAAAACTTGACCACAGAATTAAGTCAGGCAAGCAGTTTTAGACACCCCAAGTTCCCTTAATAAAAGATAGCACCACAAATACACAAGCAGAGCAACTCATTTGTTTTGTTTGTTTTTGAGGGTTGGGGAGCTGCAACTTTCAATTTCTTGTCAAAGCCAAGGCCCAGAGAGTTTCCCAAGGTTTTAATCTGCTAATTATTGGATACACCAACAACATACAGATACGGCAAAAGTGACAGCATGGATTAAAATACTCTCATAACATTTATCTACTCCAACACTTACTTCAGACTCTTCTTCAGACAGGATTTGAGGTCCCTATGCTTTCAGCTCTACAGAAAGCCCTCTTTTACGCGCGCGCGCGCGCACACACACACACACTCACATTTTCAGTGTAAATGTTGTAAAGCGTAAGCATATAACTCATTCACTGGGAATGAGAGAAAAAAAAAACCCTGCTCACCATCTTTCTAGCACAAGTATGTGTGGATCTGCATGCTCTAAATAGCAGTGGTCCTGTTAAGACAGCCTGCATTTTCAGGTTTATGTCTCAACCTTAATACGATTTTGAAAAATAGTTCTTTAGTTCTTTTCAAGAACAAGATTAATAACAAACTCCTCCATAGGGTTGTGTGTGTTTTGTAAGACATAAGAAATAAATGGATTCACTCTTTCCAGTGTTCCCCAGAAATAAATAATATTGGAATACGCAGCCTCCAACCTCTCCTCTCTCTCAAGGAATTCCACTCCCTGACAGACCCGGAGAGATCCCCCCCACTTCAACAACCCTTCTCCATTAAGTGCAGCAGTTCAGCAGGGTCAGTGCCCCATTCAGAGAAATAAAAGTAAAATAAATTAACTTCCCTTCAGTGTCTATGTGCCATTCACTGTTGTTCCTTGAACCGAACAGCTCTTCCAGATGAAGGCTCCATGTTGGGCACCTGGCCCAGTGCTTCAGGCTGTACAGTGCGCCTTCCAGTAGGGAGCTCCAAAGTAGCAGGACATTTTGAGCAGCCTGGTAGCCATGACAGAGACCTCTCAAAGATGCCCTCACTCACTCAGTCCAGAGGACAGTTACAGTTCCCCATTTAGAATGCTGACCAAAAGTCATCCAGTTCAGAAAATGAGGCCACGCTGTTCACCTCAGTTTCAGAAGAAGTGCTGAAACAGTGGTTTTTTTCTAAGCTTCTAGCACCGGTTCGGCTGTACTCGTGGAGAGAGGGCGTAAGGTCAAGGAGGATGACAGAGTCAGAACTTTAAGAAGTCAGAGGCTATGACTCATTCAGAAAAGAAACAGAAGATTTATTCGGAAGGTTGAGAAGGATAGCCTCTATACATCCGGCAAGAAATGTAAAAGAAGCCAAACTGCAGATGAGGGAGGCTAGGACAACTTTGGAGTAAAGATTAGGACAAAAGCCAGACAACTATGAAAGTCAGATTAAAGGGCTAGGTATGAATTAATTTTACGGGGGGAAAAAAAAACAAAATACACTGTATATACACATGCAGCATTCACATTTCTTTCCTTTCAATGGCTTTTAGGTAAATACAGTATTAGGTGGCAAGACTCCAATGCAGGGCAAGGAGCATTCAAAGTTACCTTTCTTCTTCTACAGCAGGTCCACAAATTACTGATCTATTAAACATCACTAGCTCCCGGCTCTGTGTGATACCCCAGCATGATCTCTGCTCCTGCCATCACACCTATCATTGGAGTCTGCCAATAAGGGTATAAAAGTCTCTTCCCTCTCCACTTGGCACGTTTTTTTGTCATCTTTTAAATATTCTTATTTTAGCACAAAATATTAAAAAGAAAACTAGAAAAACTGTGCAATCCTGGGGATTGGGGACGGGACTGGCCTCCCCCCCCCCCGACAGAGCACAGGTACAGGTGACGTCAAACTGCAGGTGCAGAGTGCCTGTAGGAGCTTCACACCAAGAGGGAGCTAGCAAGCCATAGCGCATCTTCGCTTGGCAAAGCTGACATAGAAGTAAGTTTTGAATGTAATGTGATGAAAAGCCTTTACCCTCGCTCATTTATGGCTTGTTGGACTCGATGCTACAGTTGTGTTTGAAATCCATATAAAAGAATTTTCTTTGGACCGCCTTTAACTAGAAGTACCTGGTTTATACTTCAATAGGGGCAGGATTTCACCCTGCGGGTAGTTTGAGATCATCTTCTGCAATGACAGACTAAGTCAGTCCAGTGTGAGACTTCTGCAACATTCACTGAGCTGCTGCAGTCTGAAATTGGGCAGTGAAATAAGAGCCTTCAAAAGGTTTGTTCGTTTTTAAGTTTAGTGTCTCAAACCTACACCCAGATATCGGACAATGGAAATGCTGTTTATAGGGAGTCTATTCCTGGTGGACCCATCTTAATGCTCTAAATAGCTGCTGCACTGCATGCTATTTGGCTTAAATGAAAAGCCTCACAAAAATTCAAAGCATTGATATTGTTTTGATACATTTATTTCCTTTAGAGAAGTCATTTCTTAAGTCAACCATAGCCTGCATTCTGGCTGATCTGCCCTTCCTTGGGGATCAGGTTTGCACCTGACTTGTTCTGTTTAACACATGACCTCACAAAAGAATGACAAGAGATGCACCCACTGTGAATCACAGCAGTGAGATAAGCTTGTGGGCTGGGAATCTGAAGTACCATCTCACCCCTAGGGCAATCCCTGCTGCCCAGTAAGGAGGCACATTAAGAGAGCAGTGCTGGTAAGCAAGCACTTCTGCTGGCACTGTACCCATTCTATGGTTAGATCAAGGATCATCAGGTCTGTCAATCACTTTTCATGGGCACTAAAACAAGTAACTACAGCATAAAATGAAAGAGATCATGTATTCCAATACTGTACGTTTATCAGTAACATGTTTCTGTCCCAGAACCTAATTTTCCCTGAATTTTTACCTTTTGGAAATTACTTGAGAGAAATTGTACCTAACTTTTAAATTAGCATTTTCCCATTCTGGCTGGCCAGGCAAGCTGTATCTTAAGAGACAGAGCATCTACTTGGAAATCAAGAGACTTGAGGTCGTTGGTGTGACTAGAACCAACTTCCTGTTCCCTGGAGAAAAATAATGAGACATGCTGAACATTAAAGCTAAAAAGATGGCAAACCCTCCACATTTGACCCCAGGTTTGGGAAATGGATATAAACAAAGCAGAGAACTCACCCTCCAATGCTGCCCGTCACAACATCTTAGACCCAAAACAAACAAGCCTGCCTTTGCCACTGCAGGGAGTACCGTGTCAGATACACAATATGTGAGAGACGTGTCAAAAGTCAACATACAGGAAAGTGTTAGTCTAGCAGAAAATGAAACCATCAACCTGAGAGCATAAGAGAGAAGATGGTTCCTCTATTGGCATCACATTAGACAGAAGGAGAAAATGTAACCCTGCAAATATGCACACAGTTTTAAGTTTATGTGCCATGTGAGTGTGTCTAGTATTACACCAGGGGCCCAATTTTTATCCTGCATTTCATCAGCCAAATAAACATTTTAGGTGCCTTAATACCAACTGCATTCAAGTTTGAAAACTTAGTTCTTCCATGTTTAAATAGGAGACTTTCAGCAATGTGTTTACAACTCCACTACTCCAACCCCCAATAAACCCCTTGGAGCACAGAAACTAGCATCCAGGCAACTCTAACTACCAGCCAGCTACAACGGCTACCAGTTTCACTCAGCAGAGGCTAGTATCCTCTCTCTTCAGACCCATCCCCTTCTAATCAGAAAATTATACAAATCACACAGATACAGATGCAAAAATACTGTCATTTTACAGTATCTTTTTAAACGCATACACATCATGCAAAGAGGATAAAACAGCAAGAAAAATGTCAAAGAAATGTTGGCCAAGAATTCATCTATGCTCTACCTCTGCCTAACTGAAATCACTCCTTTAAAACCCAGCTTTTCAGCATTGCCTACAAAAAAAAAAAAAGTTACTTAGGCTATGTCTACGCTACGCACCTTTTAGCGACACAGCTGCAGTGTAGCCGCTGTTTGTTGGCTCTCCCGCTGACAAAAAACTTCCACCCCCCCAACAAGCGGCGGTAGCTCCCGCTGACAAAGCACTGTTCACACCGGCGCTTTTTGTCGGTAAAACTTTTGTCATTCGGGGTGTGTGTGTGTGTGTTTTTTCGCACCTCTGAACGACAAATGTTTTGTCGTTCAGGTTCCAGTATAGACAAAGCCTCACACTCGAACCAAAGAAAAAAACAGACAAGAACATACTCCTGAACCCCCACAAAGAACTAGCAAGATGTGCACTTGCTACCACTCTGGTCACTTCACTTATCATATCCCTTTCCCCTTACCTGTCTTTCGTTGGGCTGCTTTGTAAATCGTTAGTTCTTTGACACAGGGAATTAATCTTCTTATGAATTTGGAAAGTGCTTAGAATATTTTAGGTGTTACAGCAATACAAATGAATTAAGTCATTGTGTGGGAGAAAAATGTGGGTGTGATTAAGTGTTTTGCTTCCTCAGTCAACAACATGTATCATTATATATAAACTAAACTATAGTAACTTTTAATTTTGACAACCTGTTATAGACCTAGGAAATTCTTTGTAAAGAAGTAAGATGACTAGAGCATGCAAATATGTAAAAAAGGACAGGCCAAAGAAGAAGCCCCTTACTGATGGTATTTAGATATTTAACTACCCAATCCACCCACAAATCATGCAGATGTCTATATGAAACCTCTTACATCTGCCAAACTGAAGCTGCAAAGTAAGAGGCTGGTTGTTGCCCCTTTAAAATTTGAGCCCATATGTTATTCCTCAAGAGCCATTTATATGACAATCTAACCTCTGTGGCACCTGAACAAAAAGAAAGTAGCGCTTCCAGATATTATTTGTACCCATAGTTGATTGAGCTAAAAACCCATCCCCAATTCTTACATCATCCTAAAATCTAGCATTCTGGCAGTTCTGGGGGATTATTGTGACACAGAGCATATCATCACACACCTTCTTTGTTTCTCTCTCAGCAATAATGCACTATACATAATCCATACTTCCCTGCCCACGTAAAAGCCTTTTCCTTACTTGACAGTCCTGCCAAGGAAACATAATGCCCCCACATTCCACAATCCTTTCCACGCTCCTGTGTCATGATCAGCACTCACCTGTGCATGTTCCCATTGGTGGTGAAGGATTGTCCACATACTGAACATTTATAAGGCCTTTCACCTGAGTGCACCAACATGTGGCGATCAAGGGAGCTTGCTGAGCTCAGAGACTTTCCACAGATGCTGCAGGAATGGTCTGTCCCTCCAGTGTCAGTGTTATGCTAAAAGCAAGCAATGATTTTCATTGAATTCCTCCTATGTACTGCCCAGGAAATATCAGAGAACTGTAACAGCTAAAAAAGTAGTGGTGTTTTGGGTTTTTTTTTAAAGAGCTACTTAGCAGGGTACTCAACGTAAAGGTAAACCTTACATGCTTTTCTTTTCATTAACCCCTTCACTGCCACAAAACCACACCAGGAATGTCTGGCTGATGTAGGCCTACTGTGTTGTGCAACATGTCCAGCACATCCACTGTAGAGTGCAATGCAGGAGGGTGAAAAGGTATCCAGACACAAATGGTTAAGGGCAGAGTGGGGGGAGGGGAGGAGAGGAGAGGTGTTGTTTAAACTTGAAAGATCATTTAAAAATATGTATGCATTTTTGTCATGAAAGTGTCAATTTACATTTGTTTAAAATTAGTAAGTGACAGAATGTAGAGCAAAATTCTGCCATTGGATGGACACCAGATTTTTATGGCTATGTACGTGCCTTTTAGGGTAGAATCTGGCCCTTAGTTATTAACACCACATGAGGATCTTTACACAGACTAAAATCAGTGTGATATGTTGATGATGATGCTAATTAAAACTATATGTTTTAGCATAAAAGGGAAAACTGAAATACACATTTATCCAGTGGACACCAGAAAGTGAACCCACCCTCAATGTTCAAAACAGATCTTTTTGTTCCTTATTATGAAAAAAAGACAAAAGTTCCTTTACAAAACTACCTAAAAAAAAAAAAAAAAAAAAGAGAGAGAGAGAAGCAAGAGGAGGACATTTAGCTCCACAAAAAAGGTGCTGTTTGCTAAGTCACTTCTTTGTCTAGCTTCCCAGAGTTGCTGCACTCTGCATAGGACAGAAGTGCTTCAATATCAACCTGAGCTCATAGCTTCTGTGTTCATGGTCCTTAATTTGCATGGGTGTTGAAGGTGACTATGGTGAAACAGACAATAAAAGCAGGACACGTCTTTCTAATGGAAATGTTGTTCTGAATCCTCAGATTACTTTAAACTTCCTTGAAGAGGAAACATTTCATTGCTTGGGAATAGGCTGGGGTAGAGGGGAAAGAACCCTACAACATTTGTGCATTCCAAAAATAAATTTAAATATGAAGGCACAAATATGTATGTGAAAAGTGAACCACAGTCATAATGAAGGACTTCTGGGTTTGGACAAGGAATGATTTTTGTTACTGAAAAATGGATCTCTCTCTCCAAGTCACTGTGCTCTCTTTAATATAAAAGAACGATTAAGATAAGTAGTCAGCATACCTGACGAATGTGCATAGTTAGCTGGTGCTGTGTAGTGCAAATCTTCTCACACAGAGGACAGGTATAGGAAGACTTCTCTTCTTTTGTTTCCTGTAAGAAAAAAAACAGAAAAAAACAACAACACACAAACATAAAAGTAGAGAAACCTAAAAGCTAATATCACAACTATTGATGGGGATTGAAATCATACGCAAGAAACGTAAGAACATCTCTCAAAGAACAGAATAATAACTTGTATTTACACAATCATCATCCTGAAAGATCCCTAAGGAAAGCTTCAGAAACTTTATAATTTACAAATATGGGTCGCTTCACCCACCACAAACATGCAGCAGCTGTTTCACAGCTCACAGCAACTCTGCAACAGCAGTTTGGGACAGGAAGTGAAGGCAACCATTGTGACCAGCTGAAACTGCCAGAAGGAATTTAGGTGAGCAGAGCACAAGTACCCAAATTGGAAGTTGGCCAAGACGTGAGGGTTAACACCACTAATCTTCCAACAAGGACCAATGAGATCTTTAAACAAATCATAGGGGCCTACATTTTACATTTCATCCAAATGACAGTGCAGGAGCGCAGTGCCTTTAACATAACACTGCTTTGCACAGGGAAGTGCTGCACCTACTGAATCACCAACACCACTTTTTAGAGCATCTTGGATTTTTCCTGAAAGTATCCCACCCACATGTGGGCCAGAGCCAACCCTTCTTAAGTTTGCAAGATCTGATGAAATTGTAGCCTTCAAGAGGTAATGATGCAGGAGTATATGCGACACAAACAAACACAATATACCTTATTCTCCTTTCACACTGGTGAGAACCAGAGTAACTATGGTCAAGCCAGAATAAGAACAGCGAGTAGAGAATCCAGCTTTATATTATGAAATACGCCCTTGAGACATTGACTCCACCACCAAGCCAAGGATGCAATGGGACTCCAAGTGGAAATAAATTAATTTCACTTAGTTGGCCAGAACTGCTGTTAAGTGACGAAAGGCACATCACCGACAACCCTCCACAGAAGCACAGTGCATTGTTATTATCTGAGCCACCAACTAAAAAGCAAGAGTGTCTGAGACTGAAAACTGAACATGGTTCTTCTGCAGAACAGTGTAGCTCTCTACCGACCAGGAAGACCCAATGTTTGTTATTTAAACCCCTGGTATCTCAAGAATGCACAAAAATCATCAGTGTTGCAGCTGCCGAGTATCATGTTTATACTGAAAAGGTATGTTCTACTTGAACTTTCTTGCCTGCTATTTTAAGTATTCTTGGTGCAATAATGAAAAAAGATGAATAGCTCCTCCATCAGAGATACTGTGTATGTGTCCGTGTCCACCCATTTCCTCTTTCTAAAAAAGCTCACTGGAGATGTCAAATAAAAAACTTTCCAGAATGTATGACATACACATGAACGGAGGTTGCCCATTCCACTGAAAAGTGGATGGCTAAAATCCCTTATGGTTGTGTACTAGAGAATTTAAAAGTGGATGATGCCAATCAGGTGCTCGGAAAATTATTCTGAAGTCCCATGCAATTGAATAAAGCAGTAACTGCTCTATAGTTTTTTTTGGTTTGTTTGTCTGGGGTGATTTTTTATTTAGCAGGTGTGGGGGGGAGACCATCCTATAGAGGGGAATATAATTTACCTACTAAATTTTATAGAATTGTTCAAAAATAATGGTTATTTTCTATTCATCTCTAATAGGACTTTTCTGTATGGACAAATGGCCATTTTTCTGCATCTTTTCAGCTCAAAACAGAGTAAACAATAACACTGATCTCAAATCCCAAAAGCATGAGACTTGTGATCTAATTTGCAATGATTAGCCTTTTTTGCCTTCTCTCCTACACAAAGAAAAATCCTCCCACTGTTTATAGATCTACTATACACAACTCTCTACAGCAGACTTCACTATAACATTGACCAACGCCTCATGTACTTGACGTTCACAAAACACTAGAAGGCAAGTGGGGAAAAAAAAAGTTTCTCTGAAATCTGTACATCCCCAAGAAAGCTGATCAAATCTGTGCAGTAGAACATATCACATATGGAATATATATGTAATTAAAATACACATATTCCCCTCCACAAATGCAACTTTATTGCACACAACCAGTTTGTGGAGTAATGTTCAGCTCCAGTTATACTGCAGCTCTGTTAAAGTTGGCTCAGGGCTGGGAGAACAAACACACAGTGCTGTGAGGAAAATCCCTGCAGCTGTGCTGACAGTTTAGATGGTGTTTAATCCCCAGAGATATCTGTGAAATTATCAGTCAACTTCTTTTTCCTTTTTAGCTAAGGATACAATTCTACATGATACAATTAATTGTTTCGAAGGCTGCTTTCTAGACTGTCTGCTCTTTGAATCAGCAAATTAACAAAAGATAGAGTAATTACTGGTTCACCTTGAAGCAAAGATCAGACACACATTATAGCTCAGCCAGAGCTGATTAGTATTGACTCTGGAGTTTATTATTAACTAAAACCCAAACTTTCTCCAGTGCTCACACAGTACACACTGCATACCATAATACAGGTCAACCAAATCAAGGGTGGCTGACCACGGAATTCTAGTGACTAACAATGCAGACAAAAAAGTTTAGCATCACTTCTGTAAAAGCAGCATCGCTGAAGAATTAAAAATGCAACACTAAGAGTATGTCTTCACTAGCAACGTTAAAGTGCTGCCGTGGCAGCGCTTTAACATGGCTGTGTAGTCCCGGCACCAGTGCTGGGAAAGAGCTCTCCCACTGCTGTAAAAAATCCACCACCACGAGGGGAGTAGCTACCAGCGCTGGAAACGCGGCTCCTAGCACTGGTGCACTGTCTACACTGGCACTTTACAGCGCTGAAACTTGCATCGCTGGGGGGAGAAGGGTGTGTTTTTTCACACCCCTGAGCCAGAAAGTTGCAGCGCTGTAAAGTGGGAGTGTAGACAAGGCCTAAATATCTGAGTTGCTGCAGTTGTGCTGGTGTAAGAGCACTTCCTGAACTGAAAGATAAAATTAGCAGCTCATTTGTTAACTACACTTGCTTAAATAAAGCAATTTGGCAGTGCTCTTCTGCACCCAACTGCTGGCAAATCTCTTTAAGAGTTTCACATTAGGTAGATTTGTTTTCTTGTTTTTCTCCCTTCTTCTCTCTTAAAAGTGGCCTGAAGCCTCTTTGTAACATCTTTTCTTCAGGAGAAAATAAATGAAAAGTTATAATAGATGAGGATTAATGTGCATGTGTGTTTATGAGACTCTAGGCAGACCAGAGCCAAGATAAAGGCAGCATCATAAAAAGAACCATAGACTTGGGATAAGGATTCAGGAGAGACTGTTTCACTATAACCCCATGGAACATAGCAATGAGACATAGAAAACCAAATAAATTCTGTTACCCTTTTACTATACCTCGGGTGTGGGATGGGGGCAATTCTGACCAGAATTTAGACTCATATTTGCAATGCACTGCACTGAAACAATTCACCACTTGTAATGTGCTTTGCTGGAAGTAGAAATTTGCTGCATCCGGGGTTGCTAGAGTCAGGCTACAAAACAGACTGATACAAACTTAATATTGCCCTGAAATCCTGTCAATTCCATTTTTTCCAGTGAGACAAGTATTTACCTTATTGGTGGTAACCTATCTCCACCTAAAAACAAATCAGCTATTTTATTAATTAATTTATTTATTTTTACACTGTAAGAATCCCTCTTAATCCTGTCACATTTACTCCTTGAGCGTCCCTTGATCCGATGCCCACTGAAATATCAGGTGGAATAAAGGTCAGCAACGCTAACAAACTCTCCTGAAGCCAAATCACGTGGTGTCCTAACAGCAGACAGCTGTTTAGTAGCCCTGCCACTGACACGAGTCTGAACAACACACTCCCACTTAATGTAACTTTGGACTGTGAACGAACGTTAGCGGGCAAATCTTTCATGCCAACTGCCAGACAATATACTCCTATGTTCGCATTTATCTTTATGTCACCTGACATATTTTTCTTTTCAATTAACATATTTTAGTTTAGAGGAAATAAAATCTAAGCCAAATCAGAAGCCATTTATCTGAAAGACTAGTTTGTAGGCTATTAATAAATTGCTACAGGAACATCACATAAGTAACACGGTTTTGACTGATATTCTCTTCTTTGTGGTGGTATTGATACAGTGCCGTCAACTGGTAAATGTGATAAACCTGATCACCCCCTTCGCATTTGCATTGCGTTATGCAGTAAGTCTATGTATTTGTTTAAAAAAAGAGAAAAAGTAGCAAAGACTATACCTTAAAGAACAATGTGTACTGGTAGAGGGACAGACTAAGGCCCTGACTGAGCAAAGCACGTAAGCCAGGGTAATTCAGTGGGAATACTCACATGCTTAGAGTGAAGCATGTGTTTAAGTGCTTTGCTAGATCAGTGTGCAAATGACAAGAAGGTCTTTTCCAGCTCAGATTTCTATGCTTATTCTGTGAAAAAAGTCACAAACCACACATGGACTTGTGACGCATTTCAGCTAATGCCACCATGTACTATTTGAAAAGCAAAAATGACAATGAAAATTAACTCCTTTTCCTCCACTGTGAAACTCTCTCACCCATTGCATGCTTCGAATTATATACCTGGTTCCTCCTGCCAATCCGATTTGGTGCAGGAGACTTCGATGGGGACTTGATGTTTTGAGAGTTCCCGCCATTTTCAGCAATCTTCCCCACACTCATTACTGCTGACATCATGGCATCAATGGACGACAAGTCTGTACCTTCCAAACTGTTTGGTAAAGTTGGTGTCTTGTAATTGGTTAAGCTTTTGAGCTGCTTCTCTGGAATTGTAAACAAAAAAAGTTGCTGAGATTATCAGTTGGAGAGCTAATGGTGTGTTCAGCAGTATGCAGCTGATGGAAGAGACATGGTCCATGCCTCAAAGAATTCACAACCTGTGTGATCTGAAAAAGTAAAAAACAGTAGTTCATAACAGTTTGGGGTCCTTTATTAACAGGAAAGCTACTAAAGTTCTAGAAAACATAAGCCAAGTTGCGACTTTTTCTTTGAATGCTCTGTTCACATGAACTTGACCTTCAAACCCCCAATACAGTACAGTAGAATCTCAGAGTTACAAATACCTCAGGAATGGAGGTTGTTCAGAACTCTGAACAAAACGTTATGGCTATTCTTTCAGAAGTTTACAACTGAACATTGAATTAATACAGCTTTGAAACTTTACTATGCAGAAGAAAAATGCTGCTTTTAACCATCTTAATTTAAATGAAACAAGCACAGAAACAGTTTCCTTACCTTGTCAAATCTTTTTTTTTTTTTTAAACTCTCCCCCTTTTTTTTAGTAGTTTATGTTTAACACAGTATTGTACTGTATTTGCTTTTTGTTGTTGCTGCTGCCTGAGTGTGTACTTCCGGTCCCAAATGAGGTGTGTGGTTGACCGGTCAGTTCATAACTCTAGTGTTTTTAACTCTGAGGTTCTACTGTAGAGAGTCAGTAATTCTGGGTTTAAAATCAGACGTCGCTTAATTCTCTTGTCATAATACAGCATCTTGTTGGTGTCCTGTGTCCACAGTGAAAGACTGGAGCACTGTTCATGAGCAGTTGCACTTGCAAACACATTGCCATGGTGGTGAGTAGGTGTTTTGGGTAATGTTACATTAAGGTATAAGAAGTGCAATGTAGAATATACATAGAATATTTATTCTACATCACATGTAGGAAGGATGTTCTTGTTTCAGATACTGTACCTAAATAGTTGGGGCACTAGGTGTGTGGTGTTCCAATTTATGGACATATTACGTAAACATTAACATACTAGTAAGTCTTTCATATTCTGCTTTAGAAACATAAAAAGAGCATGCTTTAAAACCCCAGCAGAGTCATCATTTAAGATGAGCAGCACAGAACCCAAGACTTAAAATCTGAATATATACAGGAAAAGCCATTATAAGAGATGACGTGGGGGGGGTGTGTATAACAAGGGACATGTACACTTGATCCTCTGTATAATGTGTTTTGGGGAAAGAAGTATGGACATTATAAACAGGTGTTTTATGAGGATAAGTAATGCTGTGCCAAGTTACTGGGAGCCAAAAAAGAGAGTCTTCATTTGTAAGCCTTCCAGTGGTGAGAGAGTAAGTGTTTGTGCTTCTGCTCTCTCTATATATAAAATGAATAGGGATGGAGAAAACTCTTACAAATCTTGCTGATCCCTTAAATTAATGAAGAACATAATTCTAGTTAAATAAGTTACCTTCATTTTCCTCCCTTGACTGCTGAACAATGAGGTTTTCTTCTTGCTTGCTGCTCTCCCCACTTAGTGTATTAGGCTTAGCAGAGTCTAGATCCTCTATAGCACCCTCTAGTACTGTACGAAGAAAGGGGGAGAGGGGAGGTAAGAAGGAGTACATTAACTATGAGGTAGTTTTAACAGAGAAAGACTTCATCCCCCTAATTTATGTCCCAGATTCAACTTGCAAAAAAAGGAGATAGAGTACATCACTGACACTACTGACATCTGGCTGAGAAATTCAAGTGTATTCTGCAGCTAGAGAATTTCAATAATTCAAGTTCATACATTCCGCACTTTCCTTTTAGAAAAATTACAATTTATTCTAACAGATGAATTCATGATGACCCTTTGCTTAATGCTAACAGTGGAAAGGATGACTGAAATTTCTGGTTTCAGAGTAGCAGCCGTGTTAGTCTGTATCCGCAAAAAGAACAGGAG
Organism: Emys orbicularis; assembly: GCF_028017835.1. NCBI lineage: Eukaryota > Metazoa > Chordata > Testudines > Emydidae > Emys > Emys orbicularis. The sequence continues at coordinate 118,312,357 of NC_088684.1, forward strand.
TACTTGTGGCACCTTAGAGACTAACAAATTTATTAGAGCATAAGCTTTTGTGGGCTACAACCCTCTGGGACCATTCAGCACATTTCTCATATCCACTGTCCCAGTTTATCAGTAATTACTGAAAATATACATAAGCTGGTGGAATTTTTCCCCCTCCTCTTGCTCTTTTTTTTTTTTGGAAGCCACACATGCACTTATCAAGCTATTGTCAGCAACTCTAACTCTGTGAGAAGGACACCTCTCTGGTTCAAATATGCCAGAATAGTTTTTTGAAGGCCTTTTTTGAGTGGCAGACATTCCAGGAACACAACAAAACATAACAAACAAACAAAAAGTGATTCCTGGGGGAAGATTTTTTTTCAGCAAGTAACATTGCAAAATGCAATTACAGTTTTAACAGAGAGTTGCACCATGGTAACATTGAAGAAAAATAGTTGTTACTTCACTATTGAAACAAAGAACATCAGCCTTTGGAAGCTTTACCATCTCAGAATTCAAAATGGTGTCTGTCAGCAGGCCTTTAACGGCATTACGTGCTTTTATTTCCCTATTACAGAGGCTACAAGGCTCAAATAGCAGCGAAAACAATAAGGATTATTTTTTTGTAAAAAGAATGAGCACATCTTACTGTAATTATCCCATTTAAGGCATCATTGAGCTTACACAATATGTTTGCACTTATGTAGCACTTCTCAGTGGATCCCAAACCGCTTTGCGAACATTAATGAATTAATAAAACATCATAGTGATGTCCACTTTACAGGTAGAGACAGGGCCGTCCTTAGGATTTATGGGGCCCTACACAGTATTATTAAACTGGTGCTCCTATGCCAGCGCAACTGGTGCCCCAATGCCGGCGCATTTGGATCTGTGAATACTGGTGCCCCTATGCTGGTGCAACTGATGCCCTTACACTGGCGCATTCGGCTCGGTGAATATGGCCCCTGCCTTCTGCCTAGTAAGGAGGCTGCCGCGCGTGCTGGATATGGGGGAGCCGACCCGCTCTGACCTGCTGTCCTAGTCATAGGCGTGGACTCTGTGGGTGGGTGCTCCGGGGCTGGAGCACCCACAGAGAAAATGTAGTGGGTGCAGAGCACCCACCGGCTCCCCCCTCTGACCCCTTCCCCCGTGCCTCTCGCTCGCCAGTGGCCCCGCACTTACCAACTCCTCCCCGTCCCGCCCTGCACTTCTGGAGCACCGCAAACAGCTGATTTGCAGCCAAGCTCTGGGAGGGAGGGGGAGTAGGTGAGGAAGAGGCGGGGTGGGGGTGGAGCAGGGGCAGGAAGAGGCAGGGCGGTGGGGGCTTGGGAGTGGGGGCAGGACCTGGAGCAGAGGGGGGGTGTCGAGCACCCCCTGGCAAGATGAGAAGTCAGTGCCTATGGTCCCGGTGGTGCCCTAAATTTTCGGGTGCCCTACACAGCCGTGTATGCCTAAGGACGGCCCTGGGTAGAGAAACAAAGGCATAGGGAGACAGAGGGCCCAATTCTTCCACGTTTGCTCAGGCTGAATAGCTCCTTACGCCACGCCTACCTTCACCTCAGTGGGAGGAAGGATGGCAGAATCAAGCTCTGAGGGACTACTCACTTGCTTAACGGTTACCCATGTGCTTAAGTACCTATCCTAAATCAGGACCTGAGTGACTTGACACACTGGGTCAGTAACAGAGTTTAGATTAAAAACCTAGGTGTCCTGATTCTAGTCCTGTGATCTACACACTAGACAATGCGGTCTGCTCCCTAAATTGGGCTTTTATAAACTGTATGTTATACTCTCCTGACTGACACACTCTCTCCCAATTTTAATACCTTTCCACTCAGAAAGCACTGATTTTCCCTTCTGGTGTGGGCCTGATCCTGGGAGGGGCTGAGTATCTAAAATGGCCACTGAGTTCAATAAGGGTTGCAGGTAAGGTGACCAGACAGCAAGTGTGAAAAATCGGGACGGGGGTGGGGGGTAATAGGAGCCTATATGAGAAAAAGAACCAAAAATTGGGACTGTCCCTATAAAATCAGGACATCTGGTCACCCTAGTTGCAGGTGACCTGCACTTCAAGATCAGGCACTGCGTTTCTAGCAGAATTCCAATTAATTTCTTTGTTATCTTCCTCATTTTTGCACAGCTCTCAGATCAGGGTTTTTGTTAGCTGCAGTGTCAGCTTACTTTATTTTGGCCCATAAAAGTGATGGCTTTTTACTTTTTAAGTCTCAGCAATGAAGGGTTCATGCAGGAGTAGATTTATTTTAAAAACAACAACTACAAAAGTAAAAATCACAACATTTCCCTAATAGTTTAAAATTTTTGACATTGGCCCAAACTTAATCTTACTTAACAGCATCCCTTTAGTTAATACAACAGAAAAACTGGAAAAACTATTAAACCATTTTTCTGTTTTTGTTAAAGCGAACAACAAACTTAGTTTAACCATCTTTCTTTCTGAGCAGATCAATAACTATTCTTGAATTTTTCACCCAATAACCAACATGTAAGTCCTTAATTATTAGATACTTTCTAAAACAGTCAAAAAAAAAATCTATTTAACCACTGTGAAAACAGGGTGTGGTCCAAGGTAATTTAAATACCACAGGAGGTCCTTTCAGAGAAATAAATTCTGAATTCCTAGCATTGTTTTTAGTTGTTGATTCAAACTGCTCATCAGAAAGAAAGAAAGAAAGAAAAGGGCAGACATGCAAACATCAGCCTGAAATCTCACCTTCAGTTTTGCAATCTCTGTGCAAGTATGCCTGGTATACATCTTTCAGAAAGGGCACAATACAGTACAATTGCAGCCCATAACAGCTTCTGTTTACAAATAGCTATTTTATGACTGAAACTAAAATACAGCTTTCTGCCAACTCAAACAAGATGTTTGGATACTGATCTTGTTTTTAAACAGGACGCCAATTTTTTTCTGTACATTAAAAACTTCCTAGTTTGCAAACAGTTTAAAGAATGAAACTTAATTTCTGCAAGAGTAAGTATTATTGGAGTGCACTAAAATATATTCCAGTACTGTTGTGGGAAGGAAAACTATACCACTGAAACAAAGACAATAGCATGCATTGATTCTGGAAGCACAACTTTCTATTTGCAATAGGATATAGCAACAATAAGAATACTGGGCCAAATCACTTCTTCCTGTGGGAAAACCCATGGCAGGGAGGGGCCCTGGGGCAGGAAAATTCAGTGAGTTTTCTCTTGCAAAATTTATTACACATCTGGGGGGGGAGGGAGGGTGCATTCCCCCCTCCCCAAGTAGAAAAGAGAGGGTTTGGCCCACTGAACGTATTTCAGGGAATCAACTGGGGAGACAGAGCCAAAAGTATGGAAGTTCTATAACTGCCTGGCTACAGGATCGCCTGTCTTCTCAAGCTCTCAGGGATCCCTCTGCTTATTGCTGCACTGGGCAATTACCCCCTTCCCAATTAAAGGAGATAGGAGGTCCACAATGAAGAGGGAGCTCAGCTTGGAGGCAATACAAACTCAGGCTGCATTAAACACTGAACCAATCCCCTATGGAGTAAGCATTCCATCCTCACTCCACCCACATGCACACAAATTCAGAGCCAGACATATGACTGCAGGTTCCCTAGCAAGAATCTGTCCTTTCGCTCTGGTCCTGGCTGCTCAAATTGTGCTGTGGCTAGAGGTGTGGCATCTGTAAGTGACTGAGGCCATGCAGGACCACAGAAAGCTGAAGGCTGCAAATAGCTGTTTGTGCCAAAGGCGAGATTTGAAACAACTGACAACCAGCTTTGATGGGACAGTAAAGAAGAGACTTGAACAAAAATCATGCAAAACTTGTTGCTTCCCATTCAGTCTGAACAGGAAGGCATTTGCTAGATCTATTTCCTCCTTTGGGATAAAATGTGACTCCACAGTATGCTGAAACTCAGCTTATCAACATTTACTCCCCGCCACCCCCCCCCCCCGCAATTTTATCTTAAAAAAAGATCGTTCTTGATAGTTACAGCATCTTCTCCTTTCATTTTAAAAGCACTAGTGAGAAAGCAACAGGAGAACCTTGGTTACAATCTTTAAAGGGGGTAGGAAGAGGGAAGGAAGAAGAGATGATGCTTTTTCACAATCACTCGACTCACCACAGAGAAGCTGCTACAGAAGCAAAAAGTGTGCCCCAACCCTTTGGAGCTATTATAAGTTTTTACTACAGTTTGTTCTACTGTCTTGCACATGAGCGCTCCCTTTGGAATAGATAGGAAGAAGCACACAATACACACAGTGCAGGCAAAGAAAGGGCAAACCTGATGTATAGCACAAAGCTGCTCATTGTTCCGCTTAAAAAAAACAACCCCAAAACCACATTAATGTTAAAATACAAGCTGTGAATTAATTGGGCCAGAAAAAATTAAATACTTTTAGCTAAACACTTTTCTTGGTTTCATTAAACACACTATGTTCTATACTATGGATAATCTTTTCTTTTGTGGGGAGGAAGGAGGATTCCCATCTTAAAAACACATACTAAATGCATTTCAAAACACTTTTCTGGGCCTAAAGAGCATTACTACTCCTACTTACCATCCCCCTAAAATGACCTACTTTTTCAATGAGAAGCGCAACCAAAGATTGTTTAAATGCAAGTCCAGGCAGTGTTACTAATACAGAGATTTAGAGAGGAATAACTTTCTTCAAATCAGCAAGGGGACATCTTGTCTGGGACAAAAAGCCCATGATAGCTTCTTTCTCGGTGTTCCTAAAGATACATCTCATAGATTGCAATTCACCTCCATTTAGAAGTCCAGTACCAAACCTATTTACCACTAAAGTTGCACTTGAGCCTTCAAATTAGGACTTAAGTGAGACGTAAGTGGTACATAGGTCTCGTGCTGAGTTTCTGCACGGGAATGAATTTCACTCAGGGTATGCAATGGGAAACTGTTTCTCCCCACTCATCTCCCATGCTGTTGGTCACATCAAAAGAAGGATTACAGTTTTAGTGAAATTTTGCATCAAAGCCTCGAGGGTAGCAGGGAGGAGATGGGGAGGAAACAGGCTGGGTGGGAAGAAGAAAGAGTGATACTATTCAATGCCACTGCCTGAAGCAAAGGAAAACCAAAGAAAGTTTTCCAACTGACCTTTTTTAATACCAAGTCTGCCCTGGCTACTGAAGTATTGGTGCTGGCGAGGCCCCAACGGCAGAGAAGTTTACTGGTAGCGTCACCTCACTGTCACCACTGCTGGAGCACCAGTACAGAGCAGCCTATATGAAAAGAAAAGCAAAAAGGATAAGACAGCAGAACAGGACTTTATGGTGGCAGTTCTTTCTACTACTTACCATTAAGTCAAAAAGGCACTGAGACGATTTCCAAAAATGTCTGAATACACACACGTAAAGGTAGAATTTTACCCAGAGAAAATGTCACTCTAAACTCACAAAAACCAGAGAAGCACATCTTTAAGGGCCACCCTCCAACCACTAAACGGAGACTGCCTGTTTTGTTTTGAGCCTTTTATGTTATTATTCGTATTAGAGTTTGTTAGCAACATTTGGTGTATTTATATTACCGTGTCTATGTAGGTGTAATGGTTTATGCTTTTGCTTTGTTTAAAAAAATAAAATAAAATAACCGAACCTGCCATCTCTTCACCCTCAAAGATCCGTCAATATCTCATATGCTTATTTTTCCTCTATAAGAGCTTAGATAACAAAATACATATGTACCATAAAAGTATGTAGGATTGGCAACATGGGCAAGTTAATGATGCTGAAAAAACTACAGCCCTTTGAGTCACCATTGTGTTACTTCAGTTGCATGATGTAACTGTACTGAAACCAGTGCAGCTATACTGGCGTGCAACTAAAATAATGCAATGGTGAACCAGTCCCCTGCCATTTCGTGGATGAGATTCACCAGTATGCTCCAGCTGCCCTGTGCCACTTCAGTGACACAAAGCAGCCCTAATGTAATTGTGAATTTGATCTCTGTCTTATCTTTTGTGCTCGATTTCTTAACTTTAATGTTGCATCAATGTTTCTTCATGGTCCGATATGGTATGTTTATGTATATGTGGTGGGAACTGCCTCCCTAACTGAGATTAAGGTGTGAGGCAAGAAAGCTGGATCTACTGTGCAAGTACTGAAAGTGAGAGCAAAAACTGGATGGCCCCAGATACGGATTGAGTGCCTGGCTCTTCAATGGACCGGCACCTTGGATAGTCACTTACACCTGCACACAGGGGGGTGAAACTATCCCATTCTGATTGGGTAGCATTTTGCACAAGTGTGACTACACAAAGTGCCAGGCACTGAGACAGTGATCACTACTGACACACCCATATTTAGGTTGGATAGTTGCTGAAGAGTGTAAACCCCTTCTTTCCCAATCTGGTGGCAATCACGCCCACCTACAGAGTACCCAACAGCTAGCACATGACAAGGAAAGCTAGTCAGAAGAAACTCCACACATCCTTACTGCTCCTTCCGTTTCTGGGTTTAGCTTATTTAACAACAAAGTCCCAGGAAATAAGGTTCTACATATTTCAGTAGCTTCAGGAACTTGCTCAAGCGAAGAGGAGATCAGGATTTGAAAGGGATCTGAATAATGTTGTTAGTAGCACTAAAATTATCAGCTACACAAGCTAGGACAAAAACACGCAAGCAACAAACTGAAGGCCCACAAAAATCAGGAAGGAGTTTTCACTCCTCTCCTCTCTAACCCCTCATGCTACAGCATGGCACAACTGGAAATGAGGAGGCGGCTGCCTTCCACTGAAGCCGGAGGAACTGACAACCATCAGAGGAAGACACTAGATTAGATGGACCTTTGGTGTAATCCGGTATGTCTATTCCTATATTCCTTCTCTGCTTGCTAAAGACAGACACAAAAGCATTACTGTGTCTGCCATAAGAACTGCTTTGCATGTGTTCTGAAAGCTAAGACAGCTGTGTGAATGACTTAGAGTTCCAGGAAGTAGATGTGTTTCTTGGCTTTAAGTCTGGTTTATTTGCTTTAGACGGAGTGGCAAGCCAGGCAAGTTCCCTCCCCAAAGAGTGGCACTGGCTGCAAGAATACTGAGACGCTTGAGACTTCACGTAGTGTCTTTCAGTAGATAGATGAGCATTTCCCAGTTCTGGGCATTATTTTGCTCTTTAGACAGTATTGTCTCATCTCACTGGGCAAGGAGACTTTTTTTTTTTAAATACAAAGATTGAGGAGAACATGGCAGTCTGAGACCATACTGCTGACAGCAGCACCAGGGACTGACGGAACAACTTTCCAAACTCCCTGTCCTCAAGCAGCCAACCTTGGGGCAGAGCCAGGGGGAGGAGAATTCTATTCTGTTCTATATAGGTTCTTATATGGCACTCATTGTAGTATCTGAACTCCTGCTAGTGCTTTGTATCTCTTGGGGATGCCGTGATCAGAAGCCTCATTGGGGTGAAGATACAAAACAAGCCAGCAAGGAGAGTGGCCCTGTATACAGCCAGGAGCTGTTTCTGCAGAGAAGCCCTGAAAGAACTGAGGAAATGCCTTCCCTGTAGTGGCTCTTGGGCCGCCTTTCCCTCACTAAGCAGCAGTCAGAAACGAGAAGTGCCCTTTCTCCTGGGGGGGGGGGGGAGGAGGTAAAGGGGTACTTGTTAGACTCCTTTAGTGATGTGTTATGATAAGCAGTGCGTCAGATATCAAAGCACCACATGGCACTCCCCCTGGCTCAACCAGGAACTATCTTTTATTGAACCAACTTCTGTTGGTGAGAGAGACAAGCTTTCGAGCTTACACAGAACTCTTCTTCAGATCTGGGAAACTTATTCAGTGTCACAGCTAAAACACAGGATGGAACAGATTGTCTACTTATGCTAAACAATCTGTTCCATCCTGTAGTTAGCTGTGACACTCTGAATACGTTTTCCAGACCTGAAGAAGAGCTCTGTGTAAGCTTGAAAGCTTGTCTCTCTCACCAACAGAAGTTGGTCCAATAAAAGATATTACCTCACACACCTCGCCTAATATCCTGGGACCGGCAGGACTGCAACACTGCATTTGACCAGGAAAAACAGGCTGGGGCTGTAAAATAAGGAAACATGGTCTAAAATGCAACAGGTAAAGAGATCTGTGGTTGGGTCCTCTTGTTTGTTAAAAAATAAAAACAAACAAAGGCGAACCATAATACAGCCAGATCATTAATATGAATAAAGTTTAACCTTTGGGAAAGTTGTATATGCCGAGATGTCAGATACCCCTTTAAAAGGAAAGGATGGGCAGGCACTGTACTCCAGCTTATGGAAGGGATTTCACATCCAGGAGCCTCAATAATAGAGCAGATGGATTAAATCTGGAAGAACCAGATAGAAAGCTTGTGGTGAAAAGAAAAAAAAGGGGGGGAGTGGGAAAGAAAAGAAAAGAAAAGAAAAGAAAAGAAAAGAAAAGAAAAGAAAACCCTTACAACCCGAGACAAAGTGCTCCTGGATTCTAAAAACGTCTGCTGAAGAAAAGCTATGAGGACTACATGCAGGCAGAGCTGGACAACGGTGACATAGAGGCTGAAATCCCAGACGGTATAGCCAGTCCAAGCCATGGGATTCCTGCTGTAAAATGAACAGGAGGAGAGAGAACCTGATGAGAGGCATGATGCTGCAGCTTTGCCCTTTAAAGGCGGGCCAAGAGCAGGCATCTGTGTTCCATGCAGTGCAGCCAGAGCCTGCAATCAATTGTTTCTGAGACAAGTTACAAACGGGGACTTCTGTGTCTTATCAATTGGTCATGCAGATGCCTAGGCATCCACTGTAATGAATCGGTAGGGGACAATTGGTCTGGTTGTTCTTATTACAGCATTGTGAAAACAGCAGTCGTAGTAATGCTGAGACGAAGGAAAGCCACAAATTGGTGATGTCGAATTGCTCACTGGCAATCGGTCTTTGCACCTGTTGGTCAGGAGGGGAGGCCCGTCAGTCCCAACTGGTGGATCAGATGAGCAGAAACGTATCAGACATCACTCTGCAGTTTAATACCCTCCCCTGAAGCTGTTCGGGGCATCTTTCCTCATGGATTTAAGATGAGAGGGTTTAAAACTCAGATGTGTGTGTCAGGCACTAGTTTGTGCAGCAATTAGTGTCCTAACCCTGCACTTCTCACTATGTAGCTGGAGTTGCGTTGGCTGCAACAGGAAAAGGCTGAGGAAAGATTAGAGGAAGGCTGGATCATCAGTATGAAGCGTGCACAGGAAGCAACAGCAGATCTCCTGATAATGCTTTGCATCTCTGGGGGGAGCCCTGGTCATGATCTGCTACCACCTTATAGGGATTTTTTTTTTTTTTTTTTTTAAAGATACTCACTGAAGGCTTGGCTATATGGGGAATTTTAGCAATAGTGTCACTTTGGAAGCAGCATAGGAAAAATAAAACTCTTAGCCAACAATAAGAGTGTCCACATGGGGAGTTATACCAGTACAACTATACTGATCTAATTACGCTGGTCAGTTTCCCTGTATAGACAAGCCCTAAGGGGACAATATTAGAACAGTTTGCCAAGGAGTCCTGAACAGATCCTGGAACGCTGCTGCAGCAACGCCTCTGCCACTAATCATCTCCTTTTATTACAAACTCCAACCCCCTTGCTCACCCAGCTCTCAGTTGGGAACACCTTACACGGCTGCACCCCACAGCGCTTTGCACCTAATGAGTTAATTTAGTAAAACGATGCATGACATTAGAAAACTTTGATTAGAAATCAGAGGAATAAAAATGTCACGGTTGCCACCTATCACGATTTTATTACATTTCGTAAAATCTGATGGAGTCATGGTATTAAATGAGCATCTCAGCTTTTACTCAAAAAAAAAAAATTATTTGTATGTTTCCAGCCCTCACAGTTGTGGACAAAAGCTGGAAAGCATGAACCCTAGAGGTAAAAACAAACAAGAAAGCAAATAATTTTTTTTTTTTTAAAGTCTTATGCATTATAAGCCAATCATGATTTTTTGGGGGGTGGCCTGACAATTTTTGAATGCTTGAAGATGGCAATACTGTGGAGAGAGTTCCTCCTTGGTACAGCGATTCTCTTACACCCTACAATGAAGTTTTGTTTGTTTTCATTTTGTTTTTAATTCATAGCACATTCTACTAATGCTACTTTTAGATGAGAAGCTCACTGAAATACCACATTTGATTTAATGGGGAAAAGACTCAATTAAACAACAAAAACAAAAAAGTTTTTCCGATAGAATTGTTTAAGAACGTGCAGCTCTTCTTGCTGCTCTTTTCCAGGGAGCGTGCCTTGCTGACAGGATTAACTACTGCCAGACTCACAAAGCTGGAAGACAGCTGCCACATGGCAGCCATTTATTACAAGGCACCACTCCTTTAAAGTCAGGAAAGAGACAGAGCCTCTTATTTTCCGCTGTGTTATCAGCAGGGTTCCCTTGCTCCACAGGCTTTAGTGACTGGACTTTTTCTAAACAAACACCTCCTTTTCTCCCCACCTTGTTAACATCATCATATTACTGTCTTCTGCTCCTGGGTGAGCACAGGATCTATCCTCTCTACTGTGTATTCCAGACAAAAACTCTATTAAAACAGTTAAAAGCTCAGAATTTCTGTATAACACACACACACACTAACTCACTCCTCTACTTTACAATAAAATTTAATTAGAAAGTTTTAGTTTAACACAAACCAACAAAACGAAAACCAAGAGGGAGGGAGACATACTGGAGTGAAGGAATGCAGAGTTAAGGTACTATAACAATAAAAATTCTGACCCCACATATGTGACCTCTCATCCACCCAAAACACACATTTCTTTACACCTGCACTTATTTAATCTATAATATTGAACATGGAGTACAGAACACTATCTCAGGCTGATCTCAAAACCACTGCCTAGTCATTGACCTTTTCCGAGTCCACATGACCATGATGGGCCAGACACACATTTCTTTCCTTCTTGGCACAGACTAAAGACCTGACGGGCTTACAGGCCACCATCCTGCAGTCTTGCATCTTACTCTCTAAATAAGTTTTCAGACAACACCGTCCCACATTCCACTCTGAGCCAGACACACCAACATATCACATCCATTAAGATTAGATATCCCATTGTATATTAGTCATTCCCTTTCCTTCTATGATTTGCACCTCACTTTAGAGATGCAGGCCAGCTATGTAACTTTACCTTGTGCTGTCTACATACACTTGCTGCTGATGTCAGAGTACCACAGGTCACTCAAACTGAGCTCATGATTTCCCCCAAGAAGGAGAGAAAAGAACTTCCCGGGTGTAAAATGTATAATTTTTTATGCCAATTTTTTGATGTGAAATGTTTCTAAAGTAGTTGTATACATGTGAGCACATCCATGAGCTCCTTTAAGTGGGCAAGGCTAAGGTGGTTCGTGGAGCTTTAATTCTGAAGTCAACTGTTTAATTTGTTTTTCTATTCAAATGAGATTAAATTTAATTATGATATATGAAGTTGACTGCCCGCTAAACCTTCTAAAGTGTGTTGAGATCCTCGGATGGATGGCACTATGGGAATGCAAAATCATATTACTGTTTCTGAACATTAATTTTCTTGGGGGGGGGGGAAAAGGAGGAAAAATGCTTATGTTTTCATGCCTATAAGAAAATGAAGCAAAAGTGTTTAAATGAATTAGGAGCAGCTGGGCAATGCACCATCCTCCAGGATCAGCAAGGCTCCCATAGAGCATCTCACCCTATGACACAAACGGAGCATAGACGAAGTTTTTTGGGGGCCGAGGGAGTCTTTTTGTTCTGTGTTTGTACAGTGCCTAACACTAAGGGGGCCTGGCCTATGACGCGGGCTTCTCGGTTCTACAGTAATACATATAATAATAAGTTTAGCAATTGCTCATGGAACTCAAAAGTTCCCCAGCTTTGTTAAAGGAGCTTGGGAAGAATTCTCAAAAGACATTTCTGTATTTGGCTATGAGGATGGGAGGACACACACAACCTATTCTTCTCCCCTCCCCCCAGGTATGTCTGCTGACCTTCTACATTCCTTGTAGTATTGCTTTTGGTCCAATGGACTTTATAAGACCCACAGGCATTGCAAAGGGATTTTACAAAGTACACATGCCTCGCCTCGTAAGACCTACAAGGACTCCATGGAGGTCAGCACAGAGCACTGCAAGCACTGTAAGTTCTGTGGTGGTAAGCAAGCGAATGACCAAAATCAGCTGAGTAGGCCTGGTGACTGCTTAAGGGACAGGCTGCTCCTGCAATGCTGTATGCTCTGCAGGCCATTCCTGCTGACCTGGGAAACTCTGTAGTAGGAACAGTCTGAAGTTTACTGAACTCCAAGGGCTAACATCTTTGCTATATGGAGGTGCAAACAACAGTGAAGTCACCAGAATTGTGACCACCTGTGTCAGCAGTGAGTTTAGCTCTATGAGCTTCCATGCTCTGCTGGATGTATCAGTAAAGCTTTCAACATCCTTGAACTACAGCTCTGGTAGTATGCAAGGATCCTGGGAAAACACACAAGACTCCAGTGACGGACACAGCCATACAGAAAATCAGACATTATTGCTACTTAGGAAGCATCATTACAGAGGATGGAAGACTGGGTACTGAAGTCAGAACCAGAATAGCAAGAGTGAAAGAAACATTCTGGAAGAATAATCATCTGATGAGAACGGACATAAATCTGAAGATTAAATTCTAACTTAAAAATTATATTTGATCTGTGTTAAATTGCAGCTGTGAAACACGGACATTCAAATGATAAAGAAACGACAGTCCTTCAAATGTTGGTTTATAGAAGAATTCTGAAAATATCAGATAGATTGTGTCACCAACTGGAAAGGACTGGAATTCAGCAAATGCTAGTGTAAGCTATTACGAAAAGAAAGATTCAGTTTGCAGGGTACCTTTTAAGAGGTTCAGAGGGCGATATGCATGTTTACGGGCATTGGAAGGGAAAGTTGATGGCAGAAGAACATGAGGCAGAAAAAGAAGATCGTGGATGGATGATGTGGGATCCTGGGTGGATCAAGAGGATTATTCCTCAACAGAGAGATTAGCAGAGGACCATACAGAATGGGCTACTATTGCTGCAAACTTGCAGGCTCCATCTACACTAAAGCACCTACAGCAGTGCCGATGCTGCTGCGCTGCTGTAGCGCTTCTGGTGAAGACTCTCTAAACCGATGGGAGGGAGCTCTGCCGTCAGCTTAATAACTCCTGCCTCCGCGAGCGGCGGAAGTATGTCAACAGGAAAAGCTCTCCCGCTGTCTACACCGCCACTTAGGTTGGTATAACTTATATCGCTCGGGGCGTGTATTAGTCACACCCCTGAGCAATGTAAGTTATCCTGAAGTAACCAGTAGTGTATACAAGGGCTCAATTATGGAGATACAACATAAGAGGAAGATCATCATCAGCTATCTGGATTTAAAGGATCTTACAAACACCGCAGGCTTTCATCCTTCTACTCATCCTCACTGTAGAGGCTCAGTATGAAGAGACTACAATTCCTAGCATGTGATGTTCCACTTGTTTGGACCAAATTAGCAAACTGTGACCAGTTCTTTCCACAAGCCACACATCTATTACAAAACATCAGGACAGTTGCAGTGTGCCTCATTGTAGGCAGACATTTAGATACACTCCTTGATTTCCTCGCAAGTTGCTTGAGTATCTGTTGCTGGTCCTAAACCACCCTCCCCTACAAAAAGGAGGGGTAAATCAACAGATGACACAGACAACTCTTTGAACAATCTATCTATGAAAAGGGCAACTTGCTTCCTTCTCCCCTTGAGATACATATTGAACACCAAAACATAGCCTGTTTCAAGCCTCACAACAATAATTACACTTGTGACGGATTCTGGGGAGATAAACACAAGAACAGTTATTTTATAAACATTTCCATATCCAGCAGGAAGCAAAGTCCTCTGGCAGGATGGTATTAGTTTGCTAGTGAAACTAAGCTAATCAGTTTTCAAATAACGTATATACACTCACTGTATATCAACACTGTATGTGTTAATTCACAGATACTGACAATGATCCTGCCATTCAAACTCACTAGGATGAGCAATGTTCCTGTGTGTTCTCTGAGACAGACAGACTGACCCTGCTCCAATTATAAGATCAAGTTTTTTATAATTCCAGACCAGGCGACTTGGTTCTCCACTCGCTCATTCCGCTTTTGAGCTGGTTTGTATTGTAAAGTGTAATTCCACTGGCTTCAGTGGTGCCACTCATAACCTGCACCAGCGTACGAGGAAAATCAGGCCTAGAATACTTAAGAGAGCTGGGGAAAGTTCAGCAAAGGTTCACAGAACAGGTCACAACTATAAGAGCTCTGATTGCATTTATGCTTAATTTGAAAGGCCAATGGAACAGGAAGATCACATACTCATTCAGAAAAAGATATACACTCAATGTGAAAACACTACAGCTGAATTTGTACTTTCCTTTAGAGACACTAAACAGTAGCAAATGCTCCAAAATTAGAGTCTCCTTCCAGTTCAGATATCATCCCCTTGCAGTATAATGTTTCAGTGAGATCCTAATAGAACTGAGCCAGTTAGATCAAGGGAGATCACCTAGTATGATTGAGGGGGTTGAATCTCTAGATAATATTGCTGTTAAGTTTGAATTAGTTAAAACAAGAAAGCTGCCGGGGAAAGCAATACCACCAGCTCTAAATCAATGACTTATCAGTATGATGTGGCAGCACTCTGGTTAACAAATATGCTAATTTCATATATGGTGATGTGGTACAATTTATCTATTAAGAATTGGGCTGAGGCCACCAGACTCATTTCACTTGTTCCCTAATTCAGACTTTAAGCAAGGTTTCTGAAAGCAAGAGAAGGTATCAGCACTTGCCACTTAAACCCCAGCTAAAGCAGTATCTAAGAGTATGTCTACACTGCAATTAGGTACCCATGGCTGGCCTATGCCAGCTGACTCGGGCTGGGGCAAAGGGGCTGTTTAATTGCAGTATAAGCATTGAGGCTTGGGCTGGAGTCCAGCCTCCAGGACCCGGCAAGGTGGGAGGGTTCAAGAGCTCTGGCATCCAAAGCCCGAACATCTACCCAGCAATTAAACTGCCCCTTTGCCTGAGCCCCACAAACCCAAGTCAGCTGGCCCGGGCCAGCCACAGATGCCTAACTGCAATGTAGACATACTCGAATAGGTCTTTTCCATATCTAACTACTATGATCCTACACTATATAAATATAATTTATGAAGCTGAGCAACACACACACACACACACACACACACACACACACACACACACACACCAGCCCTGGGCGGAGAGGGGAATATCATCTACAGGATGAGCTTTGTTACAAATATAAAACACTACAAAAAATGATAACCCATAACATACCCCATAGCAAATTCCATATGGGTCATCATAGCCAAAACAAGTCTATGGATTCCCCACCAAATCCTCTTGTATAGCCCCAAAATATCACAAAAAAGGTTACTTCTGAAATGACAACTGACTTTAAAATAGCAGTAACACAGCTCCTAGAAAGGTGGGGGTAATTAGGAGGATTAGCACATCTCTGAGGGAAGTCAGAGGTTCTGTCTTGGCCATGTTTCATACATCAGTAAACCCAGGGGAGTGATCAGTTCATATCTGTGCTCCCTAGGGTGCCTAATTGCTTAACTGTCTTACCAAAACAAAAAGACTGTGCCAGCGTAAGTCACACTAAATTAAAGAAACACTATCCGACGAATAGCAAAATCATGTTTGTTCTTTTTCACTAGAACCAGAAAAGATTACATTTTGGCCACATATGGCACACACAGAACTCAGAAGACCTAAATTTGAGCACGTACTTGCTACTAAATTGGTAACAAATGCTCTAAGCACTCTCTTTCCTAAGACACCAACACTCATGGCAGGGGAAAGGGGGGCAGGGAGGAGGAATACAGTAAATAGAGATCAGATGCCTTGAAATAATAGTTCTATTCATTTAAACTCTTCTCTTAATTATTAAAGAGCCTACAATCAGGAATGAGCTTCAAATATAAAATTAGAGAAGAAAATAGCTGATTGGATTCTAGTGAAAAGCAACAGAGGGTCCTGTGGCACCTTTAAGACTAACAGAAGTATTGGGAGCATCTTAAAGGTGCCACAGGACCCTCTGTTGCTTTTTACAGATTCAGACTAACACGGCTACCCCTCTGATACTGGATTCTAGTGGCATCTGAAAATAAAAAGCCCCAGTCAGTAGCAGACATAGTTGCCTAAAAGCTTGCTGGCTGTGAAGTGGCTATGCCTATAGTTAATGAAGCCTTGTTTAAACAGTTGTTTGTGATGAAACAAAGGGCCCGATTCTCCCCTCACACACTGATTTTACAGCAGCACAACTCCACTGACCTCAGTGGAGATGCTCCAGATTACACCAATGTAAGCGAGAGAAGATTAAGGCCCAACATCTTTCAAAGCAGTTGAATAGCTTAAATAAGAAAGAACCCTTTTCAGTAAGACGACCCCTGTTCTTCCCTGTCCTTTTATCTTTTCTTAACAGTTTGCCATCCAGGAATAGGAGGGAACCCCAGCTGCAACAGCCTACACTTTTATCTTCTGCTGACCATGCAACAACACAAAGCTGAGTGCTGGATTTCCTGCTGCTTGCCTAAAGGGGCTGTTCGGCTTGTTTAAATATTGCTTGCCTTGGGAGTTTTGGAGTTGTGCCCAAGCAATGTACTGTATCTTCCCAGCATCCATTTCAGCATGTACTTTAAAGGTCTCTAAGTTCGATGTACTATGCCCTGCCGCACTACGGGAGGGGCTTGATGCCTTTAGAAAAGTCATCTTGTTTTTTTTCAAATCTATTCACGTGCCGTGTTCTGTTGCAGAGCTAACAAAGGGTCCCCGCCCCCACCCTGAAAACATACCTCACATTTAATTCAACAAAGGAAATTTTGAAACTAATTAAATGTGAGTAAAGTACGTTCTGGTATGAAGGGTTATCACGAGGAAGAAAACGAATGCCATGTATTGTCTATAAACGGTTATCAATGCTCAGTGCACAAACAGCCTGAGATAAAGTAGAGCCAGCAGCTGTGCACTACTTTCAATCACACAGGTGAGCTACAGTACAGTGACCCCGAGTTACGCTACGTTTTAAAAGTCTCCAGATTTATTTATTTATTTATTTTTAAAACCACACAGATATTTACTGGTTCCTCGGGACAGTGAAATTTTGAGCCTATATGATACAGCTGTACCAACCAAATTACAAATGTGACACGGCAAGTGAGTGCCCACATGCAGCACACACAAATAGAATCAGTGATCACAGCTACAGCATATGCCTGTAAATTTGCAAGGACACACCTCAGGAACAGTGAGGCCAGATAGACTTAGGAAAGCTGATGCATACTTCCTGAAGAGGTCTGATTCTGTCAGCATGATCAAGGGGCCTGGGGAGAAGGCTGCTTGGAATGGCACTGTAGTGGCACAACGTGCCCACAAATGCTGCTTCACTGAGGACAAGAGTCAGCCAGCCAGTGCATTCCTAAGAAATGGGCAGTGCTGGCTGGAGAGCGAGAGGGGCTGTGGTGGTGATGACTCATTACATCACTTGGGCAGGAGTCCTTGGCAGGCTGAAATTTGGGAACCCTGCCTGCAAATTAACACCGGGTTTTCTGGCAGAACACCTAGGGAAAATGGTGGTGCAAGCAAACTTCTGCATGAGCACCACATAAATAAATCAATATTCTGCAAGTCCCCTGTAAGTCACCTAATTAAACAAATACTGTATCTAACATATGAAGCACAAACAGGGCAAGAATTAATGCAGCAGACAGCCCTTTACAAAACCTTGGTAAGAGGAGGTTAATATGAAATCTAGCCTAGGAACAACAAAAATGTAAGTAGAATGTCTCCTTTATCTCTTCTACCAACTAAGGTCTATTTCAAATTATGTTTCTTTCTTTGAATTTGTGAACTTGAATGTAGTGGGTTCCCCATACCTCCTCCCTCTCTCTCGACATTCAAATTTAATAAAGCCAAGGGTTTCATAAAAATACCTCCTTCGTTCTCAAAAAGAAAATCATCCTTTACAAACCCTTTCAAAATCTTCCATTTACCCGATTACCAGGTAGCCAGGATTCAACCTTGGTGGCAAGGTCAATGAGAAGATAACCTTGGCTAACAGCATGAATCCACATTGGCCCAACGGCAGCAAAACGTGGCCAACTCATTCAGCATCCTAAAAGACAAAGCCCTTATCAGCCCCAGACCAGGTTAACAGCTGATATGGACAGAGAAGAGATAAAAATCCAGATTCAAAACTTTCTTGTGAAACTTCTGAACGAAAGGTTCTTGGAAGGAAAGCTTCAGTGTATACTGCTCATAAGGAACTTTCAAAAAGGTGCTACTGAAGATGTTTTGCTGAAGACGAAATATACATACACCCACAAATACAGATATGTTTAAGACAACGCTTGCAAGGAAATGCAAATCTAGAGGTGAAAACTTATCTTTAACCCATTCTGCACTGGCTCAGTATTGGAGCAGGGATGAGAGATCTGTGCTTGAATGTTTCACGCTATTCTGGTTCTATGCTCTAATGCTGTAGTTCAATGAAGCAAGTTAAAGATGGAGCATTAGCAAATAGGGTTGCCAGGTGTCCGGTTTCCAATTGGAACGCCCGGTCAAAAAGGGACCGTGGCGGCTCCGGTCAGCACTGCTGACCAGGCCGTTAAAAGTCCGGTTGGCGTCGCAGATGCGCAGCGGTGCTAAGGCAGGCTTCCCTGCGTGCCTTGGCTCCACTTGGCTCCCGGAAGCAGCAGCATGTCCCCCCTCTGGCTCCTAGGCATAGGGGCAGCCAGGGGTCTCCGCAGGTTACCCCGCCCCAAGCACAAGCTCCGCAGCTCCCAATGGCTGGGAACCACAGCCAATGGCATCTGCGGGGGCGGTGCCTGCAGATGGGGCAGAGTGCAGAGCTGCGTGGCCGCGCCTCCGCGTAGGAGCCGGGGCAGGGACATGCCACTGCTTCCGGGAGCTGCCTGAGGTAAGCACCGCCGGCAGCCTGCACCCCCTCCCACACCTCAACCCCTTGCCCCAGCCCTGATTCCCCTCCTGTCCTCTGAACCCATCCATCCCAGCACGGAGCACCCTCCTGCACCACGAACCCATCATCCCCAGCCCACACCCCTGCACACACACACCCCTGTCCCAGTCCAGAGCCCCCTCCTGCACTCCGTACCCCTCAGCCCCAGCCTGGAGCCCCCTCCTACACCTCAAACCTCTCATCCCTGGCCCCACCCCAGAGCCCGCACCCCCAGCTGGAGCCCTCACCCCCTCCCGCACCCCAACCCCCTGAAAATGAGTGAGTGAGTGAGGGTGGGGAGAGCAAGTGACAGAGGGAAGGGAGGGATGAAGTGAGCGGGGGCAGGGCCTCAGAGAAGGAGTGTGGCAGAGGGCAGAGCAATGGTGTTCAGTTTTGTGCGAGTATAAAGTAGGCAACCCTATCAGCAAGTCGAGAACAAATGTGTGGCCAGTCCTATTTACATGCCACCCCTTGTTTAATCACTTTTTTTGCATTCTTTATGCTGCAAGGACCCCTCTTTTCATTCAAAAATCTATTGGAAACTCATTTCTCCAACAAAGCTCATTGACAATAGTCTTCCTAAACAATACTTGGGGTCCACTCCTTCCTTCTTTGCTCAAGCATAAGATCCAATTAAATGGAGTCTGAAGTGTGGAAAAATACTCCGGATTGTAAACTTTAGAGTGCAAACTCCTTGGGTCAGGGGCTTTCTTCATGTTTGTACAGCATCAAGCACACACAAATAGTGCTCAATCATTCCTTTACATTTGTTGAACTGAATCACATCCTTCACGTCATTTAAACTTAAATTTTCTGCATTTAGCTGCTTGCTATTTTTCCAGTGTAAACTGCCCTTGACTCAATTACCCCCTCTCCTGCCCTTCTCACCCCCAAAATCTATCAAACTACATAAGTAGCCATGCTGTACTAATGCATAATAGCACCATCACACATCTAGACCATAAAATGTGTACTCAACAACTCATCTGGCACTAAGCTGTTTTAAAAACATAATATTTTCAAACCTTGAATCTATTATGGGGAATAGTGGGAATGGTGCACACACCCTGGCATATGTAGTTGACCACTTCCAGAGTCTGATGCATCATCACCAGAAAAAAATTGAAGAAACCAAGCCTCCCAAAGAAGCAACAGTCTACTTACTGTCTGATTCCATATCTGCAGACCCTGATAGCCTCACTCATAGTGCTCACAGTCTAGCAGCAGATGGGAAGCTAAATAGGGTTACCATATTGCAGTCCAGGAAAAAGAGGACACTCCAAGGGGCCCCGGCCCCGCCCCAACTCCGCCCCCTCCCCAAAGTCCCTGCCCCAACTCCGCCCCCTCCCCTGAATGATCCGCCCCCTGCTCCTCCCCCTCCCCTGCTTCCCGCAGATCAAATGTTTGCAGGAAGCCTGAAACAGGCAGGCAGGCAGGCAGCAGGTAAGCTGGGGCTGCGGGGAGTGTGTGTGTGTGGGGGGGGGGGGGGGGCGAGGAGGCGCGGCCCAGTCCGGCCCCCCCGGCTGAGCGGCTCCCTCCGGTGGCTGGCCAAGAGGCTCTGGCCCCGGCGGCTCCGGGCTGTTCCTCACTGCCTCAGCTGCAGCTCCTGAAGCCCTGGATCGCAGGCTCTCCTCCCATATGCTTTCTATAGTCCAAGCTTTGCCTGCAGGGTTGCGGGGGGAGCTATGGTGCCGAGCACCCCCCTCGCCGGGCCCCCCCAGGCGGGGGGTGAGGTGACACCCCTACGTGCCCCGGGCCGGGCCGAGCCCAGGTCCGCGTCCCTTTAAGAGCGGGGCCTGGCTGAGCCGAGCTGGCGGGGGGTGGCTCCGCTCCCCGCTGCAGGCTGATGCTGGAGCCTGGGCTGAGAGCCCAGCTCGTCTCCTGCACCAGCTCCGGGCGGGGCTTTGCTGCAGCTCCCCCAGTCCCCCAGGGCTGGGCTGCCCCACAGTAGGGGCGGGTTGCTTGAGGCAGGGCAGGACCCGGTGGCGCCGAGGGCTGAACAGGCCCGGCAGGGCAGTGCGGGGGCTGCTGGAGGGGGAAGCTGGGGAAGGGGTGGCACAGCCTCAACCCCCTGGAGCTGCCTGCCCCGCGGAGGAGGCAGAGGGGCGCAAACCGCAGCAGGACCCCAAACCCCCGGGGGAGGGGATCTGGGGCCAGCCCGGGGAGGCAGGAGCAGCCCCGGGGGTGCTGGGCGCGTGCAGGGCAGAGCCCCGGGAGAGCCCCAGCCCCGCGGCGGGCAGTGCTGCAGAGGAGCCCGTGCCCCGCGAGGGGAGCCCCAGGCAGGGGGAGCCGGGCCGCCCGCACCCACCTCTCGCGGCCACTCCATGCTGCTCCCGGTACCGCTTTCCGCCAGCGCGGCTGTCCTATCTGCCGCTTTTGGGTCTTTAAATAGCCGTCCGGGGGGAAATCCCGGACATTTTTAGTTTTTTACAAATTTCCCCCGGACGGCTATTTAAGACCCAAAAGCCGGACATGTCCGGGGAAATCCGGACGTATGGTAACCCTATAAAACATAGAATTTAGGTAGCAAGGCATAAATGCTGTTCAAGCAGGAGATGCGACCCATCAGCTGTTTTTGCCTTAGAATTACTACGCTGTGTTTTGCGGGACCGTTTTGCTTCATAAACTGCTGCTACATTTTACTGCATCGGTGCACAGATTTTGATGTAGGAGAAGGAAGTCAAGCACCACTTGTAGCAGCAAGACTGTAGCCATTTTTTCCCCATGGGCCTAAAACAGTGGTTTTCAATCTGTGGTCCGTGGACCCCTGGAGGTCTGCAGACTACATCTAATGTGTCGGGGTCTGCAGACTATGTATAAGATTTCCAAAGGGATCTGCACTGCCACTTGAAATGTTTAAGGTGTCCGCAAATGAAAAAAGGTTGAAAACCACTGGCCTAAAACAGAACCCCTTCCTCTCCCCGCCATCCCTCAGGAAAGGTTGACTGAGAAGCAATATTTTGTTTTAATCGAAAGATCAAACAAGGCAGAGTTAAGAAAGCAGATTAACAGGGTAGCGTCACTCACTCTTCCCCTCCCTTTAGACAACAGAAGCAAGCTTCATATCAGGAAGCACCACTAGCCTCCACAGCAGCAGCAACAGAAGTCCTTTGGAATCACTGCCCTTTGCAATTCAAACTTTTTGGCCTTTTTCCTTCAGGCCACTGCTGTGCACATGCTTTTTATTTTTCATTTTTAAAACTTCTGCTACTAATAAAAAAAAGTTATTGCAAATATCATTTCTTTGTATTACCATATTCTTGAGTGACTTCATTAATTAGCAGACTGACCCAGCAAGATGCTGAGCCTCAAGAGACTAAACAAATGGTTTCTTTCAGCTCTTCCTCCATTTTATTTTTGTGAGAAAATGCACTAAGTACAAATGTAGGGCTCTGAAAGGAAGTTTTGCATATTGAGTTGAAAATGCAAACATCCTCACTTGAAGGAAACACTTAATTTTTAAGCAATTTGTGCATCTCTGGAATATTAAGTTCAGCGATAAGCAAAGCTTAAGAGCTGTTCAAAGCCAGCAAGAAAATAGAAAAATATCTGATGCTATCTTTATCTCCGAGCCTCTAACGTACAAGCAAAGCTGGTACTGCCAAGGGCACACAACTTGCTAGGTAGTAGTCCCAGTTCTAGTCAGCAAACAGTGAAGAAAAAGGCAATGAAGAACTGCAAGGACCTAGACAGGTTGAACTAAATTTTATTTATATTAAAAAATACAAGAGAAAAAACTGATGAACTAAAATGCATCTAGCAAGCAAAATTATTTTGAAATGACTACCTTTATGACACCATGAGCATCCTGGTCCAAAGGAAAAGTTCACAAGGTTATTTCTATGTCAAACTATCTATCAATCTGCTTCATTATCTCAAACTTCCTGTTTCACATAAGGTGCAAAAAAAAAAAAAATCCTTTCAGCAGAAGTTACTTGCAGAAAGAAGACACATTCAAACTAAAATCCTTGTGGCCAAGGGTTTAAAAGAAATAAATTCCCCATCAATTCAGTGCTGCTGTTTTCACAGGAGCAGGAATGCATGCAAACATTGGGCATTATCAGGAAGAAAGCAGAAAAGGAAAGTACACTAGTGTGAACAAACACTTGTATGCCAGGCAAGCACAATGATGGCTAACAGTGCAGAACTTCTGTTAGCACAACTAGAACATCCACCTTCTAAGAAACCACTTCCCATCATACTTGTCCCACCCCCGCTCCTCAATGGTGTGCTATTTATTGAAGTTTAAAATAACTGGGCAACTGATCTCTAACCAGGCATCAGAAGAGTTGTCTAACAGCATACCACCGCCCTACAACATGTACAAACCACCAACGAATAAAGCTGGTGGTGAATTGCAAATTTTTGCCTAACTGAAGTGTTAATGGGGTCTCTCTTGGTGACATCAACACATTGCACACCTACAAATCCACTCTACACACAGTCAGGTTTACAAATATATACAGATACTCTACACATTTGCTTCCACCTTGTGGATTACTGGAGATGGAAACAATAGTATTTTTAAAACAATGTATGAATACCTCTAAAATTAGTCTCCAGGGTAATCTGTGGGCAATATACCATATTGTGCTATAAAAAGCAGGAGAAAACCCCCCCACTAACCATGAAACCACTTTTTCATTTCAGTATTGCATTTTCTGGGGACAGTCTGTGTGGCAAGGGGAAAAAAACAACAACAGTTTTGCTTTTATTTTACTGAGTCTCTCTAAGCACAGAGCTACCCACTGCAATATTACTCTACACAGAAATTATCAGTGTGTTTAATAAACTAAAACATTTTTGAAAGTGTCTGGAATTTATAGAGCATGCAAAAAATCTTACCATTGCCTCATTCCCCTAACCAAATAAACAAAAAACAGGTAACTAGTAAGAATGTTTAAACTAAAAAAAAAAAAGGCGATCAGTTTATCAATTGCTGGATACAAAAGTATAAACTAGGGGTCTCAGAGTTCTGCGCAAACAAATTCAGCTAAAGATTAACAATACCCCAAACCCTGCAAGATCTTACTTGTTAAAACCAACTTGAATCAGCCAGTTCCTACACTTGCTTGTCCTTGCTAAGTTAACTGCAATTTTAGCATTATCAGTATACCACAGCCCCTTTTGGATTATTTGTTAAGATATCAGCCTTCTTCTGTCGCTACATAAAGCATCAGTGGATCCTGTTTTGTACATTTTAAATTCAGAGAAAAATGTCTCAGGGGTGCTAGGTGTGTCACACATTCCACTGTTCTATGTACTCCTGCTGTGTGGAAGGAAAGGTAAATATTGCTGTAGTGTATCTCGCTCCCACAGACACAGAGAGCAGCTCAATATTATATTGCAATCAGCAGGGCACCATTACAAGCTAAGGCCCTAATTCTGCAAGTGGATCCACACTGGCAGCCCCCTGCTCTGGGAAATCCCCATTAGCTCCATTGAGATTTCATTCATACATTTAGGTGTGACTGTGCAGAGCACTTTGCAGGATTGGACCCCCCCCAAAGACAACTGCTGAAGGATTTCCTGAGACTATTTAGCAAGCTGTGTGTGGGGGATGCTTCCCCCACTTTGTTCTCCCCTGTATTTTGAAAAACAACTTTCAAACTATACTTATTAAATCTGGAGTAGAGGGGTCTTTAAAGATGGACCCATTCATTAGCACTAGACATTAAACTGGGGGCAAACCAACTCTCAAAGACAAATCCTTAAATTATCTTTAGAGGTGAAAGAGAGATAATTTAGCGCACAGCTGTGTATTCTGCACAAACAACATGTATAATGCACAATGTATGTCAGAGATGGGCCCTACATTGCAAAGTCAAGATCCAGAACTGGAATAGGTTCCAAACTTCTTCAGTATTCAGACAGAGTTTAGGACAACAAATTCCAATCTGGTCCTATTTTTAGTTTATATACGTACACTTACAGATATCTCTGTTTACAAGAAACATTAAGAACCTATGACTATTTCTAAGAACTGCTCTTTCACTTTGTTGCAGCCACTAATGCTTTCCCTTATCCAACCAATACGCTTTAAAAAATGTATTCCATATACCGGCAATGTTAATAAAATATTCCTTCCTGTCTTCCACTTGTACAAAACTAAACCCACACCTTACGAGGGGATTTTATATCATATTCAAAGGAAGAACAGGTTATACTATGCGTGTTTACATAAACCAAAGAGAGCGTTATTGATAGCTAGACATATTATGTACTAAAATATATACACACACACAAAACTACATTAAAAGAATGTTAAGTTTGTAAAGTCAAACAGTCAGAAGTTTAGAAATGCTAGAATTAAGGTTGCCTATGCAACCTCAATTTGACCCCTTTGTGTGTAGGTATTATGATACAGTCTGTAATTACATGATCACATACTATTTTTTCCACAGGACCGCCTAAAACTGGGCCAAATTAGGATGGAGTTTCATGGAGATGGCACATCTTTGACATGAGGGCAACACCCCTGCCAAATTTTTAAGTCCCTGATCCTAAGCATTGGGGTAATAGGACTTGTCAAAGAAAAGGTTACCAGAATTTTTTAAAATGCGCAAGACAACATACTTTTCCAAAGACCCATTCTTGGACATGGCTGAACCATTTTGGCTGAAATCCCCATCCCCACCCCAAAAAAACCCCACAGCCTGAGGCATACACCCAGCATGTAAAATTTCAGCCCAAATGTTTAAAGTTTGGTAAAATTGTAAGTAGGGCCAATTCATGGTCCATTTCATCCTCATAGGATTTTAAAAATCTAAAATGTCATGGTTTCAGATATTTAAATCTGAAATGTCAAGGTGCTGTAACTGTGGCGGTCACAACCCAAGAGGGGGTTGGCGGGAGGGTGTCTGGAAGGCTATTGTGTGGGGGGGTGAGGTGGGGGGGTTCACGGTATTGACAGGCTTAATTCTGCACTGCTGGTGGTGGCGGCTGCGCTGTCTTCAGAGCTGGGTGGCTGAAGAGCGGCAGCTGCTACCTGAGAGCCCACCTCAGAAGGCAGTGCCACCGCCAGCAGCAGCGCAGAAATGAGGGTGGCATAGTATGGTATTGCCACCCTTACTTCTGTGCCACTGGCAGAGGTGGATCTGACCTGGTCCCTGGAGCGGCCCATGCAGGAGAAGAAGTCCCGTCCCTCTGCAGCCCAGCCGAGTCTAGCAGCTGGAGCCCGGCACATGGTAGGAGCCCCTGACTGGGACACCCCCAACCTTACCCCTCCCCAGTGCTCAGGGAGTTAAAGGGGCCTTGGGCTGCCTGTGTGGTTGTGGGTGACCACAGCGCCCACGACATCCACTTGTAAGGCAAGCCATGTCCCCCCAAAAAGAAACAACCCCCCCATATCATGCTACCCTCACTTCTACGCTGCTGTTGGCGGAGGCGCTGCCTTCAGAACTGGGTGCCTGGCCAGCAGCCACCACTCTCTGACCACCCAGATCTGAAGGCCGCAGAAAGTACAGGTGGCAATACCGCGACACCCCCCCACCCCCCATAATAGCCAGATTTCACGGGGGGGGGGGGGGGGTGTGTGTGTGGACGGACCAGATTTCAAGGGGACGTGTTTTTCAGGGTCGTGAATTGGGTAGGGCCCTAGTTATAAGCAACTGAAAACAGTCTTATAAATGGGAAATGTCAAGCAGCCTCAACAGATGGCACTACAAGCCCCGCCTATAATTCCATGCTGAGAGACATGTCAGGGCTCTCTTTCCCCCTTACTTGCTCTCTTCGGAAGACACCTGAGAATTAGGATTCCCTGAACAGCTAAGAGATTACTGGATCAATCCATCCCGTAACCTAGGACCCTAGTTCAAAATTCTTGGAAGTGGCTAGTTTGGCTTCTTTGAAGAAGTCATCTGACCAGTCTTAAACAATATTGCTGCTATTGCCAACACAATCATTCAAAAATCCATGAATCAGGTCCAAAAAAATCACGCTATTTAAAAAACAAAACAAATTAGTTTTGTTTTTTAATTTCCATTCCAGTTTTTGAGCCATGATGGTGCACTCAGTTCACAGTTTCAAGCTTTTTTTCCTGCAGCTATGAAGGCTAGATACTATCATTTTTTGAAAAAGAAAGTAAGCTGAAATTCTCAGGATCACTTGACTCCAGGAACTTTTGCTTTGAGAAAACAAACAAAATATCGTGAGACTTGTGAGTTGGCAGCACTGTAATTATTTTCCTTATTTTCTATATAAAAATAATCCGTTGGTGTTTGTATCTTTAAAGTAAGTTACCAGGGCATCTAGAAGTGATACGTTTTACTAACACTGATTCGCCACTCTCCACACCCATGTTTGATACGTTTTATAGTTAAGGTCCTGCAATCCAGCAGTTGTTCACCTGGCAGTAATTTATTTTCAAGAAAAAGTTGCTTTATCCTCCAGACCCAACGATGCTCGAGTTCGTCCATCCCTAACGTTCTCCCGAGACACTAATGTTTTCAGAGAAACTTGACTGTTTCCTGGACTTCATTAATTTTGAGCTGCAATCCCTCAGTCAATAGATAGGGTTGTTCCTTTTAGGCAGCACTGACTTGCTCTCAGATAAACCCTAGAGGCAATTTGTGTTTAATGTACATGATACGTGCAACTTGTGTACGCTACTACACACACACAGCTTCTATTTCCTTCTAAGAACTCCACAGGGGAATGCACTGATTCAAGTTTTTCCTTTTCCGATGTTTCTCAAAGCACAGCCACTCCTTACTCTTCCTAATTACTAAGAAAGGTTAAAGCTCACTGATCTGATGATAGCTGCAAGTCTTTTGATGAAGCAACAGTGGCTAGCTACTCGCTGAAATAGCCTGATTAAGGATAAAAAAAAAAAAAAAAAAAAAGCACTACAAGCAATCGTAAAATCCAAATGCAAATTCTCTGCCCATCATCCCAAACATTAGATAACAGTCACTCTAACACAAAGGATAACTTGAGGGGAAAAAAAAAAAAAAAAAAAAGCTTAAAAAACCCCAAACTACATCAGCAACGGTCAGCTCATGAACAAAACCTCTGAGGTGTTATCCAGCCAACAGCGGAATGTATGTGGAAAATACTGGGCATTTAAAGAAATCTGCCCAACTCCCCCTACCCTCAAGACGCTCACCCTGGGATCTTAGTATTTCACAATGACAACCCTTCCCATTTCTGAGTTTGCTGGTGAGGAATTAGAACTTAGGCTTGTTTTTTTTACCCCATCATACACTGTTGTCACATTAAATGCCAGTAACAGCTGCTTAAATTCATAGAGCAGAGCATAAATTTTCTCTCTCTCTCATCATTATGCTTCTATCTACACAGCAGATGTTAGTGGATTTAGGAATACAAACTCAAACAGAGCTACAATAAGAGCAAACTGGTGGTCACTTCCAGAGTATATAAAATACAACTGCAACACAGGTCTGTGATGAGATGAATCCTTTTATATGCCTACCATATTTCCTTCATGTCTAGCAGAAAACAAATCCCATTTTGGAGCATTCATTTATTTAGTTTCCATCTTTTCTCCTTCATTCTTGTTGCTCAAGGACCAATTCTCAATTCTCTTTTAAGGGCTTTCCTCAAGTGCTTCAGGTTCTAAAATGCTGCAAAAAAATGGAAGCCTTTTTTCTGCATGAAAAATTACAAACACAGTGGGATGTTCAAATTAATTTAGCTGCTATTAATGTAAATTTTGTTTTAAAAGCTATTAATCCTTTGGGCTTTTTTAGTTTTATTCATTGTTTTGATAACAGGGAACAAGTGGTTTCCTGTTGCAAAGTGTGATCTTTCAACTTTGAGATGTGATTTAATACAGGAACTGGAATCTGTGTACAGTTCACATACATTCACACCACAGTCATAAGGCACATAAGGAGGATGTACCTGCAAGGTTTAGCACACCCATACAAAGATGAACACTACATACTACCACACCTTTTCATCAACAACTTTGTTAGGACTCTTAAAGCAAGAGCATGTTTATATTATGTGCATCTGGATCTACTCAATAGGCTTGTAAGCACTGTTATTATTTTATATTGCTAGAGCTCCTTTCTTCTCCAAAGAGTTCAAAAAGTATTTCCAAACCAAATACAGGAATCATGCTGCCATCCTATCCCAGAAGAGGCTGACACCAGGATCACCGTTTGACTGTGCAATAGTATAGAGATGAGAAAATGTTGGTCAAGAACACTGGAACGAAACCCTATTCATATAAAGTGCTGTGGGATTTTCAATGTCTACTCAGAGCAGATTGAAACTAGACGCCTGATTCTCCCCTGCCTTGCATCTTGAACTGCAATTCAGAAAGTGTACAAAGTGAGATGTTCTAATCTGGTAAAGAGTGTTCGACCCATTTTGGACAAGTGTAGCTGACTACACAAAGCATCAAATAGAAGAGAATCAGACCCTACATTTCTGAAGTCTCAACCTTACTGTGTGGGAACTTTTCAGATATCTCTACACTATAAGCACAATCATGGCACAGCTGCGGTGCTGCAGCTCTGCTGTTATAGTGTAGACACTACAGCAATGGCAGGGTTTTTTTCCATTGCTGTAGTAAATCCACTCCCTGCAGAGGCAGTGGCTAGGTCAAGGAAAGAATTCTTCCTTGACCTAGCTGTGTCTGCACCGAGGCGTAGGCTGGCTTAACTATGTCTCTTAGAGGTGTGAATTTTTCACGACGCTGAGTGATGGAGCGAGGTCGATCTAAGTTTTAGGTGTAAACCAGGCCTAAACTGCATGGAACTTAATTTATCTATCTCAAAAAGAAGGAGGGCTGGTTGATCCTGATGGGGAATTAAATGAAGTTCCAGGGGATGTAAAAGCCTGATTCTGATCTCACAAAACACCAGTGTAAGTCAGAAGTAATTCCACTGAAGTCAAACGTATAACCAGTGTCAGAGCAAGAATCAAGCCCTTAGGCCTGTAAGCCGTCTGCTCCAGCGTTATTATTTCAGTTTACTCACTGAAGTGTATTCCTTAAGAAGTCACCCGTTTATAACAACTCATCTTAGAATAACATGGTTCGAGTATGATTAATCGTCGTCATTATTTGCATTCTGGTGACACGTTCATTGTGCTAGACACCGTCCAGATGCACAGGAAAGCCCTCCCTAACCAAAGAACTCGCGATCTAAGGCCTCCATCCTGTACACTGCTCCTTATGGGCAGACCCCTGCTGTCCCAAAGAATCCCATTTTATTCAGCGGGGCTCCACATGGGGTCTGTAGTGGAGCAGTGTGCAGACTTGGGTCCAGGACAACAGACAACATGTGAACAAAAATACACATAACCTTTAATAAATAAGATCCTGGGACTGACACAGCTATGACAATACTGCACACACACACACACACACACACACACACACACACACACACACACACACACAAATAATCTATCTCTAACTGAGCCTCTGCCCATCCTTTACTGTGGGAGTCACAGTAGAAGTGCGTCCTGCAGAGGGATTTGAAGGAGAATGTTTAAACAAGTTTAAGAAACGAGAGGGTGTAATGAGTGTACAAAGATACAACTGCTAGAAACCAGAGTGCCTCACTTGGTACAGTAAACAGGAAAGTGGCTATTCTGTTCTTCTGCAGCGTTAGTAACTTCTCAAACAAAGAAGCCTGATCGAGCCAGACAGAGAGGGGCTTATCAGCTTAAGAAATGGGAAGGATGGTCCAATTAACTGCCAAGCAGTCAGACATAATTCACCCTGATGAGGCCAGTAAGAGCAGACAAGACAGAGAAAGTACATGGCCTGCCCTTTTATGTAACACCCATGCTGCAAACCATCCTGGTATCAAAACTTTGTCTAAATAAAGGACCAGTCATCAGAGGAAAATACACCTAAATCCAGCATGTGAATTTAATGGTACCTTTCTGATGTACCAGTCCCCCTAGCTGTGTGGGCTGGCAGCTCATGGCACTGCTAGAGCTAGGATCCAGAAGCCATGGACAGTGGAAGCAGAGGAGATATTGCACCTGTTATCTTGTGTTCATTGCATTGCATTGACACTGGAGACATGAACATTCCATGTTGCCTTCCTTAACCCCATATCCCTGCACTGTCTCTTGTCCCCAGCCATTCTTACCAATAGGTGGAGAATCAGTAACTCCACAGGAAGTCGCTTCCTGGCACTCAAAACGGAAAGTAAGTCATTGTAACAACTGAGTAAATAAGCTGTGAAGCGGGGAGAAAGAGGAATTAAAGGGGGATGCAGAAACGAATAGT
Organism: Emys orbicularis; assembly: GCF_028017835.1. Lineage (NCBI taxonomy): Eukaryota > Metazoa > Chordata > Testudines > Emydidae > Emys > Emys orbicularis. Next base: position 118,343,579 of record NC_088684.1, read on the forward strand.
TACAAAAAGTTCTCAGCAGACCATAGGTATTGGTGGGGATTCATCATCTGGCATGTAACAGATGCTTAAAAAAAAAAAGTTTGCAAACAGAAGGATCATAAATATATCTGACATTAAACTTATTGAGAGACAACAAGATCTTTATTCTTAAAAGAATGCAAATGCATGCATAGGAGCCGGTCCTTCTCATATGATAAGACAATTTGTTTTATATAATCCTCTTCATTTTTCACGGTGCTAGACTTAGAATGTCATGATCAGAAACATGTGTTTCGCACACCATGAACTGGAGTGTAAAAACGGTTGTGTGGAATATTAATGTTACGTACGGCAACATCTCATTTGTCAGTCTGTTACCAGGAGCCAAGGCATCTGTGTGTTACTAGAGAAGCTGCCTTGCAATGGAGTGTTATAGTGAGCATGAACCAGACTATATATGGTATGTTTACTGAATGTTTAGGCATAAACATGTTACAAAAGAAATGATGTGCAGCGTCGTATATTAGACTCTGGACTAGCTGCTGTAAGGCTAAACTCTGTCTCACTTAGACACTAATTCTTCATATTATACTCAGCTGCATTTGACTGTGAATGCCTCTGAAACCTCTAGAAAGCAGGTACAGTTTATACTGCACAGTAATTATTAACTGTGCAGAATATCAGCCTTCCAGCTCCACCCTCCTACATTCCCTCTCTCCCTCCTTCTCTTCCTCCCCCGCTACTTTCCTGCTCTGGCTGTTCACAACGCAACCCCATAGAGGGCATGAAAGTACACGGAAGAATGTTGCTGCAGAATGTTGCCTATTCTACAGGATGACAGGCACAGACAAGTGCACCATCTATGTCTTAAGAAACAGCTGGCAGTGAGAGTGCTACACTATCTGCCTACCCCACGTTCAAACCGAGTGTCTTCATGAGACTATTTCATAACAGAAAAAAAATCTTGAATGGGTGGAGGGAGGAGGAGGGTTTACTGAAGATGCCTTAAAGCATGGAGAGAAACTTCATAACTGGCTTCAGAGTCTTGCCTAACCTGTTTTGTGGTATGTTCCGTTTAACTCTTTTTTTGGCAACGAGATCTAGATTGCAGCCCCTTTCTTCTCTCTGGCTCTATTTCACATTCTGTCACACACTAGCAACACCCTGGCTCAAGGAAACACACTAAAAGAAAACTAACAACTAAATCCAACACAGATTGAAATCAGACCAACAACAACTTTATTATATGGAACTGGATCTTCCTTATCAACCATTCAGGATTGCCAAATCTCAAGTGTCAGGCTTCCCACTTCCACAGCAGTTCTTTGCCACGACACCTTCCATCCCCAAAAGATAAAACCCTACCAAACCAAAGCAAAAAACAAAACAAAAAAGAAATTAGTAACCTACGATTGTGGGGGTTGGTGAGTTTTGGTTTGTTTGTTTTTTTAAACAGAGTTCTTGCCCTGAAAATCTAGCACAGGGCAAAGAAGGAGCAGCAGCAGCAGCCATCACGGCATCGCAAAGACAAACATTTCTTCACTTTTGCATTATGTGGGGCATTTACAGGGTTAATGGATAGCCTGCAGATCAGAAATTTACCTGCTTAGCAACAAAAGCATCAACTCTAAGCTATTCTGGTTCTCTTTAAAGTCAGGATAAGCAGTTTCTAACTGGTGGGAAGAACTGGGTGATGGTTCAGTAGCCATTTTAAGCAACAGATATATTAATCATGGGAGTTCAGTAACACAGGAACGGTGGATAAAGAAAGGAAAGTAGAAAACAAGGACCTTTAAAAGCTCAGCAACACATACTACAACTCAGTTGCAGCATCAACATACATAACACACATTTCAAGAAACCAACAATGTCAACTAAAAAGAAAGATCATTAGATGACCTTCAGAGTATAGGATATCCCCCAGAGCAATCAGTATGAGGCAAATTATATTTCCTGGGTTTCCAGTCAGGTTTTTACGGACTTTAGGAAAGACTTCTAAGTCCATTAGAAACAGGCTGCAACATCCTCTACACCCCCTCTGCACCCTCCCCCCCCCCCCCCCCCGAACTGCAGAGACAAAACATTTGCAACACAGGAAAGACTGAAGTGTTGAAGACGAATGCTTAAACTAATCCTTTTTAAAAAAAAATCTACTACAGCATTGAACCCATTACAATGTAGAACCTGATGCATTTTTATCAGTCTGTTCCGCCATATCTTTTTTAAGACACTGAAAAAAAAGAGAGAGCCTCTTGGAAACCTGAACACACTTTTATAGCTGTATTTACAAGACCTTTCTTATAAACCCCTCTGGGAAAGGCTGCTTTTGTTTTTGTGTCCTGTACAATAAAAATGCATATGAAATAAATAAATAAATAAATAAATAAATAGAGAAAGTGGATCTGCTTCTCTTTTTGGATTTGCCAGGATGCTGGGACATGCAGAGTGTTTTGTAAGTTTTCTGTTGAGTTACCAGAAATGATCCTCAATCAGTTTCTTGGTCACACTGGGGCCTGAAATCTGTTACAATTATTAACTGTGCTCCAGTCACATGAAAAGAACAAGCTTTCCCCTCCCATCCTCATCCCGTGGGTAATTTTATGTGGGTAGTGTGTGCAAGAAAGACCAGTAGAAAGGGAAAATCCTCACAGAAAGAATGCATGCTCTATTTCTATTTCTGCTTGGAGGATACATTAATATGAGTTAGGATCAGCACTCTTCAATGTTTTGAATCATTCAAGTACCCACAGAAAGATTGCAATGAGGAATTTTTTTCACTTTTTTTTTTTAAAAGGGGGAAGGGAAGCTAAAAATGTTTGCAATTATTCTCAATTATATCTTTAAAGAGCTGATAAAGGAATGTGAAAATATTTCACTATGATAGCACTTTTAGAAGGGAATGATAATTTTTTAAGTTTCAGTTTTGGTGGGTGTGTGGGAGAAGAGACAAGGGGGGAGAAAAACCACACTACTTTTCTGAGGGACAACTCCTTGCCGACTTTGGCAGAGATGAATAAAATTACAGGCTCTGATTAGCTGCTAGGACTTCAAAGATTCAACTGAGAGCCCAAATCCACCTTCTATTGGAACTGCCTGTACTTATATATCTAAGTCAGAAATGGTCCTCCAGTTTATACCACTGCTGTGATTTAAATGCAAAAACCACAAATGTAAACTGTAAACCTCTACTGTGAAACATTATATTTACACTAGGAAGAGAGCTATGCTGGATACCCAATGTTAAATACATTCCCCTTTGGATTCCCCAAAACCTAACTGAATACTATTTAAACTGCTCATATCAAGAGGCCCAATCCACCTTCACAGTTTTCACCTTAGGTACTGAACACTATGAGGCTACAAGAATGGCCAAACCACGGAGGTCAAGGGTTAGTGGGGAAATGAGTCATGCCTGACATCAGATGTCAAACGCAGCTGATATTTTAGAGCCAGAGGGCTTTTTATTTTACATTTTTAATTAATCTGTTACACAAAGGAGAGTCTCCATATAGATAATTTAAAAGTTACATCTAGGATGTGGGTTTAAGAAAAAGGATAGAAGAAAAATATAAATGAATATTACTGTTTCCTCCAAAATACTAAATGCATTTTCTTCTAAACTGTAGTCGACTTAATACCTGGATCACTTGATCTGCATTTATGTTGTATCATGTGTCGGTTTATAAAATATTTAATATTAAATTGGTAACAAGTCTTCCCCACCCAAATAAATTAAGGAATAAGTTTTCCATTTATGAATAGAAATCCAGCAGACAGTATCAGGAACCAGTAAACTCATGAAATAAGCCTGTATTTCCTTAAAATTAGAATCTATGCTTGTTCGGTAGCCTTTATATTAGTGTTTTTCAGTACATCAATATTCTTTCTACAATTTGCATCTGAAAAATGTAAATCATTTCACAAAAAGGAAAAAGACAGACTACTACTGTGGACAAAATGGTGCCATTTAATACAAAAATCTGGTTTATGCAAAGACCTGTTATAGTGCATGCTGGTCCCAGGCAGAGTGGGATGCAGCCAGTTATATCTAACAGTTGTGCCCTCAGCAACAAATGGTGCATTCATAGAACTGGAAGAGCCTCTGTCTAGGGGCTCTAAGTCCTGCAAATGAAACAATCAGTTGCTGACGTTTTCTGAGGGAGGGTATGGCTAAAGGGGCTGAGCAGGAGTCGTCTGAGCTACAGAAAAAAATTATATGCAAAAGAAATATTAATAAAGAAAGGAGAAAAACAAAAACCGCCATTATCACCACACTCTTATTGCATCAGCTAGGGATCAGCGAGCCAAGTATATAGCAAATGCCACTCAAAAGGGAGTAACATACACAACAGAACAGCAAGCACATCAAGGGAACGAGGCAGAAAGAGAATAACTTTGTTTAATGGACTGATATTTTTAAATAAAAACTCAGGAGTATACAAAACCCACACTTGACAGCCCAAATAAGCTTTGCACAATTTCATATTACTGCCTTATTAACTATGCCACCTCCAGATTGGTAACAAAAAGGGAACATCTGGTACTAGCTAAATGTCAGCTTATACAATCCCTTGAATAATTTTTTTAAAAGTTGGAGCTCTACTGTGACATCCATCAGAGCTGTTACAGTTGAGGGTCTGTAGGGGCTTACTCTAGAAGCACCCTGAAAGTGTGACTGATAAGTTTTTGTTTACACAGGGCTTAAAACCTTTCAGACAGGTTCTAAAACCCAATTGTCTTTGGTCATTACAGGTAAATAGAACATCTCAATGGCTACAAAGTTTGACACTCACTATCCTCTAAGACAAAGAAGTGTATCAGCTGTGCAAGCCCTGAATCAATAAAGTCAAAACATATTGGCCTCTCAAGCATAATGAAACACCCAAGTACCTCAATGCAAACCGTGACTAATATGCATTCTGGTTAACTAATTTTTAGTACAAAATTTCACTGCATAATACTTACTACATTTTACCTCTTTCTATACAAAATGCAACTGGAATTCAGTGAGAGCGCCAATGCTCTAATTAGTCATGACAACACACATAAGAATAAAGTTTATCCTGGAAATCTTCCCCCCCCCCCCCCCAACTAAGACAGATCCACAGATACTACACGTCACTTGAGGTCCTGGGGCAGATCCACACCGGTTCAAGAACAGAGTCCTTAAATATCTTCTAGATGAGACAACTCTGTAGTTGGAGAAATTAGATGTCCTGTGTTACACAGGAAGTCAGATTAGATTATTATAATGGCTCCTTTTGGTTTTTAAAGTCTTATGAATCTATAGCTGAAAACTGGACCTTGATACTGTGGGCACCGAGAAGGGCGTATAGCCTTACACGTAAATTAGAAAGTTAAATGTTCATTTGAACATTCTACTACAGAGCATGCAATACCATTTCCTGGGGTGAATTTCAGCACTGTTACACATCTGCACTAAGGAAGGGTCACAAAAGTGGATCTCTCATTTGAAGAAAGGAGATTTTCAAATACATATGGGATATATTTCCCTGTTCTTCTGCACTGACAAGTCCACAAATCCTCCAGTGGGTTGGGAGGAATGCAGCCTACCAATAAGCAAACGTTGACAATGTTTTGCTGCATTGTGGAGAATGGAAGGTAGAGAGAAAAGGCATAAAGTAGACTGGTCAGCTAAGTTTAGGATAGTGCGTTCATGCTGATGGCTCCCTCCTGCCTTTTTCTTGAGAAGAACTCTGTCTTTATTGAAGCTGCATCCGTAGGCAAATATGTCTAGTTCAATATCGCCAAAATTCTGCATCATTAAATGAAAGATATCAGTGGATAGGCACTACTCTGCCTCGTCTATTGTTTGGTGGCTCAGCCAATCCACCCGGTGATGTTCCTTCTGTGGATGTTAGAAGCCTTGCCAGACAGGAGGTTCTTCCTAGAAGAGTAAGAGGCGAGCTTCCCATCACAGAGAAGCAGATCTGATATCCCAGTGCAATATTATGGTGTCTCCTTACTACATGTGTTTGGTATTGACACAAATAGTAGCCTGGGGCCTCTGTTTAGGTCTCTCTGTTCCCAAAGATAGATGGTGTACTTATTTTCCCTTGACAGCCATTTCCCTAGGCTGTTCCTACAGAGGAATCTGTTTCCCTAGATCCACTCCAATCAGTGCAGTTCTGAGATCCCACATGTGGGAGAAAGGGGGAGAGAGTGTGTCAGAGTGCATCAGACTGGGAGAGAGTTGAACTTTGGAGGCCTGGTCATGCTGGCGGCAGTCTTGGTGCGAGCTCCAAAACAAAACCTTGCATTAGCCTCATATGGAGGCTCTCCCATTGGGCAACCATGCCTAGCGGGCTCGTGATCCATTGCACTTCTTCCACTAGGTTTTTTCAAATCTTCCATATGCTGCTGTACAGTTTTCTGATGTCTCTCCAGAGGAATTAACGTTTGGTGGAGGTCAAGTCTGTTATTGGCTAGGCTTTTTTCCCTATTCACCCAGGAAACCCAGCTTCGTTAGCAACTGAATTTGTCAGGAGAGCTCGAAACTTGCCACATTTTTAATTTAAAAAGCTCCAACAAATTTTTGTTGAAATTTTTCAAGTTTTTCAACTGGCTCTAGTTGGAAGTCCACACCGGATTACTTTTTTCTTGGATAGAGCCTTTGTGAGGATATAATCTAGACGTGGATTCATGTATATCCCCTTCTGACTTTGTGAAGTGCTTCAATCCGTGGTTAGTGTAAAGGGCCAGGCAAATTTTAGAGTTTAAACCCTTGAGAGATGAGGGTTTTGGTCTCACAGGTCAGCAGCGGGCATGTCTGTCCACACAGAAGCAGCTATAAAGGCAGGCCAAAGTGGTAGGCTCTTCAGGAGAAGGGGTTTCTTTCCCCAAAACTGCAAGCAAGCTGAAGACTCACAGTAGAATCTGTAGGACTACTGCTGTGAAAGAAAAGTTGGTTATGAATTACTGGGTAAGGTTACCAGAACTTGGTAATGATTGGCAAGCCATTTCGAGATTAATGGTAATATTTTTCTTTTCTGATTACTTCTTTGATCAGTACAATTTTATTGCAATAAAGTTTGTATTACATTTGCATAAATGATTACAATAATACTAATTGAAAAGTCATTTTACAAGCAGGTAAAAAAAAAATCCTGTCTGAAACATGCAACTTTTTGCAGTTTCTTACTTTACTTGTTTATGGTGATTTGTTAAATGTTGCTGTTATTTAAGATCAAAACCACAGTACGTTCTTTGTCTGTTTAGGTGAAATACTGCATCACTAAAAAGGTTGTAATTGCAAGACTGCCTTTAAAACTAATCTCTCCCTCTCCCCCCACTTCAGCACAGCTACAGGCATGAAGATGCAGGCCAAAGTACAAGGAAAGAGCATTGGCCAACTGTTGCAGCAGTAGCTTCCCTCCTCCCTTCCTCATGTGGCACTTCTGGACCAATCATTATGCTACACCCAGCTGTTCTGCCCTGCTCTCGCTCCACTGACTGACAGCAGTGCACTGTTACAGCAGAAGGTGTCATCCATCACCGAGAGAGCATGAGAGAACTCTACATTGTTCTCACAGTGTACCAGAAACTTTAGACATCACAAATCCAGCCTGACACATCTGCAGTTTCTCTCCCCCCCCCCCCCCAGCCTCACCCCCAAGGCAGAATATGAAAAGCAAATAAAAATTAAAACTTGAACCTTCTTGTTTTAGGTTATGACAGATAGGTTTGAGTTAAAACAAGCTGTATGCACGTGTAACTCATTTCAGCTAGAACGCCCCTCCGTGCCTCTTCTTCACATCCCCCAACTTAAGGTAGAACAAAGGTGTCCGATCCTCTTCTTTCACACTGGTATGACTCCTATGACTTTAATGGAGTCAATCCTGATTTACACTCCAATAAGTGAGAGGAGAATCTGACCCAAAACGTTCAAAACATTCCCAGCTGACAGAAAACTGTACCCCGCACCCCCAAAATGCTCAGCTCAAGGAAGCTGTTGGCTGAGTGAGGCCACTAATATTTCTATGAGATTCTTCTAGTTTCCTGCACTAAATCTATTTTCATCACCAAATACACAAAAAGATAAGATTTTAACTATGCACACGTGCTACTTATTTGAAGGCCATGTTTGTAGGGCAGTGTTCCCCAAATTTCACTCATTTAATTTATAATGGGTTTTGGGGTTTTTTTTGTTTGTTTCTTTTTTTTTTTTTTTTTTTTAATTTTTGAAGATTTAAGGTAGGGATACCACTTTCTGCTGCGTCATAATCTTTACATAATGTTTCCTAGAAAACAAAAATCAAAACAAGCATTGAAATAATTTAACTAAAATGTTCTTTGGCTGGGGGTGGGAGATCGGGTGTATTGATTAGCATAATAAATTTTTTTTACAAAATAATAAGTACTTGACCACTTGCACCTGATATTTCAAAAGTTATTATGATGGCAGGCCTTGCTTTGTGTTCTGATTACTGGTTCTTTGATACCTCAAATAATTAAATCATTGCAATGGCAATTTACCTAATTTTCATTGCTCAGCTGTTCAGTGCATATGTTACTTTACAGAGAATTCAGTAGCACTATATCACCTATACAATTAAAAAAATAAAATAAAAAGCAATCCAAGAAAATCTTCACAACCCAGTTTCTAATCAGGATGATTTCCCATCATTTTTTCATGGGAGATAACATCTCTTTTGCTCTTTGGGCTCCATATTGCACCATTGAAATTAATGGGCATTTTGTCATTGCTATATAGGAGCAGGCCCAATTTTGAACGAAGTCGTTGAAAAGTTAATTTGTCATTCTCTGAAGTAGTGTGTCAGGGCAGAAAAATCAGAACAAATCCACCATAACCAACACACATACGTTAAATTACACTTGAACACTTTTACTTCAATGAAAGATAAAAGGAGAAAAACCTGCTTTTTTATACAAATCTGCCCTTTTCACAAATTGTAGTCATCTCTGCCTCTTGTTAAAATAAAGAAAAATCTACCATCCTTTTGACCTTGGACTTGTTCATTTCATCTGTCTCTCTCGGCACATGCTCTTTGCTAACCATTCAGCATGCTCCGAGGCCTGATAAAAGTGGTTAATGTTTACTGAAACCTGCGTATTAACTGTACTAAACCAGATAGGGGGAAAAGAAAGGCAAAGTTCTGCTAACAGCATCCATGACCAATTTAAAAAAAAAAAAAAAAAAATGTGCACACATTTTACTTCTTAACTAAGCCTTTTCACTGCCCAAATACAAGTATCAGTAGTCAAGGGGAAAATAAATAAATGAAAAAGAACAAGAACTTTAAATCCATCTCTTCAATTGTTTGAGAGAGTTAGTCACTGATACTGCGAGACTCATACTCAAAGTTCTATAAAAAAGTAACAATTAAGTTTGTTTTCTAGAACACATAAAAGAAAAAGGAAAATCAAGTATTGGTGACTGTGGCCTACTTTCTGTGGATGCATAATTTAACCCAAAGTAGAGGTTTTAAAAACATCTACGTGTCCAGAAAGGCTTAGCAGAATTATTGAATTCCTTTTTCCAGTTCTTCTGTTGGAAATTTTATACATCCCTGCTTTAACAAAACCTTCTAAACCTCTTTTTTTGTCGATTTCATAGGGGAGAACAGTATTATTGTGGCTGTTCAAACAAACTACAAGGTTTAACATTTCAGCAGCTGCCTGAGCACACGTTAGTTAAGAAGGGAAGTAGGGCCTTCTTGTAAAGTGCTTATCTTCACTCAAACACTTTTAAAATGTGCATTTTAAAATATAATAAATAAAGTATTTTTGACAGGCTTACCTCAACAGTTTTGGTTTTATTAACATATTGGGTTCATGCTAAGAAATATACATCACCACTCTTGGTTTTAGCTTACTGACATTTTGCATGTTACTTCTTCAAATGCCCATATTTCTATCTTTTTACAGCTATTTACAACGCTCCCAGAAAACAACTCCCCACCTTGAATCTTTTCTGCCACCATTGTCCTTTTGTCAGAGCAGGATGCTCTCAGGTGCTTAAAACCAACTTTTTTTTGTACTAAAGGGCTGCAATAGAACCACAGTCACCTTGGAAACAAACATCACCCACTGTTTGCAGAGCAAACAATGGTACCTTTTCAGCCAGTATGAGGCAGGCAGGGCAAGGGGCAGCCAAGCAATTCTGGGACTTACAGGAGTGTTAACATATTGCATTCATTCAGTGCGTCAAAAAATAGTTCAGCACTAAAAGTGAGGCTCTCTCCAAGTGAGAGCCTTTGGCTGCAAACCACAGACAAGCTCATAAGGCTAAGAAGGTCAAACCAGTCTCCCAGTTCAGTGACAAACTCTCTTTTCATAGATAATCTAACAATTATTTTTTAATTGCCTTTGACATCTTATGCACCAGGCAAACAATTTAACTGGTTTTATTCAACAAAATTGAAGTGTTCAGCTTTGAAGAAACACTCACTGAAGTTTTATGAACATGTCAAAATATTTTTAAAAATTATTTACCTAGGCCTACATAGCTTTCCATTCAACATACAACAAGCCTGATTTTCAAAAGGGCTCGCAGCAATGTCTGGCTGCTCAGTATTTCTGAAAATCAGGCCTTAGAGCCAAGTGTACAAGTAGTAGGAGAAATGGGGTACAACTGAATTCAGTTTTTGAAGCATCATGGCCCATTTGACTATGATGGCTATTTTGTAGACATGTAAATAATGTACACAAACAAGTATTTGACCTTACAGAACAATAATGGCTAAAACTATGAGCAGTTTTACAACAGATTAATTTTCTTCCCCAGTGGATTTTTCTCTCCTGTTGTGATAAGTAAAAGCAAATACGGTGTACTTAGAAGACTCAATAAAAATGTGAATCCTAAAATCCTCTTAAGAAACATGTGCTACTTTTTTTTTGTTTTTTTAAGTACTGATTTTATTTTATATTTTTAAATGCAGGACAAATTATTTTAGTGTTTAAAAAGAACAGGGGTCTGTGGAATAATTAAGTTAGTAATTATGCACTTAAGTGCAACAATCACTAATGTATTTTATAGCATCTCCACACCAAGCAGCAAACACCTAATTAGTCTAGATCAACAGGGAACTAAAATCCAACTGCCAGCATGTCTTTCAGGTCTTTCAACACAGGAATGCAAAGTACTATGAAAATACCACTGTTTAACTTGTATGTACAAACTAACACTCCTCTAACTCATGAAGTAGGGCAAACAAAATTCACCAATTTTGAGAACTGTGCTGAAGTGATGGGATGGGCATGGTGTGAAGGTGAAATGAATTAAAACTACACTTCTACCTCGATATAACGCTGTCCTCGGGAGCCAAAAAATCTTACCGTGTTATAGGAGAAACCGCGTTATATCGAACAAGCTTTGATCCGCCGGAGCGCGCAGCCCCGCCACCCCCCGGAGCACTGCTTTACCGCGTTATATCAGAATTCGTGTTATATTGGGTCACGTTATATCGGGGTAGAGGTGTACGTGGTGTTATACAGGTTTCCACATCACAACAGAAAAGTTTCTACAAACTTGACAGCTCTTTGGGAACACATTCTTATTTCTTGATGCATGAGGAATTTCCTTTGGCAGATAAGAATTAAAAAGATTTAAAATCCACAACAGCAAATTATACCAACCATAACATTAGGAACACCAGTGCTTTATTACTAGCCAGCACTGGAGTGTTAGCTCCTGTGTCTCTCTACCTCTGTCTTGACTGGCAAAATGGGTGTGTGCTTTTCAATCATCCAGTTGGCTTAGCAGGACCAAAAAGCTCTCTTAACACTTCTTAGGATGTAGAGGCTAACACAGTTGAAGCTGTGCATGGCCAGTTAAAATGGCTTCCAATGTGTCAGCCTGAATCTTAACAAGCATTGAGTGCTTTTTCTACTGAGTTTAGCTAACTCGATTGAGCTCAACTGAAACACTCCCTTTTTCACCTGTCAAGACAGAGACTCGCTATCTTGCTAATTGCAGAGTCATAAGGAAGAGGACTTAACTGGTATAAAGTGATTCACATTCACCCATCCTTTACTTACAGCTACAAAACAAAGAAAGCAAGCACATGACTGAAAGCAGAAACAACTGGAGGATCTTATTCCATCCTTATGACATGCTTCCGACAGCCATCTGTATGAAAAATAGTGTTAGTTCTAGCAGAATGAAGGGATCATTAAAACGTCTCTAGCGCTGCCACATCATAGCTTTAGAAAGACAAGGTGGGGTGAGGTAATATCTTTTATTGGAGCAACTTCTGTTGGAGAGAGAGAGAGAGACACACACAAGCTTTCTAGCTTACACAGAGCTCTTCACACAGCCCAGAGCTGAAGAAGAGCTCTGTATAAGCTTGAAAGCTTGTCTCTCTCACCAACAGAAGCTGGTCCAATAAAAGATATTACCTCACCCACCTTGTCTCTCTAATTTCCTGGGACCGACACAGCTACAACAACACTGCATACATCATAGCCTGGATACTCTTATTTCAGAATAAGAGTATCCAGTTAAATCAGTGAAACAGTATGTCTACACTAGCACTGTTGTTGGTAAAACTTCGGTCAGTCAGGATGTGTGTGTTTTTTCACACCCCCAATTGATATAAGTTTCACCAACAAAAAGCACCCGTGTGGACAGCACTATCTCAGCAGGAGACGCTCCCCTGCCGACATAGCTACTGCTGCTAGTTGGGGGAGGTTTAATTATGCTGATGGGAGAGCTCTCTCCTGCCGGCATAGAGCAGTTACACAGGAGATCTTACAGCGGTGCAGCTGGAGAGGTACAGCTGTGCTGCTGTGAGATCTGTAATGTAGACATAGCCCAAGACTGGCTTTTTGCAGTTTAGCTTGTGTCACTTTGGAAGTGGTTTAAACTAAACCCCCAAAAAGCTCCTCTTATTCTGGAATAAGAGTGGACAGATGGGGAGTTCTCTCTGTTTAATTAAACCAGCATAACTGGAAAAATTTCCGGTGTAGACAAAACCTTGAGTTTCTTCTTTTAAAATATATTGCTGAAATGCTTAGCAAGTGAAAACGGCAAACACACATGTGCACACAATATAAACTCCAAGGAAATTCAGTGCCGTGAGTATTCTTCATGTTTAAAAAAAACTTCCCTGAACTACAACTGAGCTGCAGAAGCAGCAGTTGCCGCTGAAGCACTACCAGCCCTTCCCCCCTGTAACCATCCCCACCCTCCAGGAGCTATCTCAAATCCTCAGGCTGTGTCGACAGCCAGCTGACAGAACTGTTTAGTCAGCAACTAGAGAGAGAGAGAGAAGCAGCCATTCTCTCCTCCATCACTCCCCTGCTGCCTTCCCTCATTACCTTTCTCTTCATAAACAGCTAGCAGAGGAAACATGCTCTGTTCTACAGCCCCTCCCTCCCAAACAATGTCCATTAGCAGTTTTGTCAGCAACTTATCTAACTTTCCGTGTGGCTTTTTTTTTTTTTTTTTTTTTTTTTTTTTTGAGCTTTGTGTAACCCTCCTTCCCCACCCCACCCCCTTAAACCAAGCAAGAAGAGATCCAGAATTACAGCTTCAACTGTAGCAACTTCCTCCATCTTCTGTGAGAATATCACGTCAGGGAGCTCAACATGTTTCACTTCCTTTCTGAAGCACAATAGCCAGGGCCCCAGGTGCCAAGGTTAGCTTGTCCTTTTCCTTTCTGAGAGCTGATTTCCAAGTTCTTTTCATACTAGTCTCTCATCAAATACAAAAAGCTTGAAACCATACAAAATTACTACTGCTACAAATAATTACTTTGCACTTTTAAAGTGCATTTCCTCTGGTGCGAAGTGCTTTATAAAGGATTATCCACATTTTACAGAGAGGGAAACTCAAGCCTTGTCTATGCAGAAAAGTTGCGCCACCTTAACTATACTGGTATCATTAAAGCTGTACAATCACTCTCGCGCAGAGGCAGTATTATGGGGATGAAAGTGCTTATACCTGTATAGGTTATTCCCATAGAGGAAGCGATGTAAGTTATAGCAGTATAACTGCACTCACACTAGGGGCTGTATCAGTATAACTATACTGGTTAAAAATAAATAAATAAATAAATAAATAAATAACATAAATATCCCCCCCGATATAGTTATACAAAACTGTGTGGAGATCAGGCCTCAGGAACAGAAGTTAGGCAATTTGCCCAAGGCTATACAGCAAGCCAACAACAGTCATCAAAACAACCCAGGTTTCCAGACTCTCAGACCTTTGCTCTAACCCCTAGTGGATACTGTCTCCAAATTTGAAAAAGCACATCTAAAACTGAGCATTCCATAGAAATGAAATGTAATTCTTGGGGAATATATGCCCTGCAGCTCAGGAAAAAAGGCAAAAGGCAAACACTAAATAATCAATTTAACTTATTAAAGAAAGAGTGGAACCAAAACAGCTGTTCTTAGTAACAGTTTTTAACAGAAATGTCTATTTTTAATATTTAAAAAAATTGAACAGGTAAGTGAAAGGTATAATTGCTCACACAGATGGTGCTAAACAAATTTTGTCTTTATGTCTTTGTATTCTGGAATGCAAATTCAGGCCTTCTGGTGCTGAACTGGTTTTAAGGAACTGGGTCTGTTTACTCACTTGGCAAAACAGTCTAATTCTCAACATTAGTGGAGGTGGGAAAAGGGAGAAACTACTGCCTATATACTTCATGAAACTATGCATGGTTTATATAAAAATAACATGACCCAAAACAAAATATCCTCCATGTTAAAATGTCTGAAATGAACTACCATTTAATTTTGCATCTATGAAGCAGCCTCTCCTTCACAATATAGTCTGTTTTCATGGGGAAAGAAAAAACCAAAAAACCCCACATACATCAGTTATTGGTCTCACACTGTATGTAACTGTAGCTTCAACTTCTATTCATCTCAAAATGTTTTTTCTAGAAAAATCACGGTATTAAAAAAAAAATCTTCTGTATATCTACTCATCATTGCTGCTTGTATCAGAGATGTAAAAATTATTGAAGCAAACAGAAAAATCCTCCCCTCCCCCCACCCACAACCACCAACATACTAGAACAGTGGTGAAGATTCCACTTAAATTTCATAGAAGCCATGGAAAGAGTTTAGGACAGAACTCCTTCCTAACTTACTCCTTTGTACTAAAAGTACTGCAGTACACATGCTACACAAGACTGCCCAGAGCAGCAGAGCCTATAGACAGGCAGCTGCAATATCTACATATGAAGAAGGTGTGTTTAGGATGAAGGTGTAGACTTTATTGTGAGTTTTCTGGTTTGAACCCATCTGGCCCTACATAGTTATAAAATAAACTTTTAGAAATTTGGAAACAAATGAACCTTTGTGATAGATTATTATATCATGGATAGTCTAGGTCAGGGATCAGCAACCTTTGGCACGCGGCTTGCCAAGGTAAGCACCCTTGCGGGCCGGGCCGGTTTGTTTACCTGCCACGTCCACAGGTTCAGCCGATCGCGGCTCCCAATGGCCATGGTTCACCGCTCCAGGCCAATGGGGGCTGCGGGAAGCGGCGCGGGCCCAGGGATGTGCTGACCACCACTTCCTGCCGCCCCTATTGGCCTGGAGCGGCGAACCGCGGCCAGTGGGAGCCTCAGTCGGCCGAACCTGCGGACATGGCAGGTAAACAAACCGGCCCGGCCCGCCAGGGTGCTTACCTTGGTAAGCCACGTGCCAAAGGTTGCCGATCCCTGGTCTAGGTCAATAATATGCAGGCTTCAACACTTCTCCATACTCCATGTTTTATTACTACACTTAAACTTCACTAACACAATCCATGAAGCACATTTCCAAGAGAATTATTGCACTCTTATATTCAGGTGTTCAGTGTTACTTGGCTTTTAGCACACCTTAAGTCATGCACCTTATCACATGACCTTAGATGTCCAACAGTTGCTCAACGAGTTATTCTTAGAGATGGCTTAAATGAACTGTTGATACAGAGGACAAAATTCTGCTCTTGGTTACACAGGTTTACTTGGAACGAAGTCACTCCAGATATACCCTGGTATAGCCAAAACTAAACTTGGACCACAATCTTTGGTAGTAAAACAAAAAAAGATGTCCGGGGGGAGGGAAGTCTTTTTATGACTTACGTATAATTTAAACAGATTGTCACATGAACATAAACTTAAAATAAAAGAAGAAACTACTTAAAAAGCAATTTTCAACAGCAATAAAACTTCTGTATTCCACCTGCTAACAAAGAGATTAGTAGCTGAGGAGTGATGGTGGTGATTGGGTGGGGGAATGGGATGGTGATTGGGTGGCCAAGGAAATAATAGCGAGGTCACTAATTCATCATTATGGACTTCCCGGATATCAAAATAGAGAAAGAAAGCTATTTTGTCCCTCCCTACAACCTAAGTATAAAAGACAAGAAAAAGGCATCTTCAAGAACAAAACATGACTCTAGCACCCAGAGAAATCCATTTAGGATTTTTCCCTACTGTAAAAGTGCCTCTATCATTCTGACTTATTTCATCAGCACTGTTTGTCATCATATATCCTGCTGTGTATTCACCTCTGACTAGTGAAGAAGTTGTGTAAAATAGCAGCTTGGAAGGCAAACATCACAGTTTGTCTCAAATGGAAGGGCAGATGAAGAAGTAGTGAACCCGTATAAAAGCCTTCAAACTAATATGTCTGCCTTTCTTTCGGTGTGCTACCAGCATTAAATGGTAAGAAAGCACCTACCAACTGGTGGAAGTCAGAGAGGAAATCCACAATTAACTTTAATGGAGTTGCAAGTCAGAATACAGATGGTTTATATCAAAAGTTTAACAAAGCACCTTATAAAAAGGGATGCACTGTACCTGCATGACATAGCAAAACCACCCTCCAACTCCATGGCTGCAAAGGTCCATGCCCCAGTAGCAGAACAGATGTGGTTCCTTTGCACAGATGATGGCTTTGGGTGCCCAACCCAGCACAGGGTGTACAAGCGTACACCACAAAGCACAATTTAACAGAAGCTCCCTGCAGTGCAACAAGGAGCTATTGGGATGCACAGCTGTGTGGATTCCATGGCCCATCCCAAGCAACAGAGGCATGCTGGAAGGCTAGGTCAGTGAGTTGAAATAACCTTGGTAGAGTGACTCTGGGACTTGGGCAGCGAGGGACAGTAAGGGGTAGGAAGACATCCTCTTTCTCCTACAGCCCCTCAACAAAGATACCCAATGTTCAGCCTGCTACTCAGGGACAGGATGACAGGGGATTTGGCCATGCAGGTATGTTCTTGTCTCCTGGGTTGCAGCTGTTAGATAAACAAAAAAACATCTGGTTGTCTAAGTTACATACCTTGAGAATAATTCAGTTAGCACATAGCCAGGGTCTGCTTTCACATTGTTTTTTACATCCTGGAACTCAACTGTCACATACAGTCACTCCTGATTACGCATATGAAAGCAGAAGTCAAGCCCACAGTCCAAGTCCATGCCAGTTTAGGGCTAAATTCCTTAACCCTCACGTGAACTACACAACCCTCAGGACAGCAAGTACACAGAGCACTGCCAGAGTGCCTTAAGACCAATCTTGAATCCAAAAGTAAATTCATGGATCATACCAACAATCACGGTTGGCAACTTAAGTCAGGATCCCCTAAAATGAAAACTTCACTGCATTTAGCTGATCCTTCACTTTATTTAACAGACATACCTTGTACTGTAGATGCTGGGCTACCAAACTGGTTTTACATAGTGAAAATTCAGCCTCCACTATAAAGCACTACAATGTCATAATTATAGCTGGGACCCAATTCTGTTACTTTTAAAGGCTCTATAAAACACTTTTAACACTAAGAAACTGAATACAGTCATTATACCCAACAAGCTGGATATGAGAGTAGTATCCCGGGTTTAAAAAACAAAACAAACAAACAAAAAACCCAACAGAATTCTGTTTTTAAAAGTAACTATTTTCTAACACCCAGTAAAGGCACCTTTACTACTCAAGAGACTCAGACACCCAGACATTAAAATGTGCACTATTTACAGCTAAATGCCAAGCTTTAGCAAGATTGACTAAGCCTTTTCATCAACCCAAGGCAAACTGAGTATCATGCAGTATATGGTGTATGGGTTAAGAAGAGACTTTAGAAGCCAAGGCTCCTCTTCTGGTTTATGTCAGCATTATAGAGTGCAGAGCACTTTTCATAAGGAAAGGGTTTTCCTCCTGGTGACCTGGCCAATACGTCTCTTCTCCCCCCACCTTTCACTCTAGAGGTGGCTGCATTTCTGTAGCACAATATATCTATACAGTTGTAAAGCACTTTGGAATCCTTCAATGGATAAGGGTCTATAAAAATAAATGGGGTTATTTGGATAGTGTGAAAAGCAAAATAATTTCCTTTGGAAAACTTTCTTATTTGTTCCAGTCCCAAAGTGTGCGAATTCCCTTATAGACCAGAGAGACAGGTCCCTGCCCCAGAGACCTCAAAGATGCGATATACAAATACGCTGAGCAATTATAAGCATAATGGGATGGGAGTAGGAAAGAGTTATAGCAATAAACCTTTTTTAAAGCAGGTCAGTGCAATTCCTATGCCAAATTTTTAGACCATAGTAGATTGGTGAATCCTGGCTTCCATCACCTGCAAATACTCAAGTATTTCTCGGCTTTGATGAGTTTTCTAACTTTTTATAGCTAGTATCACATGGATGTGGATGGTGTCCACAGGGTAAATGCCTATTGTCTCTGGCCAAGTTTCATTCCGTAGGGTTCTAGTTGTGCTTGGAGAGCTTCAGGCTACCATCGGGGAGGGGGGAGAATACTGAGTACACCAGGGATCGGCAACCTTTCAGAAGCGGTGTGCCGAGTCTTCAGTTATTCACTCTAATTTAAGGTTTCGCGTGCCAGTAAATACATTTTAACGTTTTTAGAAGATCTCTTTCTATAAGACTATAATATATAACTAAACTATTGTTGTATGTAAAGTAAATAAGGTTTTTAAAAATGTTTAAGAAACTTCATTTAAAATTAAAATAAAATGCAGAGCCCCTGGAGCAGTGGCCAGGACCCAGGCAGTGTGAGTGCCACTGAAAATCAGCTTGCATGCCGCCTTCGGCACGCGTGCCATAGATTGCCTACCCCTGGGGTACACTGTTCTTGTCAATTAACGATACTTCTCAGAGGGAGGGCAGGGATCAGGAATCACTCAAATCATTAGGCCCTTGATCAGTTATCCATATTCTGATGTTAAAAGGCTGTCCATAAATTACGTAATGCATAAGGGTGTCCTTAATTCTGTGTGTTTGTCTTAGTGTTACAAGGGGGGTGGGGGTGGGATGGGGTGAGTCTTGAAGAAACAAAACAAAACAAAAAAACCCACCAAAAAACATGTTATGTAATTTATGGACACCCCCTAATGATTGTGCTATCTTCCTGTGTCCAGTCTGCCTCTATTGGGCAAGTTTATTGAGATGATGGTGGAGAGAGAACCCTGGCTGTAGCCCTCAGCATTCCTGGACGTCTGACTATGGACTTGTCTTCATTAGGAAAAAAAAAAGGTATATTTTTAACACATATTAAAATCCCAGCATAGACAAGGCAAGTTGTAATTTTAACAGGTGTCAGCTGTTCAAGGTAAACCCTTGACTCCACCTAAGCTTTAACTCAACCAGTTCAGCAGCTGTTAAAAGCTGCGTGCCTTGTCCACTCTGGACTTTTAGAAGAGTTAGTTCGAAAGTTGGCTAACATGTTCTAGCAACATACCTTTAAATCCTAGTCAGGACAAGACCAAAGATTACCTATCACTATCATCTTGCTTGTTTTGCAGGTATTCTGAAGGCTCCATCTTGCAGTGTTCTATTTCGTCACTCCTACTTTTCAATCTGTATCTGTAAGCTCTCTGGGACAAGGGCAGTGCTTTAGTATGTGTCTCTGTACCACCTAGCATCAATCCTGATTGCAGCATCTGGTTGGTAATGTAATAGGCACTACTAAAAATATTGAACAGCAGTCACTGTCTCGTACAGTGGTTTCAGTGATGCAATTTGAGATAACATACGGTAAATATGGGCACACACCTCTACATCTCTTTGTTCAGACCTGGACAGTGTGCTGACTCCATTCTTGTGCTCTGTGCATCAGTACATTAAGTCAGCTGAAGCATTCTCATTCAAAGTCCCTACATCTGAACATCAAGGGGAGCTGTTGGCCTGGCTTTTCCAGCAGAGGTCCATTAACTCTGAAACTTCTTTCCCTCATTAATCTGAGAGAGGCCAAAGTTTGATTTCAGATCATGGGCTGGTTTAAAGGTCCATTCATTTACTCAGGCTTTGGTGTGAGTGGTGAGAAGGGTCCACTGTTTGTCAACCTGTCTCCTTTCACAAGCACAAAATCTCACTTTTTAAATGCAAATAATTCACAATGTTCCACCTCGCATCAGTTGGAAGCTAGATCCAATATATTAGCAATGACTAGATTTCACAATTTTATTAGTACTTGTATGCCATCTATTAAATGACGGTTGTCTATGAACCTACAGTTTTGTGTGTTCAGCTTCCTAGACAGGAAGTACGACCTACTGGTTCAGACACAAGACTGGGAGCATCTCTGTTGCACTTTCCCAGTTGCAAAAATTGGGATAATACTTATTCTACCTGAGCAGGCTGTTGGGACAGCTAATGTATTAAAATGTATGAAGTACTTGTGAGCTTTCTGGATGAATATACAATGTGCTATTCCTATTAGTAAAACTAGCCTGAGTCTTAACAAAACCTTCAGCCTGACAGAGGACCATGACAAAATCCCAAAGAATGTCAATGATATTTGTCATTCATGGTATGGTATACGGCATCCCAGCACAATATTATTGTACTGAGCATTGGGGCGGCAGCACTTCACCCTGCTAATTTAGTCTTCTTGTGAAAAGTGTGGGACCGAGAGCCAGGAGACTGAACAGATCCTGCGATGTAGCCTTGCCTGACAATGTGTCTCAGTCCTGAACTGGAAGAATTACTCCCAGACAGATAAGAAGGTAATTCACTTCTCATATATATTCAATCTAGGACCCCTCTATCGAGTGCCTATTATAGGGGGGAATTTTGCAATGTGCACCCGTCTCACAAAGGTCAGACAGCTAACTGGTGGCAATGACTTTAATTCATTGCTCCCCTGAACTGAATTTGAAATGTCAAATTCCTACAAGGTAAAAAGCTTCAGCACATCTTATTACTAACACCTTGAGCATCCTGTCTCCCTGGTATCAAGGAGAACAAAACAAACAAAAAAAGGTTGCTTTATACAAAGCAACCCCTGGTCTTGCAGTCTGTTTTCTTCACACAATTCCCATCCAACCATTCCCCCTCTGCCCCTCAGAGTTTAAGGCGTGTTGGCTATGCTGACATCAGTGATTGGCTCCTGGGGCTGTGAAGATAGCTGTTGCTGCTCCTGCTCATGGCCAAGAGCCAAGTCTCTCTGCCTTTCTGGTGATGCTCCCTCCTGCTCCCCCTCCCTCCCTTGCCCTCGGGCCCACATGTTTGCAGGGTGGGTGAAGTGGTCACTGGCAGCCTTTCCAAGCAAGCTGAAGCAGAAAGCTAACTTTCATTCCCAGCCTCAGATCAGATGCAATCAAAATGTTAACCCCAAGTTTTGGCTGTCATAAGTGAAACAACCGTATTTTCTTGCCAGACATCTGAGGCCCAAGTTGTCCTTATGACAGGTCACCTTTATAAGACAATCCATCACACCTACCCTATTGGGTGGGTATCTTTTTTGATGCAGATACCAGGGAGACAGGATGGCTGTAGGTTGCCATTTCAAATCCATGGCAACAGAGTGCATTCTCTGGGGTAGCTGCTTTGTACAGCACCACTGCTTATTCTGCCCACAGAGCCGACTTAACCAGACCAGGGAAGGTCACATGAGCGTAAGGGGATTCCTCAGTGATGCAGAGACATTGTAGGGCCTCTAATGGTATTCCTCCTTCACCCTACAAGTAGCACTGTGGGGACAAAAGGGTGTGGCTAGAGAAGATGGAGCCAAGTCAATCCTTAGCTGCTGCATTTTTGACTACTGGTGACCATTTGCAGCCAGCACACCTAGAAAAGGGAGATAACCTGCACAGCATCAGGATCAGGGGAGTGAAAAAAAATGATCTTTAAGGCACCTTTGTTTTTACATCTTCCCGCCTGCGCACTGTGGCTCTGCAGCCCAGGCCCAGTATGCCACGTTTAACAAATTATGCACAAAATTAAAAAAAAGTGTGAGTTGTTGAAATACTACACAGTTTTTGTTTAGATATTGCAGACACTGCATTTGAGTTTTTGTATACTTCAGATCTCTAATTAACATAATTTTAAAGAACATAGCAACATTTACTCTAGTGTTTCTTCAAAGCCACTTCCCAATGGGCCAAATTCTGCAGCCCTTTCTCAAGTTGAGTAGTGTTTACTCAACTAGTCTCATTGGCTTCAATGTGTGAATAAGTACAAAGCATACAGTGAGCATGGGTGCAGATTCTGTCTCTTATCGCAAATAACTTTTTTTAAAAGTAAAAGTAGGCCCTAGTCCTAACAAAATTTAATTTAACTTAACCCACAAGTAGTTTGACTGACTTTAATGAGACAACTCATATGAGTAAAGTTATGCATATATTTAAATGTCTGTACGATTAGGGGCTGGCACAAGCAACAGGTATCATGACCCTCTCCTCATCCCTTTGACACACTAAATCCCTAACATGTTAATGAACAATATTTGGGTCTGAAAGGGCTTTTTCTGCATTGCTACAAGTTAGAGAGTTAAAGAAGATAACCAACACATGCAGAGCAGATTTTCCATTCACGTATTTCTTAAGGAGACTTTTTTTTTTTTTTTTTTTTTAAAAAGAGAATTGCCAGGAAGAGATGGAAAGAGGAACAGCTTAGGCTCCTAACGCTCAGTTTATCTGGACTAAAAGGAGTACCAGTAATGCAAATACATCAGTGCTGCACATCAGACACAATACGCCTAACACCTTGAGATGCCAGGAAGAGAGACACCTATAAAATAATTTTATTTACAGTAAAGATTAAAAACACTAAACATTAAAATGGTTATTTGTTACACTCGGAGATTAATAAAACTATTGTACATTACTTAAAGAAAAAAATGTGTTATAGACATACACAACTCTCAACCCCCTTCCCCAGCCCCAGTACCAGAATGGAAAGGGGCTGATGCAAACATAAGAAAGAGTTTCTAGAACAAGCCAGTCAAATTCATTAAAGTCTTCATTAACTCAGCAGGGCAAAACCCATTCCTGTTTTCGGAGCTTGTTACAGCAACATGACTAAACATGCTCAACAGTCCAATTTGATAGGATGCATCCATTTGCTAAAGCTAAAGGAAGATGCATTTCTGTTATATATGGCACCAATGCTGTCACACGGTTTTTCAAAAAATGTTTAGAAAATAAACCTCCTGCATGCTTCAAGCCATAGTATCATTGGCCTTATAAGTGTTTAACCTCTACTTGCTATGCACCGTGGGCAAATATCTGACATCAGCTTATTCCAGCTTTAGTAACACTGAACTGCATTTGACTGGGAGAAACCCAGACACAATGGAACGCTGGAGTTCTGAACCTCAACTAGTTAGTACTTAGTGTCACATATATTACCCTTGGTTTGGTTTAATCCAGGTAACCTGATTAAAATGGAGCCTTCTCTAAGGGGGTCTGTTTCTAGTGATTTCCATTACTCAATATACTTTCACACTTTATAAACCAGGATATATGATATACATTCTAGCTGGCATGCATTTTTTTTTAAATCTTAAACGTGAATTATTTATGCTGCACCCTAAGTAATTAAAGTTAATTAGGTTTTGAATAGAAAGAGTGAATATTTTAGTAGAATTCTGTACTGTACCAACAATGTGATTATTGAGGGAATGGCACACTGCTCTATTCCCAGTTTCTTCCTCAAACCTCTACATTTCAGGATTTTAACGCTTAGCATGTTTACATCAGGGCCTAAAACAACACAAACAAACCCAATGGATGTGCAATGAAGTTTTAAAATATGCACAGAATTTTTAGGAGTATACTCAGTGCAAAACTTAAAAAAAAAAAAAACTACCCAACCTAAAGATTATTAACCATGTATATTTACTGATGCCACCGCATAGAGAATCAGCATGTCTTTCCTTTATGCGTGAACAAAGCGTTCATGAGAAGTGCCCAATTCATGCAACCAAAATCCTCTGTTTATATACACAAGCCAGGGCGGTAGTAGTACAAGATTAGGACAACCTCCAAGGGTATGAGGGAAGTTATTATTAAATATTTATGTTGCAGTAGTGACTACCAGGTCATGTCCACATTGTGCTAGACACTGGACAAACGTGGTAAATGTATGAGAGTCCCTGCCCCAAAAAATGTATAATCTAGGAATTAGGATATAAGAGGTGGAGGAGATAAACAAGTTGGCAGAAGTCGAAGAGGAAGAAAGGATGGGTTAAGCAAAAAACAAGAAGATAGGATATTTTAGCAAGTAGTTATTTAGTATCTATGCCCTCCTTCAATTAATCCATTAAATCGCTGACTTCTCGGCTAAGTCGGCCAATAAGGTGACAGAACCAATTTTGGTGATTTTTTTGCTATGTCTACACCTACACACTGGGAAATACTAGACTGAGTACTAAAGCAACTCATTTCTGGATTATTTTGGCTGTTATTGAGAGAATATTTCTTGTAACTTATGTTACATTCATTTGCATTGGTCCTCTGGACTATTCAAAGAACATCTGACTCTCTCTCTCTAAATAATCAAATACTAGTTAGCATTTGTGGAAGGAGCTGTTGTATTCAAACCGCTTGCTAGGAACGGTTACTGAGCATGTGACAGGTACACACGGTTGTGTTCGTCCCATCCAACGTGAACAAACTATTTTTGGTCCAAAGACTTTTTACTGTACATTTTAAAAAGGAAGTACAATGAGCACAGACATGGAAACATTTACTGTAAGTTAAATGAGTGAGGCAGAACATGCAAGAGAGCAGCTTCCAGAAAACCAGGTCAGATCAGGAGCCAGCAAATACTTCCTCAAGAGGTCACTCAACATTCTATATGGCCACGCAACATCTACAGTATAGCTGACTGAGAGTATTGTATGTGCTGAATATTACCAGATGCCTACTAGTTTTCAATTGCATACAAATAGTGGATTCAAAACCCACACACTGAAGGATTTGGAGTAAGAGCTACTTAATACTGGAAATAAAAACTCTGGCCCAAAACAAGCCCCTTAGATCTATACACAAAGAGAAGAATCTTCCATGTGTATCTCTCACTCTTTCTCCAGGGAAGGCTGGACCCTTGGGACACACAGTCTCCCTATCATTCCCCACAGGGAAACCACTGGAAGGTTAACACAGCCTCTGGGTTGCAGAAGATTTTTCTAGGGCCAGCTGTGAATGGAGCTCCACTGCCAGGGAACCAAAATGGGGAAAGACATTTTGGAGGCAGCATAGAGGCAAATGGCACCCATGGCGGCTGTCAGGAGGAGAGGGCTACGCAGGAATAAAAAAAACCCCACAACATATGTTCAACATGGCCCACTTAATATTCTTGTGAGAACCTTAACTTTAATTTCTGACTTTTGAGCATTTAAGATGTCACCTTAGCTTTTTTCCCCTCAAGGCGGAAAAAGAACCATGAAAAAATCCAGAGCAACTAGACTTAAAGAGCTTACAAATTCCACCAGCTTTGAAAGCAGAGCTTGAAAACTGCCTGAATTGCAGTTAATAGGGCTGCAGAGTTTACAGATTCTGTTGGTTCCCTCCTGCAGTGTTTAAAATGTGCATGGCTTCCTTACAAGCTACTAGGCATCCACTATGACATATGGATCACTTCACCCTCTACTCAAATTTAGTCTCTAATTAGGGACAGCATGGCAGTCATTCTGTGCATAGCAAAGCTACAGGGCGGTCTGGTCTTTTTATAAATAAAAAATAGTAATAATAAAGGTGAGGAAAGAAAGAAAAAGTTTCTTCCATAAAAGTGAAGGGAGTTTAGGTGGACAGAATGGAGCAAATGCTGCAGATCTTAAATGGAGCAGAGTTTCCAATGACTTAAACAGGAGTTCTGCTCAATCACAAACCACAGAAATTACCTAAAATTGCAACAGGATGAGGATAGTGGATTTAATACGTTTACTGATTCAAACATTGCTATGGGACCTTAGAGGGTAGGAAAGTAACCTATCTGCCATGAAAGTTGTTGTGGGATTAGTTACCAGAAGCTGTCAGGGCCTCAACTTTAAGTCTCATTTGGAAGTCATATGAATGTACAAACTGACACATATTTGGGCCATCTCATTAGGAAAAAAACAAATGCTATCTTGAGATGTTAAAAATTCTCTCTTGAGAAATAGGTCATTAGTTTCAAATAGCATAAAGTGTAAATTACATCTACGCAGAAAAGCACTTGTTACCCCTCATTTAACTTATACCCCACATCTGGGGAGTGTACCTTGCATTTGCAAATGGAAGATCTTAATAATCCATTAGGCCTTTTCAACCTCTAACTTCTATAGCTTTCAATTATTCTTACAGTAATTTAGTATCTTCATTTAAACAAACCAAAAAAAAAGTTTTATAAGCTATGGTGAAACATTCAAGCTGTGACACAAATTACTAGAGTAAAAAGAATATGGGATAACAACTGTTGGGGGGGGGGGGGAGCTGTAACAGCACGTTACTTACACATGGCAACCACATTAAAAGTTCATCGCCATATATTGCCCTTTGCATGCATGCAGTTCCACGGACATCAGAGTAGAGTTCCACACATGGATGCAGAACAGTATAGGGTCATTAATATCTTGTCTGCTTCTCAGGTTTTCAAAACACTAAAAGAAATTAGGCATCATAATGACTTCTTTATGTCAAGACAAGCATTTTTTTCTACTCTTAGAAAAACCCACCTGATTTTAGTAAATTCCTTCCTGCTTCCCCCAACCAAATCTGACAACTGTGAAAATTATTTCTAAATTGATCCTTCCCACCCTCAAAAGGAAATAGAAGAAAGATCTTGTTTGCTAGGACTACCCCATGCAAATCTCTATGGCTGAGCTATAAAATAGGGGGTTAAAAAGGAAGTATGGAAACAACAATATACATGGAGAAAGTTTACTGCTGTAACGTGCATAATGTATTTATATGAATTGCTGTATGGTATAAAACCTCAAGCTTCTGAACACTTACATCACATACAAGATGAAAAGATCCTCAACAGTGTCCTCAATAAAACAAGCAAACAAATACAGATGACAAAAGCAAAGGCTACCTGCATTTTTAGGATTTAATGTTTTGTTTCCCTCATCTTTAAAACAAAAAAAAGGAACCAAATTCCTACAGAAACTCATTAAAAACTGGCTATCAAAGTTCATTCATCTTCCAGCTTCAAAAGATAAATGATGGCGCCTATCCGCTCTGTTCACACTGGCACTTGTCGGTGTAACTTACGTCACTCAGACGGGTGTTTATTTCACACACCTGAGCAACATAAGTTATACCGACAAAAGTGCTAGTATAGACACAGCCTCAGAAGGGACTTAGAAGCGTCTGAAAAATTTACCTCAAAGCTTAAAAAAAGAATATTCTTCTTGTTCCAAACATATTAGTTTTCAGTTTATAATTTGAGAGAGATCAAGTTGATCTGATTGACAAGCATTGTGCCTCCAGGAAGATATGGAAGTCTCACATCTTCCTCCAAACTGATGTGATGAAAAGACAAACAAATCCAAGTAATCCACCAATATTAGCTAAAAGCTCTTTTGCACTATGCTAAGACCCTATGCTAACATTTAAGTAGAGAAATTCAAATACTACATTTAATATTCTTCCACGACAAAAAACCGATGGTAATGCAAACATTGGGGTGGAGAGAAGGTTGTAATCAAAGCTGTTAAAGGACTTAATCTAACAACCCTCAGAGTACCTATTTAGTATACAAGTCTAACTATGTCTTGGGGAGAGGGTTTCCAACAGCTTTTCTCCGCTCTGTTAGTTTCATCCTGATGGAGCTCAGGGAGTCTACAGGTGAATCCTCATTAAGCTGCTCTGTCTCTAGGACTTTACAGAGGCTTTCAAATACTTGTTTCAATCACTCTGAATAAACAGTCTCCACCCAGTCACCCACTTCTTTTGTCTAAAGCACCTATTCACAGACAACTACTGTACTGATTGGTAGGCAGACCAGACTGAAAGCTGAAGTACCATTAAAAACAAGATTCACCGGAATGCCTCCAGATTGCTAGAGGAAACAGAGGTCCAGATTCCGTTCTGTTACATCAGGGTAATTCCAGACAAACTCCACTGACCCAATAGAGCTCTGGCAATTTTACTCTAGTTTAACTGAGAGCAGAATCTGGCCCACACGTCTTATCGCCCTTGCCAGGCTAGTTTACTCTGAACCAATGCCACTGCTATGGGAGTGTGAAAATGAGAAAATCTTTTCAAATTGCCTGCTAACTGGACTTTTTATTTCACAGGAAAGCAATATTAATATTAGCGTCAAAGCAGTTAATCATTCATGTAAGCACAAAAACAAAGAACAGGATGCTTTAGTTCTGCCTTAAGAGTTGTAGCCTCTCAAATCATGTATGTCCTGCCTTAAAGTGTTGCTATATGAAACAAATTGATGGCCAGGGTGGGGTTGAAAGAACTTTTAAGGTGGGAAATGCTAATGACTGGTTTGCATCCAAGATGTACCATCATCACATTTCTGCACTGAACAAAGGAAGTCAAATCTCCTCCAACTCCTGATCAGATGTATCCCATAGCACTGTACTTCCCAGCCCAGCCCATCTATTTTCATTAGTAATTAAACACTAATGACTGAACCTGACCAGGCAGAGCTAAGCAAATTTCTGTTTTTCCCATGGAAAGTGATATCAAACTTTTCAGCACATCATCAAAAGTGAAAGGTGGGAGAGTGGGATTTCTACTCAGTCTGGATCCCATCCCCCCCTAAAGGAATATTTTTCATCCATAACATCTTTGTATATGGTGACAAACAATCATTGTAACTGCTGTTTTAACTAAGATACAAGAAATGGAAAGTAGACCTTTTACAGTCCTCAGAATAGCTAGTTTTAATTTTCAAATTAAATTAACAAATCAGATCTCCCAGCCAACAATAAGAAATTGGCTAGTCCCATTGTTTCCTTGAAGAGAACACTCTTTCTCCTCCCAGTTCTATATGTGATCTCCCAAGACATTTCTTGGCAAGTTTGTAGGGTATATGAACACCATGGTCATAATTAAAATTATATGAAGAGAACACAGTGCAAACAAACTCTGCCCCTTTTCAAAGCTTCAGTTTGCTCTCATGAAATGCATTCTAAAGTTGTGATGGGGGGCTGGAGGGAGGAAGGAAGAACATTGGTGATAATGCAAACTATGAACCATTTTGTTTGAATTTAGAAAGGAGGGGAAAGAGTAACAGATGTGAAAGGCAGGCATCCTCACTACTTTCAGCAGAACTTAAAATAGTACTGCCAATCTCCTCTAAGAGAATGGAACGATTATCAGTTGGGGGGGGGAGGGGGGGAAACGTATTGTCACATTATCACAGAGACTGTGGATCGTGACATGTATTCATAATAATGGTCCAGTAATATATTTCTCTCTTTTCAATGAAAATCTTGCCAATATTTAAAGAAAATTATGTCATATGATTTCGCACGCTTTAAATCTGTAAATCAATACAGATGACAATTTTAGTTAAGAGGATTTTCTGTACAGAAAAAGATCTAAAACTTTTCTAAACAAAACAGAATGTACTTGTTTTCTGCTTGTTGCTGCATAATCTTTGGTGCTGCTTTTTCCAAGTGTGTCTGCACAGGCTGCTATCCAACATACATCAGTTGCTCACAGAGCAATGTATAACAGATAACTCTTCAAGGACATTTGTAAAGGGCACAAATCAAGGGCCAAATCCTGCAAACACTTAGGCACATGAGTAAGTTTATTCACATGAGTAGTCCCAATAGGCTATTTATGTGAGTAAATTTACTCATATGCCTAAATATTTTTCCAAGATTTCACTCCAAGATCTTTGTCTGACACTTAAAAAAGAACCACTGTAAGTAAACTAAAAATTTATTTACAAACTTAAAAAGGACAGAATCCCTTACAAATACACTTGGGTTAATTTTAGCATCCTTCTGTTTAGCTGCTTAGCAACACTTATCCTATGACCTTCTAAGCACCACCTACTTTTACAAGGGATAATGAATATAACCAAAGGGATTTCTCTCTCTATTTTTGTAATCTATACAATGCAAGTACAAGATTAATTTTTATTTCAAGAAGAATTCCAACAGGCCAAACTATGTTTCTAATTAACAGAGTTTTCACTAACTAAAGGAGAGTAAATTCATGGTGCAGCTATGAACATACTGTGCCATTAATCCAAACAAGTGAAAAAATCCTTAAGATAAAAAACAAAAGCACTGCAGAAAATAAAACTGAGAAGTTTTTGTAATATGTTGTGTTCACCTTGGGTATTAAAAGGAGTTTATTAAAATTACTATTGACACACAACATAGACATTCAGCTTTTTCAATCCTGAAACTTCAGGGATCTCCTGACCCTCAAATCCAAAATAAAGACCATATGACCAAAAGGTCACTGAATGATGTAAACAGTTAAGAATGGATGCACCACCTGTACCAGCTGAGTCAGACTGAGACATTCAACTATACTGAAATCTGCTAATAAATTAAACTTCAAACTTTGGAGAAAAGGACAGCTAAACTTGTGAAACTACATTTTAAAGCATGTGTTCTATTCTGTTTTAATACTAAAAAACACAAGTTCCCTATTGCAAGAATAAAGACGTTTTTATAAGAAATAATAATGTGGGAAGATTGTTAAAGGATAGATAAATTAATGGCTAAAAAAAACTATTGATTGGTAAACTGAAGAGATGATCATTTAAAAAAAATTGGTTTCCTATGAAAATAAGCTTGTAGAAAGCGTACAAAACTGTCTAAATGATGTGTTTTTTTAAAGCTACAAGATACCAGTCAAGTTCTAAATGTGAATGCCTAATCAAAAAAAGAGAGAAAAGCATCAAGATCAGACCAACTGCATTGTACCAAGTAAGGACATTAGGTGTGTTCCCCACTGAATGCTGAAAAGAAGTGTTGTGGTAACCTGACTGATTGGATGATGGATCCATGCTGTTTCTGAGTTTCTAACACACAAAGGAATCTATTCTCCCATGGATGTACCTAACTCCCGATGATGCTAATGGGCATTATGCATGCACACCAATAGAATATACCCCTAAATCTTCAAAGGGAAAATTAAAACCTAAAACAAATATGGCTGGCCTGGCCATGAGTCACCACATCCCTCTCTCACACACCCAAAAACTCTGTGGAAAAAGGGAACTGTGGTAACATATTTTATGTGCTTCAAAATAGTAGGTCTCAACACAGAACTTCAACCTTATAATAGAGGTTTCCACTATAAACTTCAGAGATGGCAGGCCAATTTATGTCTTTGACAACTCCTACTGTAGTTGTTAAAAAGCAATTACTTGTTTTAAAAATCACAGTAATTGAATCTAGGGTCTGAATTAGAAGGGCTGGAGAAAAGGACTAAAATTATTTTCTCTCTCCCACACTATCCCAAGTCACATTTAGATACTAGTTGAGTATGTAGTTTAACAGAAGCACATAACCACACTTGATCTTATCTAAATCATAAGACATGCAAAATAGGATGGTGAAAGTTAAGATCTACTTTGGTTTTTTTCAAAAATCACTTCAATAGGCTCCTTCATAGGATTAAAGCATCTCTTTGCTCCTTTCAGCTATCACCCATCCTAGGAGCAAAAAACAAAACAGAACAAAAACAAATTCTCCCCATCTTTTCCACTGATTTTCCTAAATGATTCAATCTAGCCTCCAGAGGAAGAGATAATTTGGATATTAAATCAACCAAACAGATCTGCACTTAAAAAAAAAAAAAAAAGAACTATCTTTCCACCCCACCCATCTCCCAAAAAGAAACTATGTGTGAGTGAGTACTGGTGGTGCTGCTGCTGGTGGTGGCTCTGAAGCCGTGTAGAATTTCGTAATGGAATGTGAACTGCTCATCCGGATCTGGGCTCGCGTTCTGTCTTCTACCCAGTAAGGAGCAGGGGAGGACAAATCTGCTGAGCAAGGAGAAATACTCTCCTCCTCTTTTATAACCCATCAAGGATGCATTGCAGAGCGCAGGAAGATAATGTAACTCAGAGGTAAAAAAAAAAAAAGAGGGAGGGGGGGAGAGAGAAGGAGCCAGAGGAAACTTATCAACGACATGACAAAGTTCAATCCACCACCCTCCCCTCCCTTCCCTTCTCTAAAAAGTTTAAGCATCTCCAACTAGTCTCCGTCTCCGGCTACCCTACTCTGCCCGACAACAAGATGCGTCTGTCTTGGGAGCACGATGTTGCACAACTAGAAAACTAAAGTTGAGTACAGAACACAAGCCACGCTTCCCACTGCTGCTTCTCCCTCCCAGCCACCCTTATTACAGAGTGTAACAAGTCCAACTCTGGACATGGTGCCAAGCCCAGCCTGTGCAGGCTCATTATTTGTTACACTGAAGGGAGAAAGAAGTGCGGGGGGGGAAAGGGGAATCAGGTTCTTGTAGTAGTTGACTACCAAGCCCAAAGGAGGAGGATCTGCATCCTCATTGCAACTCCCACTTAGCCACAGAGAGAGAAAATATGCTGATCAACAGAAGAGAGAAGAGGAAAAAACCTCTCCCCTGCTTCTTAGCAACGATTAAGGTCGCTGTTTCCTAAGAGACGAGTCTTGACTAGTCCGCATCAACATGGGGGGGGGGGGGGGGAGATACAGAGGGGGAAAACTTTGCTTTACAAAAAGAAGTCCTTATTCCAAGAGATCTTAAAACTTACGTTATTAACACACACACACACCCCACACATAAAACTGCAACACGAGTAAAGGATAAAAGTTGGAGTGCGAAGAAGAGAACTATGCAAGATCTGGTCCAGCAAGCGAAGGATTAGCTAATATACCCCGTTTTAAAAGAACTGGCAAAAGTAAATATGATCTGAACTATTTCCCCTATTTCGGATGCTGCCCAGGCTCCTTCCTGTACTCGTGACGATGTGTGTGTTTCTTTCCTCCTACAATCCACATCACACACACACAGATGTGCCTCTGCCACAGCACAATGGCAGAGGAAAGAAAAGAAATACAAACACAACACTCCTCTTTTTTTTTAAATAAGTGTGAAAACTCCAGATACTTTTTTTAAAAGTAGCGACCCTGAGTTTGTAACTTTACAACAACAAATAAAGGCCAGGAAGGGGAAAGGACACATGATCATGCAAGGTCCCCACCTCCCTCCCAAGGGCGGAGGGGGGTTGAGAAGAGAGAAAGAGAGGTATCAAAGTGCAAATTAAAGACACACATGGATGCTTCGATTCATCAACGAAACAAGGCGAAAAGTTAGCAAAGAGATGTACAGAATAAAACGTTTTCTACCTTGAAAGAGGAGCCTTCATCTCACGTTTTTAAAATCCACCCC
The DNA here is from genome assembly GCF_028017835.1 of Emys orbicularis. Taxonomy (NCBI): domain Eukaryota; kingdom Metazoa; phylum Chordata; order Testudines; family Emydidae; genus Emys; species Emys orbicularis. The sequence continues at coordinate 118,377,081 of NC_088684.1, forward strand.
CCCCCCAAAAGGGGGGATAAAAATGAAAAAAAGGCTAAGGGAAAGGGGGCTCTACAGTTTAGGAGGAAGGGATGAGTTGGGTTAAAAGAGGTTTCTTCCTCGCAGCCGTATCCAAATTGTGGTGGTTGCTGGTTAAAAATAAACTTTGCAGCAGGAGGGGGAGATGATCTGGCCAGATTCCTGAGCTCAGACGGTTTAATATGGATGAGCATCAGGTCCTGCTGCAGGCAAAAACGCTGCTGCTGGTGCTGCTGGTTGGTAGAGAGTCTGCAACAGGGAAAGGGGGGGGGGAGAGAAGGAGCAAAGGAGAGAGAGGACAGGAGGGAGGAGCGGGGGGTGGGGGTGGAAGGGAAGAGGGAGGCTACACAAGCTCATCATCATCTCCACCACTGCCAGCCAAACTTTTTTTCTTTAAAAAAAGGAACCCAAGAAAGCCCCCAACTTCTCACTCTTTTTAAAAAAGTTGATCAAAAATGAACTTTTCTCTTGAACAAAAAATTGCAACTTCCTAAACCCCTCTCTCCACCATCCCTCCCCAAAAGTTTTTTTTCCCCTTTAAAAAAAAGACCCTCATACTTAGCCACTGCTGCTTCTTTGTAACAGAGTTAAGAGCATAGGTAGAAAGGTCCGGTCGTACTTACGCTTGCTTTTGCTGGGGCTGGGCTGTTTGCGTCGAGACATGATGCACTGATGATGGGTTGGTGAAGAGAGAGGAGGAGGGGGGGGGGAAAGAGACGCAAAGTTGTTCCGGAAAAAGGAATCAAAATGGCGTTTCTGTGGATGTGCAAAGTTCATCAACTCCACAGTAACTTCCCTTCCTCCTCTTCTCCCTGAAGGGGGGAAGATGGGCACAGTTAGGGACCCCTCCACCTCTGCAGCGGTGTTGTGCGGGCGCCCCCCTCCCTCGCGCACACTCCCCCTCTCCCCCGCGCGCACACACACACTCGCGGCTGTGCCTCGCTCCCTCTCACCCTGATAAGTAGACACATCACGTGTTGCTCCTGCTAGTCTCCTGGGGACGTGTTACTCAGGCTGCCGCTGCTACTATAGCAGCCTGTTGCAAGTAGCAGCATCTCTAGCTCTCCCCTCGGAGCGGGGAGGGGCTCCGCCAAGGAGAGAAGTGAGCGAAACTTTTTTTTTTTCTCTCCTCCTCCTCCACCCCAGTTGCGTGGAGCCAGCTTCCTGCCTAGAAACTTTTGCGAGCTGGCAATTCCTAAATAGAGAGCCGCGGTCCCCTCTAATCGGAGGTGATTCACATCAACAGAGAACAGGCAACTTCTCTAGCAAGTGAGAGGTGCGCGATGGGGGTGGGGTGAGGGAGCTACCAGACTAAAAAGGATCTAGCTAGTAATGTACCATCTGGCTGCTGCTCCCCTCCATTACAGAGATCCATGGTAAGGAGGAAACGCTGCTGCTGCGCAGAGCAGTTGAGTGCTGGTGGCTGATAAAGCGTCAGGGATGCAGACGGTGCAGTATCTTCGCTGAAGGGCTCGCTCTGTGTGTGTCTGTCTCTAGCTGCTTAATCCATTGTCAGCCAGGTGCCACGCATTCAGCCCGGCCGTCTAATCACTAGGAAAGGAAGAAGCCCATGTTGCCTGTTGCACTTAAGCCTGCTGCTGATGGTGCAGCAGCATTCCAAGCATTAGTACACTACGCTTCCAACCATAGGCACGATGTGCCTAAGGCAGCAGCTGACTTGCATCCTTACATACAGACGTACTGTTTGAGGTTTTTAAAAGTTTTCACATATGGAGTCTGTAGACATCAATATTCAAAAAAGAAACTAGGTGAGAGGTGAATCAACTTCTTTTCTTGTAAACAACAGACTAGTGTTGTTGTTTTTCTTTTCTAGCAGTTTGAAAACACTTTTTTTAGAGTTTGTTTGGCATGCAGTACTTCAGGAACTAAACTGGTATATCGTTTCACCTTTAAAAATTTACTGTACATTCTATTACTGATGGGTTTTTTTTTCAAATTCAAAATTTGTTATATTTCCTTTACCTGACCAAGGTGAAATAAAAGTTCCAGAACTTTTTATGTTCTAACTCATCATCGCATACACATAGAGACCAACATTTTATTTAGTGCAAAGTTTGAATATTATAAACTTTGAATACCTGGCTTCTTGCTAGAATCAGTTATACTCTCTAACAAAATTAAATTAAATTAAATTCATGAGCAGCAATGAGAAAAGCAGCATCAGAACAGAGGACCCATACACCATTTGACCAAAGGTAAGATTCAGAAAATTACAAACAAAGTGTCATGCAAAAACAAGCCCATCAAATGTTCAGAAGTGCTCCAACTTGAATGGTGTGGCCATTTTCATGGTTTTCAAAATGAAAGTATAACAGAGATTTTAGCAGATTAAAGGGGGATGTAGAAGGATATTTCTAAACAAGTTTTAGGGATTTCCCTGAAAAGCCAGGAGGAGCTGACAGTTATGGGACTGATCATAGGAATAAATAAATAAAAACATGTGGCAACCCTCTGCACTGGAATCTCAACTGAAAAAAAAAGACAGTCTATGAAAAAAGAAAAATTAAGAATATTTCTGGAGTGTGCCACAAGGAGTAGATGAGGAACCAGTTCATTCTTTCAGGAAGTGGTTTTTATTACATTTCTTAAACTAAAACTAGTAAAGCAATGTCTTTGAAGTATCTTTTTTAATTAAGAGAGCAAATATCACTTTTGCTAGAAATTATTTATAGGACACGAGCAGTATTTGAAAAGGAATATCAAAGGTTTTAAAAAATAAAGAGTTAGGCTGAAGACAAACCGCTTGCATCCGTTTATTAAAACTTGGTTTCATATTCTCACAAAGAAAACATTTCAGTAGGAAAGGTAAGCTAAATTTCATGTGTGTGTGTGTTATGAAGTCAGTGATTAAACTTGTGACAAGTAGCGCTTCACTTGTAAGATATCAGTAATATATAAAGCTCTCTATTGTGTCATACTTCCTTGAAAAGCTTTTTAAAATTGTGGATCAAAAAGTGTGTATAAAGGAGTCTATTATATGTGCTTCAACAAAACTAAGTATATTTTACATAAAGAATAATGAATCCTTTCCCAAACGCTAAATAAAACCAATGAAATTCTATGAAAGAGTTCTGGTAGCCTCATAAATGTGCAAATGTGAAACCCAATCATGTAATCAGAACCCCAAGATGACAATGAAGTCTTAATATATTACAGTTGGGACAGTAGTTTATGTACACAACTGATATTTTAATCAGTTAAATGTTGTACAATGTCATGAAAATATAACAGTATATATATATACATGGTAAGCATTATTGTTATTTCAAACTTCATTAACACAGAGTTATGACTGCCTCCAGATCAGTAACTAAAATTCAGAGACTCTTGTAATAATATATTAGCTTATGCTAAAAAAACAAACATTGGAATGTATGAGAATTCTAAAGAAGATTCATATTTTATCAAAACCAACATGGGAAATCATGGGAAAACAGTGTAAAAGTGCCCTGAACTTCTTTATTCTGCACCATTATCCTCACCATCAAATGCACTATCTAGCTATGGTAGAAGAAATGTGTCTGTGATAAATACATACATACATACATACATACATACTGTAGTATTCTTCCAAACTCAGCCCATAAAACAAGCTCTACCTAGTTGTGATGCCAAAATGAGATGACATGCACAGTGGATTGTTCAAAATACAGTTTTGCATGATCTGCTTGGCTGGGTTTCACTTTAGGGGAGATCAGATGTCCTACTCATCTCTGCTTGGTTCTTTCTTGATTATTGGAAACAATAACCGGTACCTCCTTTTATATGTGCTTTGATTAGCAGTGAAATAGTTAACTGTAGACATTTAAATTATCATAATTGGGTATCTGAGTTATCACTCCATTGAGATGAATGGGAACAGTTCACACTTCTCAGAGCTATTATTCCATGCTCTCTACAGATTGAGGTGGACATCAATTACCAGGATTGAGATTCCATTGGGGATGTCTTCACTGCACAGTTAACCTGAGTGTTAGTCACTGTACATTTATAGATGGTCTTTGGCCCAAAGGGCTCGTCTACACACATTTTCTGTACAATAGAGGGTTGCATTAATTTAACTGCATCAGTTTATAAACCCAATATAATTCAATTGGTGCAGTTCCCTAGTTTGGATGCAGTTATACTGGTATAAAGGTGTCTTAAGCATGTATAATTTATTTCTGTATCCTTACCAAAATATGTTATACCAATATAAGCAACTTTATACAAATATAATTGCAGCTACACTAGGGGTTGCACTGATTTAAATCAATTTAGTTAAATCAATTAAAAAACTGCATGCAGATGAGGCCAAAGTATTTGTAATATAAGAGTTTGTAATCTAAGGCCTTGTTTACACACAAATGTACACATGTTTACTGGTAAACTAAACTAAACTGGTTTAGTTAAATTGATACAAACCCTGGTGTGGAAACTCTTAGTTGGTGCTGACCGTATAACCTCTGTATGGCTCACCTAAGACCAATATAGGGGGAGGGATAGCTCAGTGGTTTGAGCATTGGCCTACTAAACCCAAGGTTGTGAGTTCAATCTTTGAGGGGGCCATTTAGGGATATGGGGCAAAAATCTGTTGGATGATCTAATTGGGGATTGGTCCTGCTTTGAGCAGGGGGTTGGACTAGATGATCTCCTGAGGTCCCTTCCAACCCTGATATTCTATGATAGTCTCATGTGGAAACTTGTACCATCTTGCTATAAAAACTCTACCATCCTTATTCAATTTTATAGACATCATGGACTCTTTAATCAATCTTGAAAGATGGATGTTTTCTTGAGGGGATAGACAAAACAGAATAATATATTTACAACCAAACAACTGTATCCAATCCAGCAAACCCTGAAATCTGGTATACAATGGTGGATTAGATATGGGTTTGGACCATGCAGCTATTATAATGCTCTCATAGGAAAAATGAGAGGATTTTAATGCCTATAGTAGCCTATGCAATTACAGCGGGTCAAAAAATTCCTTGTTTAGAATTTTTTTTAATAAAAAAAAGGGGAGGGGGGCATTTTGTTAAAAATGTCATAAACAAACAAAACCCAACATCTGTTTTCTAATCAGTTCTGTATGCAGGTATTATAACACCTGCATAGGCCAAAGCATAGAATATCAGGGGTATAAGGGACTGCAAGAGGTCATCTAGTCCAACCCCCTGCTCAAAGCAGGACCAATCCCCAGCCAGATTTTTGCCCCCGATCCCTAAATGGCCCCCTCAAGAATTGAACTCACAACCCTGGGTTTAGCAGGCCAATGCACAAACCACTGAGCTATCCCTCCCCCAGTTTGCACAAACCTTATCTAATAACTCAAAAAATCTAACCACCAAATTTCCAGAAATAGTCCAAAGTGCCTGTTTTTATCAAGGCAAGAGATTAAACCTGATTTTGAGTTATCAAAAAGTGAGAGAAATTAGAATAATTTACTTTTCAAGCTCTCTCATTTTACCTCATGCTTTCAAAACGAAAAAACACAAAATGCAGCATCCTCTGATTTTGGACCATGCATGTGGACTTCCAGGTAAATGGTTGAGTTTTGATGAAGCATGACATCAACACTGAGCAGACTGGAAGGTCTTCAGAGGCAGGCACCGTGTCTTTACCCACTATATAAAATGCACCATGCACATCCATGGTTCTATAAACAAATGTTAAACACAATGAACTATACCACAAATATATAAACAACTGTTTTATAAGTCTATTACAGGCTTTCATACATTATTAATTTGATTAAAAGCATCAGGGACGCAGCTACTTTTGGTGATATGAGAGCCAGTTGTTCCCATCCCAGTGGAAAGACAACTTTGCCCCACCCTCAGTTTAAATATCAGAGAGGCTGATTCAAGTTATTCAGTGAGAGCAGAAAAACAGGATATGTAACTGTATAAAGGCCACAGTTAAATGATGCTGTGATGTCTTGAAGCAAAGAGATTGAAATGAGCATTTGCTCTGAGAGAAGAAGATAAGGGTTATCTAGTAACTCAGAAATTTTATTCTGGTTAGATATTATCAGTATTCTCTATTTAGGCCACAGAACTTGGAAATTACTTTGCCACATAAATGTTAGTATTTTCAACCTTAACATGCCACTTTGAGTCATATCGGTCCTGCTAGTGAAGGCAGGGAAGTTTGGTCCAAAATGTTGGCCCTGACTTTACAATACTTTTAAGCTGCATTCTAATGTAGGGGATGGGGCACCTACAGAGAGCCAGTGATCCTTGGCCATCTGACCTCAGGTTCAGTGGAAGTTAAAGCAGCTGGGGCCCTACTTTAGCTTCTGCTACTGGAGTTGATGCCAGCAGAGGACTTGGAGCACTGTGGGTTCCACCATGCTCCCTCCTGCCACCCCGCCAACATGCAGGGGTCAGATGGCATAATTACACAGCGCAAAGTGAACTTGAAGGATCAGAGAATCCAGCCATTGAGGTTTTCAGAAATAAGCTTTTATAAAATATAAGACCAAAAGAAATGCTTCCTTGAATTTCCTTTACATTTCAACCAAGATTAAAAAAAATAAAATAAAAAATAAGCATGCACTCTGTTTTTTGCATAGCTGCAGTATTCTAGTCGAAGTTACATTGACTAGAAACAAAGGTAGAACCAACTAATGTGTGTTCATTGTCCAAGATGGGAACAATGCAAAAAGTAATCAGACAGCACACATGATGAAAAGTTCAATAAATATTTTGTTAAACATTTTTTTAAATTAAGCCTTATTAATTTCAGCAACACAAAACCAGAATCATACAGACAATACCATTTAAATAACACCACTTAGGTCTTATCTAGCACTTTTCAAGTCTCAAAGCACTTTACAAAGGAAGTATCATTATCTGCATTTTACAGATGGAGAAATGGAGGCACTTAGATGTAAAGTGACTTGCCCGAGGTCACTCAGCAAACCAGTGGCAGAGCTGGGTATAGTTACTTCCAAGCCAGTCCTAGCTTTATCCACTAAGCCACACTGCCTCCATTTAGTGGACAAAGTATTAGCAGCAAATCATGTGAAAGTTATCATCAACATATGGTATTTTAGTTATAACACAAACAAAACGCAAAAAAACCCCTAATATTAGGGCTGGTCCACACTGGGGCGGGGGATCGATATAGGAAACGCAACTTCAGCTACGAGAATAGCGTAGCTGAAGTCGACGTTTCCTATATCGAACTAAAAGTACTTACTTTGGGTCCACGCGGCGCAGGCAGGCTCCCCCGTCGACAGCACTTCCTCCTCTCGGCGAGCAGGAGTTCCGCAGTCGACGGGGGAGCGCTTCTGGGATCGATCTATCGCGTCCAGATGAGACGCGATAAATCGATCCCAGAAGATCGATCTCTACCCGCCGAATTAGGCGGGTAGTGTGGACCAGCCCTTAAAGACCATATCCTTGGCCTCACTAAGTCTCTTTGAGCCATTCCAGCACTGCAAAGCAGTCTTAAAACTGGCTTATCTGGCCAGCTGAGGATTCCTCCTCTTGTATAGGGAATCCTCTAGCCGTACTCAGACAATGTTGCTGGCTCTATGCCACTTCTCCCCTCACCGCCCAGAACCTGGAGGGTATACTGGGAGTGAGGTCTAAGTACTGTTGTTCTCCAACAATCCCTGGCTGCCAGAACAGCCCCCTGGGACCTGTTGGAGCTGGGTGCAAATTAAAGCACCTCTGAGGCTGCTCTAATGTATGAGGAGCTGAAAAAGCCCAATATTGGGAGAGTGTAAAAGCAGCATAAAGTTCTCTTTCCCCCACAGCTATACTTTAGGTTCTGCCTTGAGCAGAACTTGGCCAGGTGTCTAGCCCTGACCGTACAATAGCTAATCATGTGAAGAACTAGAAAAAAAGAGAGATAAGAAAAGAGCCGTCTATACAGTGCATATCTGGACAGAGGTAACACTGACTAATGAGGTAATGATCCTGAGCCTTTTCTGGAGTATCTCAATCTCTGAGACTAACACATCCAATAAACTATTGGACATTGTGTCCCAGATACACTGATAAAGAATGGCCAAAGTGATAGCCGGTCAAGTTATATATCCATAAGTCTAACGATTACTGTCCTCTTTAGAAGAATAACTTTATACAACAAACAACAGTGGCTTAGAATAGGATTATTACAGTTTTAATAATCTAAAAAAAAGTGAACCTGGCAATGTCCCTTTAGACATAATGAATTTCCCAACAAAGTTTTCAAATGTATAGCCTACCTAATGTCCAGTATCGATTTTTTAAATGTAATATGAAAAATTATATGATAGCTATTTGGCATTTACATTCTCTAGCAATCTCCCGGTTCACCAACATAAGACTCAAAAACAGCCTGTACAGCCTGGGGTGAATCCAGAACTTCTGCTTCTTTTAATACTTCTGAATTGTCACCATGTACCTTGTCATCACCACCAGGCAGTGTCATCATGTTTAAATAAACCAAGTTAGGGTTTACCCGCAACTAGTTGATTTGATAGTGAACATGACTTGTTCTTGTCTGTATTGACCAGGCAATACTTGTCAACATCATGATATCTAATTGATTAGTAAAAATCATATAAATTTCCTAGTGAAGACAAACTATAAGAGAGCTGTGTGTTTAGCCAGACCCTGTTTTCTTAAGTGAGGTGTTGATTATGAAGCCTGGCAATGACAATTTACATGTTGACATTAACTATTTCACTGCTAGTCATTTAAGGCCTGATCCAGCACCACTGAAGTCAATGGGAACAGGAACAGGACTTTAAGCAGAAACATCCAGCTAATGAGTTGCCCAGTGTGCTTGGATATAATAGATGGTTAGAGAGATGAAAAATACTTGTATCATTTTATTCATCCTCTGAGGCTGCTGCAAGATTGTTCCTTGCAGTATCAAGGGTATAGACAACTTTGGTTTATTTGGGGGTAGGTGAGTGGGGCTAGAGCTAGTAATAAAATAATAACTGTTGAATATGGCTTCAATGAGCAGTTTGGTTCCATAACTAAAGTGAGCTAAAAGAACTTCTGTTCCAAAGTCAGTGTTTCCTTTATTTACTAAGGCAATCTCTAGCTTCTCCAGTGCTTTGTTCAGTTTAGTTTTAAATGGTCTCAGTTATGGAGCTTCAACCAGTTCCCTTGGAGACTGGTTCACAGTCTGACAGATCTCACGGTTAGGGGCTTTATCCTGATTTTTGCAGCCTATATTTTTCTTTTCTTAACTTCATGCCACAACTATCTATAGCTCAGGGCTCTAAGGGTATGTCTGCACTGCAATTAAAAACCCACAGCTGGCCCATGCTAGCTGACTTGGGTTCATGGGGCTTGACCCAGGGGGCTGTTTAATTGCAGTGTAGATGTTCGGGCTCGGGCTGGAGCCCGGGCTCTAGGACCCTATGAGGTGGGAGGGTCCCAGAGCTCAGGCTGCAGCCCAAACCCAAACGTCTACACCTCAATTAAACAGCCTCTTAGCCCGAGTCAGCTGGCACAGGCCAGCCATGGGTGTCTAATTGCAGCGTAGATATACCCTAAGAGAGCAGCTAGAGATGTGGGGAAGGACAGCCAGAGCAGTCAGCCGAAGAGATGGCGGAAGCAGGCTGACAGGGAGCCAGGAAGGAAGGAAGAACAGAAAATAGGGGCCACCAGCCATAAGAGGAGTGGAGAAATGGGAAGTGAGGCAGCAGTCATGACAGCAGATAGGAAGCCTCAAGGCGAGAGAACAAGAAAGCAGGGCAGCAGCCTTCATGGGGAGCTAGTTTAGGCAATATGAAAGTGGGGGGAGGGGATAGCAGCTAACAGGATTTGGGGCAAGGGAAGCCTTAGAAAGGTGAGGAAAGGAACTTCCAAGAACGATGGCAAAGGGAAAGTAGTGGGCCTCACCCTGAGTAGTAATAGGGGAGCCACCCAATGAAGAGAGTTCCACCACTCTTTCCCTCCTGTTTTGTGTCTGTTTACACCATAGACAACTTTGTCTCCAGAGTTTTCCAGAGTTTATAGACTTTCTAGAACTCTTATTTTAAAAATAAAATGCCTTCAGGGAAAGAAAACTTGAAATTTAAAAACAATTCTAGTACTAACAACCTGTGGATGTTAGGAATTAGGTAAATTTGAAATTGACAATTCACAGCTGGAAATAATGCTGAATATAAAATTTTGTCCATTCCCTCATCCCCCTCAGCTTCTTTCTCAATGGAATTCTATATCCTGGCTCCTCCCTGTGAAGCTATACAGGAGCTGGTGGCCTTCCTAATCAGAATCTGGAGCCACATTGATCATTCATTTTTTCATTTACTTCTTTGGCCAAAAGGGACTGTGCTTTGTCTGAAATGAAACTAGAAAAAATATGGCTACCAAAGGCACCGGAGTGAGATGCTCCCTGATATGCTACATAGCGTGCAATTAAAGAGATGGAAATTTGAACTCTAAACATATATTTTCAAATAATAGAGCACAAACTGGAGCCTTTTGCTCAAGACTCCAAATCACCACCTCGGAATCAGTCTGTTTAAATACTGTATGCACCCAGGGCCGGTGCAAGGATGTTTCGCGCCGTAGGCGAAACTTCCACCTTGCGCCCTCCCCCCTCCCCGAACCCTGCGGCAGCTCCCCGCCCTCCCCCGCCCTGAGGCGCCCCCCCTGCGGCACCTCCCCACCCCCCCTCCGCCCTGAGGCGCCCCCCCCCCCGCGGCAGCTCCCCACCCCCCCTCCGCCCTGAGGCGCCCCCCCCCCCCCCCGCGGCAGCTCCCCACCCACCCCCGCCCGGGGAGCCGTGCGGCAGCTCCCCACCCCAGCTCACCTCTGCTCCGCCTCCTCCCCGAGCACACCATCGCTGCTCCACTTCTCCCGCCTCCCAGGCTTGCGGCGCCAATCAGCTGTTTGGCGCCGCAAGCCTGGGAGGGAGAGAAGCAGAGCGGGGCGGCGTGCTCAGGGGAGGAGGCGGAGCAGAGGTGAGCTGGGTCGGGGAGTTCCCCTGCGTGCCGCCCCCCCCCCCCTTACTTGCTGCAGGCGGCCCTCCCCGCGCCCCCCTGCCCCAGCTCCCTCCGCCTAAATGCCAACGACGACCGGGGCGGCCGAAGATCCGGCTGCTGCGGTCGCCGCCGAAGAAAATGCCGCCCCCCAAATGCTAGTGCCCTAGGCGACAGCCTAGGTCGCCTAATAAGTTGCACCGGCCCTGCATGCACCTGTTGCTTAAAGATTTAAGGATGAAATAATTCAAGACTAATATCTCAAAAAAACCAAAAAATCTGAAATCCTAGCACTTTAAAAAAAAATTCTTTGGGACCTTTTATGATCTGATAAATAAACCTTTGTGGCTCCTTCACTTGTTTGTGAAATCATCTCAACAGCTGGTTTTGAATTAGATGACAATTTACTAGAGAAATGTTTTTTCACAATTTTTTTTTGACAAACGTACATATTCAGTTTATGTTGGTCATTTTATTTGTTCCCCCCCCCCTTCTCAACAAAGAGTGGACCCATGAGATCTTGACTAATGATACTGATTGTGTTACTGTGTCTCATTTCTCTCTCATGTGATTGAAGATTAACTTTAGAATCCCTTTTAGTGACAAATTGTCACTCCATAGTTATCATTATAGTTCTATGGAGTTATTTATTATAAATACACTATAAAATCAAAAAGCACTGAGAATGACACCTATTGTAATTATATGTGCTGAAAGAAATGGTATAAAGGTGGCAATCTGGGACAATGGGGGAGGAGCAGGGGAATGTTAATGAGCCTGATGGCACCATGGATTAGAACTTTTACCTCTGGAGACCTGGATGCAAAGCCTGATTTAGAACACAAATGAATTTCATGAATTCATCCTAGTCCCTATTGGGGAGTTATGCACATGTTAAAAAAACACCACCCGTTGAAGGATGCTGACATCCTCCAAGCCTAGAAAATAGAAACACTAAATACAGCATGAAAATGTAGAGCAAGCAGCAGCTAAGCTAACAAAGAGATGCAATGTAGTTTGCTATCCTACCGCCTTGTTCTTTTACTTTTTTGTTCACATTTAGTCTTGTTATGGTATTTATTCTGGTGATGCCATATGTCATAGAGATATGTAATACAGTTTTAGGTAGTGTATAGTTTGCTAAGTGATGTGAAAATATGAGTTGTGGCTTTTCCTGTAATTGCAATTGATTTACCTCAAAAGACCTGTGTAAACTCCCGCCTACTGTTTTCAAAGCATAGCTTGCTTCAATAAAAAGACTGTTTACAAAACAAACCAACCCACAGATCCACCACCCAGTTTGACACAATTCACCCTGATTTTCACTCTTTGCTAAGGAAAGTCTTGGGGCTGGATCTACAAATGATGTTTCAGGTGTAGACGGAAGATGACTGAAATAGCTATATAGAGGGAATTTACATGGTGCTTACTTCCATTACCATAGCCTGACTAACCCTGCTGTTATTAGTCCCTCATTATTATGAAAAAAAATTACCTAACCAAGCTTAACAGAATAAAATAAGAGTATATTGCCTATAACTAGGAGCTTTGCAGGATCTGGTGTTAGCCTGTTGGTACTAGTCAGACAAAAATGGTAGTTTAGACAGCTGGAACAATTGTGGAGTTAAGATAAAGTAGGTTAGGAAAGGTATGAAGTAGTTCAATGCACAAGAGTAAGCAATGTGACTACCTTTAGACACGATTACTTGGCCAGTTTTTAGGCTAGTGATGACAGCAACAGGTAAGAAGGTAAAACAAAAAGGAGAAAAGCAAAATTACTTGTACACAAATCATAGAATATCAAGGTTGGAAGGGCCCTCAGGAGGTCATCTAGTCCAACCCCCTGCTCAAAGCAGGACCAATTCCCAATTTGCCCCAGATCCCTAAATGGCCCCCTCAAAGATTAAACTAACAACCCTGAGTTTAGCAGGCCAATGCTCAAACCACTGAGCTATCCCTCCCCCCCATGATGATAGAAGCATATGCAATAAGGGCCTGGCCTACGCTTATAAATTAGATCAACCTAGCTGTGTTGCCCAGGACTGTGAAAAATTTCACTCCCTGAGCGCAGTACTGGGCTCAACCTAACCCCTGGTGCAGGTTGTGGTAGAATTCTTCTGTCAACCAGCCTACTGCTTCTCAAGGAGGTGGATTAACTACAGCAATGGAAAACCCCCTTCCATTGATGTGTGAAGTGCCAACACTACGGCGGCACAGCTTCAGCAGGATAGCTGTGCCACTATAGTGGCTGTAGTGTAGACTTGCCCAAAGACTGCTGAACTGGAGTTACGTGCTTTCTAGAAGTAAGATATTAAAATATGGCCATAGCTGGGGAATGATGGGGAGTTTAATATACAAGGATTTGCTAAAGGTAATGGTTCTAACTTGTACTACAATTGCCTGGGTCTGAATTAGGGAGCCATAACTGGCTCCCTGTGGCTACTTCTCTACACTATATTTAAGCATAGTTCGGACTTGGTGGTAAATTGGGGCCAAGGTCTTTAATTACACAGCCACATACTATTTCTCAAACTACAATATAAAATCAAGACTTTTTCCCCTGTAAACTTGGGAATGTGTAGCATCTTGTCATTTTTTTCATCATTATTATTATTTTAGGCTAGAACTTTGATCCTTGGAGACTGTAATTATTCAGCTAGTAACAGTGATAACACAGTAAACACTATCTTTACAAAACTATCTTTGTGTGTATATCTATGGTGTCAAAGGGCTTATGGTTGTCACCCATCCTGGTTATCTCGGGACAGTTCTGTATGATGGGAACTTCACAAAATTAAGGGGCCCTAACATATCTTTGGGGATCGGTACAGCATGATATAAGGATACAACTCATGTTCACGAATTGTGAATTGACAATTTTCTCCCAAAATGTAAAAGGTTACAACACTGTGGCTTTTCTGGAATGCTAGGAAATGAGGCAAGTATGATAAATAAGTTGAAAGACAGACCATATACCAGGGGTGGCCAGACTGTGGCTTGCGAGCCACATACAGCTCTTTCACAGTTAAAGTGCGGCTCGCGGAGCCTCTCCCTGCCCCCCTGTCCCCCACCTGCCAGACTGGGGGAGAGGGAGCTCGAGACCTCTGCCTTACAGCAGGGTGGTGGAGTAGGGGCTTCTGCCCAGCGGGGAGGGGGTCTCAGGGCTTTAGCCCCACAGGGCACACCTGCCAGGGCTCGGGGCTTCAGCAGGAGCAGGGCTAAAGCTCCGAGCTTCAGCAGGTGTTTCCCACGTGGCTGAAGCCACGAGCTCCGGCAGGTGTTCCCCGGCTCTCGAACTTCTGAAGATTGTCGTAGGCTCAGTAAATTTGGCCATAGAGTTTAGAAACCATAGTTCTTAATCAAACTACTCAAATGGCGTAATTTACTGGAGAAAGCACACATACAGGATTTGCCATATGAGTCTGAACAATTGGTCTGTTGTCAAGTCAGACAGCCTGCTTCTGGTAGTGACCTATACCTCTAATAGAAAAGAAAAAAAGCAGGCCAAGATTTTCCAGTTTAGGTGCTGGTAGTTAGGCACACAACTCCCTATTTGTTAGACACCTAAAAAGTGGCTTGATTTGCAGAGGTGTTGAGCACTTGCATTATTCCAGTGGGTGCCAAGTACCTCTGAAAATCAAGTCACTTATTTACACACCTAAATGAGAGCTAGATGCCTAACTATAGTCACCCAAACTTGAAAATTCATGTCTTAATACATATAACCAATTGTGCAATCATTGGTAAATAAGGGAGGGAAAAATCCTTCCAGACTCTTGCAGTGATTACCTGATGTCCTGAAGTGAGAGATCTGATTATTGCTATCTTAGACTGTAGAATGACAAATGTTGTTAATAATAAGATTACCTACTCTCCTTGTAACTCCTGGAAGGCTGACTTTGATTAAATGTGATAATGCCGTAAGGAATTTTGTTTAGAATACTATATAGTTTTTGAAATCTGCCGCAGAGAAGAGGGAAATATTTGAGAAACAATTACAAAGAAAACACGTTAAATTCCTCCCAGTTAAGTCTAAATGGTGGGGAAGGCTTATAGAGGCCAATGTGCTTAAGCCAGATGTAAAGAGTAGCATAAACAATAAAGAGAAGGCTTTTAAAGATACAAGTAATCTGATGAGATGGTTTGAGAAACCCATAAAAGAAGAATGAATGACGCAAGTTTAAAGGATACATAAATCTTTTAAAAACATAATTTTAAAAATATATATTTGATTAATGTTTCCGTCAGTTATATTTCACAGGAGACAGAACACGTTAGGGATTTGGAGACAGGATAATGCAATGATCTGCAAAACAGGCTATTTGCTATTGCCTTTATGCAAAAAGAAGAGGATGGAATCAGCTATCTATGACAGGAATCCTCTTTTCTGGTATGGTGAGCAGAAGTCAGTGTGCACACAACAATGTTAAAAAGACTGGGTAGTAAACATATCAAATAACACACATTCATGAGTTGTATGCAAAAAGTTTAAAAAGAAATCCTACAACATTAGCAAAACGTTAGCGGAATGCTTCTGAATAACAGAAAAGTCTATAGATTATTAACTTAAAACTTACGGGGTCTGGTTTTTGTTCCAAGATCCCACTATGGAAATCTCGACTCTGAATGATGACCCAAGATGCACCATGTTAGTAACGTCTCATCAATAGAGCCCCATTGCAAACTGGAGAGGGCCAATACACAGAAAGGCAAGTGTTGTCTTCTTACAACAGTGTGTTGTTAAGAACATAAGAATGGTCATACTGGGTCAGATCAATGGTCCATCTAGGCCAGTATCCTGTCTTCCAATAACGGCCGGTGTCAGATGCTTCTGAGGGAATGAACAGAACAGGGCAATTATCAAGTGATCTATCCCCTCTCGTCCAGTCCCAGCTTCTGGCAGTCAGAGGCTTAGGCAGGGCCGGCTTTAGGCCGATTCAGCCGATTCCGCTGAATCGGGCCCCGCGCCTAAGAGGGCCCCGCAGCTGTCCACCCCGCCCCCAGCTCACTTCCCCCTCCTCCCCTCCCCTGAACGCTCCTCCCCCTGCTCCTCCCCTTCCCCTGCTTCCCGCGAATCAGATGTTCGCGGGAAGTCTGAAAACAAGCAGGGGCGGGCAGGCAGCAGCAGGTAAACTGGGGCGGGCGGGGGCGCGAGGAGGGATCTGGGGAGGCGCGGCCCTGTCCAGCCCCGGCGGCTCTGGCTCCAGCTCGGCTCGGACCCCAGGGCGCCGGCCCCGGTTACGGCCGAGCGCGCCGGCCTGGCCCCGCGGCTCCGGCGCCAGCCGAGCACCCCCAGCCCCGGCCCTGGCCCCCCGGTTCCGGCCAAGCGCGCCCTGGCTGAGCACCCCCAACCCCGTCGGCTCCGGGCCGGGTCGGCTCGGGCCCCGGGGCGCCGGCTCCGGTTCCGGCCGAGCGCGTTGCCCCGGCCCCGGCCCAGCCCTGGCGCCGGCCGAGCACCCCCGGCCCCGGCCCGAGCGGCTCCAGCCCGGCTCAGTTCGGGCCCTGGGTTCCGGCCAAGCACGCCGGCCCAGACCCGGCCCCGGCCCGAGCAGCTCCGGCCTGGCTTGGCTCAGACCCTGGGGCGCCGGCCCCGGTTCCGGCCGAGTGCGCCGCTCCGGCCCCGTGGCTCCGGCCCGGCCCCGGCGCCGGCCAAGCACCCCTGGCCCTGGCCCGAGCGGCTCCAGCCCGGCTCGGTTCGGGCCCCAGGCACCGGCCCCGGTTCTGGCCAAGCACGCCAGCCCGGGCCCGGCCCCGGGTGAGCACCCCCGGCCCCAGCCTGAGCGGCTCTGGCCCAGCTCGGCTCGGGCCCCGGGGTGCCGGCCCCAGCCCCGGCCAAGCACGCCGGCCGAGCACCCCCGGCCCCAGCGGCTCCGGCCTGGACCCAAGCCCCGTGACCCCGGCTGCAGCGCAGCCTGATTCCTGGGGGCGGGGCTTGCCAGCAGCAAGCCCCGCCCCCAGGAATCGGGCCCTGCTCTTGCTAAAGCCGGCCCTGGGCTTAGGGACACCCAGAGCATGGGGTTGCATCCCTGATCATCTTAACTAATAGCCACTGATGGACCTATTCTCCATGAACTTATCTAGTTCTTTTTTGAACCCCGTTATACTTTTGGTCTTCACAACTGACCATTTATTCCTACCCTTTGTTTATCTTTTGACCAGTTGTTGATTCATGAGTGGACCTTCCCTCTTATCCCATCGCTGCCTGTGCCTATTTTGCTTAAGAGCCTTTGTCAAAGGCTTTCTGAAAGTCCAAGTACACTATATCCACTGGATCAGCCTTGTCCATGTTTGTTGATTCCTCAAAGAATTCTAACAGGTTGATGAGGCATGATTTCCCTTTACAAAAGCAGTGTTGACTCTTCGCCAACATATCATGTTAATGTATGTGCCTGATAATTCTATTCTTTAAGTTTTAACCAGTTTGGATGGTACTGAAGTTAGGCTTATTGGCCTGTAATTGCCAGGATCACCTCTGGAAACTTTTTAAAAATTTGGTGTTACATTAGCTGTCATCTGGTACAGAGGCTGATTTAGTGATAGGTTCCATACCACAGTTAGTAGTTATGCAATTTCATATACGAGTTCCTCCAGAACTCTTGAGTGAATACCATTTGGTCCTGGTGACTTATCACTGTTTAATTGATCAATTTGTTCCAAAACTTCCTCTACTGACACCTCAATCTGGCACAGTTCTTCAGATTTGTCACCTAAAACGAATGACTTAGGTGGGAGACTCTCCCTCACATGCTCTGCAGTGAAGACTTATGCGAAGAATTAATTTAGCTTCTCTGCAATGGCCTTGTCTTCTTTGAGTGCTCCTTTAGCACCTCAATTTTCCAGTGGCCGCACTTATATTTGGAGTATACATATAGTTTGAGCCTCTATTATGATGTTTTTTAAAAGTTTCCACACAGCTTGCAGGCATTTCACTCTTGTGACTGTTCTTTTTAATTTCTGTTTACCTAACTTCCTCATTTTTGTGTAATTCCCCCTTTTGAAGTTAAATGCTAATGTGGTGGATTACTTTGGTGTTTCCCCCCCTACAAGGATGTTAAATTTAATTAAATTATGGTCACTATTACCGAGTGGTTCAGCTATATGTACCTCTTAGGCCAGATGCTGTGTGCCCCTTAGGACTAAACCGGGAATAGCCTCTCCCCTTGTGGGTTCCAGGACTAGCTGATCCAGAAAGCAGTCATTAAAATTTCTAGACACCATTATCTCTGCATCCCATCCTGAGGTGACATGTTCCCAGTCAATACGGGGATAGTTGAAATCCCCCATTATTATTGTGTTTTCTGTTTTTGTATCTTCTCTGATCTCCCTGAGCATTTCACAGTCACCATCGCCATCCTGGTCAGGTGGTTGGTAGTATATTCCTACTGCTATACTTTTATTATTCAAGCAGAGAATTTCTATCCACAAAAATGTGATTCATTTAAGATTTTTACTATATTTGACTCTATGCTTTCTTTCACATATAGTACTACTCCCCAACCAGTGTGATCTACTCTGTCATTCTTATACATTTTGTACCCGGGTATTACCGTGTCCAAGTTTCTGTGATGTCTAATATAGCAATATTCTCATTTAATAGCAGGCACTCAAGTACACCCATCCAAGTGTTTAAAATAAAAGTTTAAATTTTGTATACAAGGACTCTTAAAATTTGTCAATACTTAGTTGTCTGCCGTCATCTGATGTAATTGAATTGGACTCCTTTTCATTTGACTTTTTCTCTTCAGCTCCTACCTGTACTTTATCAACATCTATCCTCTCCTCTTTACTAGAGTATCCCCTTTAATAAATCCTCCCCTAAGGGATGTTCCTGTCTGAAGTGTGTGGTCCTCCGCACCTGTCGGCTTCCCCCCAACCCTTAGTTTAAAAACTCCTTTGCGACCTTTTTAATTTTACATGCCAGCAACCTGGTTCCATATTTGGTTTAGGTGGAGCCCATCCTTCCTGTATAGGCTTCTCCTTTCCCAAAAGGTTCCCCAGTTCCTAATAAACTTAAATCCTTTCTCCCAACAACATTATCTCATCCATGCATTGAGACCATGCAGTTCTGCCTATCTAACTGGCCCTGCATGTGGAACTGAAAGCATTTCAAAGAATGCTACCATGGAAGTCCTGGACTTTAATCTCTTACTTACCAGCCTAAATTTGGCCTCCTGGACATCTCTCCTACCTTTCCCTATGTCATTGGTACCTACATATATCCCGACCTCCGGCTCCTCCTCAGCATTGCACATTGGTTCTGCAGAGCTTAATTTTAATATTAGTATTTTATACCATTTGAGATTTAAAGTGACCTTGCAAACCAAAATCCAACCAAGTATTTACCTGACCCCTTTAGGCACAAGCACTATGCTGTCATGAGGTTCTGTAGTGATGTGGTGTCACTAGCATAGGGCATGCCAGGGCATCTGTGGGAGCAGGAAATGTGATCCAGAACAAGGCTGGCCACCACAGGATCTTAAAAATTGGTGTCAGTCTAAGGAGGGTAAGTTTTAAATGAATAATGTGCAGCACGTACCTCTTAGCCTGCTGGGAAGGCATTCAATATATACTTC
The DNA here is from genome assembly GCF_028017835.1 of Emys orbicularis. Taxonomy (NCBI): domain Eukaryota; kingdom Metazoa; phylum Chordata; order Testudines; family Emydidae; genus Emys; species Emys orbicularis. Next base: position 118,396,617 of record NC_088684.1, read on the forward strand.
TAAAGTTATGGAATTTGCATATCCATTTTATGTTACCTTTAGCCAAAAGGAGTCTACAAATTAGGAAATTTCAGATACCCGATTAATTAAAACTGGCTCTAGTGTCAGCCTTTTTTTCAACAACAACAACAACAACAAAAAAGACCATGAACAGTGAAATGGATTTCACAGAGGGATTTGCACTAAAAAATCACAATGAGTTTCTCAAGAAGCAACCTGGATGTCAAGTTAAGCATATATATGTGGACCGGGTTTACCAATATGGGAACAGGGGCAGACCAGCTGATGTATCTAAATGGCTGAAAGTGTGCTAAAAATAGAGTTGTGGCGGGGTGAGTGGCAGGAGGGGCTAGCCGCCTGAGAATGTAAGCCTCCAAGACTTAACACATACCTGAGGCAGCTAGCCCCTCACACCACTGCAGCTACACTGTATTTTAGTACGCTTGCTCGATGAGAGCTAGTGTGAATGTGTCTCCTCGTGCTGCGAATCCCACCCCCAGCTCAAAGTGTAGACATGCCTATAGTTACACCAGTAAAAGCCCTAGCATGAATGCAGTTATACTGGTCTAAGGTACTTTTAGACCAGTATAACTGCATAGCCTTGCAAGCTTGGGCTTTTACTGGTATAACTTCCTTAAGTATAAACCAGCCAGAGACTAAATCTGAGTCTTGCAGTTTTCACAGCATGTTACTGTTTCTGCAGGTGAAAGAAATTAAGAGAGACAGAATATGGGTCTGACAATGTAGTAAAATTATGGGGCTTTAATGAGAGAGCTCCATTTCTAGAAGGAATTCCTCCTTTCCTAATTTATGTAATGGCACCTTCAAAATGCTAATAATAAATAATAATATACTGTTCTTGGGTCCATTCACACAAGAATTGTCAACTGTGGTCATCCAAACAATTTATAAATAGGTGTGAAGAAGGGGTTGACAGTTTCCTAGAGAGGAGATGTGGGCTGAAGGATACTGGGGAAGCAGTGGTGGATTAATGCACGGGACCACAAGGCCTGCGCCCAGGGGCCAATTTAGGGGCCCCCGCAGGAGCACTGGAACCTGTGTAGAAGGAGGAGAGCCACTGGTGCTGGAACTGTGGCTCCACCCCTTGCTCCTCTTCTTCCCCCTAAGGTTGCGCCCCTGAGCAGGCCAGAAGCCATTGCGAGGCAATGGTAAGAGTTGCCCAGAGAGTCTTTGCCGCTGTGGGGAGCCCTGGACCCTCCAACTGCCCAAGAGCAGCCCCTGGCCCATGTCCCTACAACCTGGGACGTGCCACGGGTGGAGGGTTCAAGGCTCCCCACAGTAGCCTGGGCTCCCTGGGCGGCTATTACCATGGCCCGGCTCTGGCTTCCAGCCTGGCTGGGAGTGGAGCCTTGGAGGGAAGAGGAGGAGCAGGAGACGGGGTCCCATGGTGAAGGTGTGGTGGGGGACCCATATGGTCTTTGTGCCCCATGGGGCCCCAATAAATCTTAATCTGCCTCTGTAGAAGCAAACAAAGTAGGAGGGTTGAAACAGACAGATTTTTTTTAACTGGCTTTTTCTTGGCCAGACTAGAATCATAGAAGATTAGAGTTGGAAGAAACCTCAGGAGGTCATCTAGTCCAACCCCCTGCTCAAAGCAGGACCACCCCCAAGTAAATCATCCCAGCCAGCGCTCTGTCAAGCCAGGCCTTAAAAACCTCTAAAGATGGAGATTCCAACACCTCCCTAGGTAATCCATTCCAGTGCTTCACCACCCTCCTAGTGAAATAGTTTTTCCTAATATCCAACTTAGACCTCCTCCACTGCAACTTGAGACCATTGCTACTTGTTCTGTCATCTGACACCACTGAGAACAGCCTAGCTCCATCCTTTTTGGAACCCCCCTTCAGGTAGTTGAAGGCTGCTACCAATTCTCCCCTTCCTCTTCTCTTCTGCAGATTAAATAAGCCCAGTTCTCTCAGCCTCTCCTCATAAGTCATGTGCTCCAGCCCCCTAATCATTTTTGTTGCCCTCCACTGGACTCTCTCCAATTTGTCCATATCCTTTCTCTAGTGGGGGCCCCAAAACTGGATGCAATACTCCATGCCGAATAGAGGGGAATAATCACTTCCCTCAATCTGCTGGCAATGCTCCTACTAATGCAGCCCAATATGCCATTAGCCTTCTTGGCAACAAGGGCACACTGTTGACTTATATCCAGTTTCTCGTCCACTGTAATCCCCAGGTCCTTTTCTCCAGAACTGCTGCTTAGCCAGTCGGTCCCCAGCCTGTAGTAGTGCACAGGATTCTTCCTTCCTAAGTTCCGGACTTCCCACTTGTCCTTGTTGAACCTCATCAGATTTCTTCTGGCCCAATCCTCCAATTTGTCTAGGTCACTCTGGACCCTATCCCTACCCTTCAGTGTATCTATCTCTCCCCCAGCTTAGTGTCATCTGCAAACTTGCTCAGGGTGCAATCCATCCCATCATGTTGAACAAAACCGGCCCCAGGACGGCCCCTGGAGCACTCCACTTGATACCAGCTGCCAAATAGACATGGAGACGTTGATCACTACCCGTTGAGCCTGACGATCTAGCCACCTTTCTATCCACCTTATAGTCCATTCATCTGATCCATACTTCTTTAACTTGCTGGCAAGAATACTGTGGGAGATCATATCAAAAGCTTTGCTAAAGTCAAAGTATATCGCGTCCACCGCTTTTCCCATATCCACAGAGCCAGTTATCTCATCATAGAAAGCAATCAGGTTGGTCAGGCATGACTTGCCCTTGGTGAATCCACGTTGACTGTTGACTGATCACCTTCCTCTCCTCCAAGTGCTTCAAAATGGATTCCTTGAGGACCTGCTCCATGATTTTTCCAGGGACAGAGGTGAGGCTGACTGGTGTGTAGTTCCCCAGATTCTCCTTCTTCCCTTTTTTAAAGATGGGCACTATATTTGCCTTTTTTCAATCGTTTGGGACCTCCCCCAATTGCCACAAGTTTTCAAAGTTAATGGCCAATGGCTCTGCAATCACATCACCCAACTCCCTCAGCACCCTCAGATGCATTGCATCCGGCCCCATGGATTTGTGCATATCCAGCTTTTCTAAGTAGTCCTTAACCCAGAGGTTGGCAACCTTTTAGAAGTGGTGTGCCGAGTCTTCATTTATTCACTCTAATTTAAGGTTTCGCGTGCCGGTAATACATTTTAACGTTTTTAGATGGTCTCTTTCTCTAAGTCTATAATATATAACTAAACTATTGTTGTATGTAAAGTAAATAAGGTTTTTAAAATGTTTAAGAAGCTTCATTTAAAATTAAATTAAAATGCAGAGCCCCCCGGACCGGTGGCCAGGACTCGGGCACTGTGAGTGCCACTGAAAATCAGCTCGCGTGCCGCCTTCGGCACATGTGCCATAGGTTGCCTACCCCTGCCTTAACCTGTTCTTTCACCACTGAGGGCTGTTCACCTCCTCCCCATACTGTGCTGCCCAGTGCAGCAGTCTGGGAGCTGACCTTGTCTGTGAAGACAGATGCAAAAAAAAGCATTGAGTACTTCAGCTTTTTCCACATCATCTGTCACTAGGTTGCCCCGCCCATTCAGTAAGGGTCCCACACTTTCCCTGACCTTCTTCTTGTTGCTAACATACCTGTAGAAACCCTTCTTGTGTTAACCTTCACATATCTTGCTAGCTGCAACTCCAGTTGTGTTTTGGCCTTCCTGATTACACCCCTGCATGCTCGAGCAATATTTTTATACACCTCCCTAGTCATCTGTCCAAGTTTCCACTTCTTGTAAGCTTCCTTTTTGTGTTTAAGCTCACAGAAGATTTCTCTGTTAAGCCAAGCTGGTCGTGGTTATTCCTGCCCCTTTCTCTTTTTTGATGAGGCCCCAGACCCACTGGAACCAGTGTGGGTTGCTGTGCAGAAGAATAATTTGGGGAACGTACTGGTGGTGTGTGCTTTCTGTGCTGCAAAGTTCATCTCTGTGGAGGGGGCAGGAACCAGGGGGATGTTTCAGTAGCTCTGCCACTACATGGATCCATCAGTCAAAGCCTCCCCAGGAGGCGAGGCACGGGAGCGACAGTAGGGCTGCAGCAGCATTCATCCACTACTGGCCTGGGCATGGGTGAAGATTCCTTCCCTACCACCTCCTGCTGGGAACCTCTGCAAGCATCCCAGCTGGCTCATATTATGCACTAATTTCCAGAGTTTGGCCTATGTTTTTATAGTAAAGAAACCAATTATGAGTTTTTTCTCATCTTGTTTTTTTCTTAAATTCTTATTCCGCTGGAGAAGCAAGGAAATAAGGAAGATGAGGGGGAAAAAAGCAGGAAAGTGAGATTAAGATACACCACGGGTTGGCAACCTCTGGCACGCGGCTCGCCAGGGTAAGCACCCTGGCTGGCCGGGCCAGTTTGTTTACCTGCCGCATAGGCAGGTTCGGCCGATCGCAGCTCCCACTGGCCGCGGTTCGCCGTCCCAGGCCAATGGGGGCGGCGGGAAGCGGCGCGGGCAAGGGATGTGCTGGTCACAGCTTCCCGCCGCCCCCATTGGCCAGGAGCGGCGAACCGCGGCCAGTGGGAGCCACGATCGGCCGAACCTGCCGACGCGGCAGGTAAACAGGTGCTTACCCTGGCGAGCCACATGCCAGAGGTTGCCGACCCCTGAGATACACCATAAAAAGGGCAGGTCTGTTGAGCCAGATTGCCTTAGTAACATTTTTGTTGTTCTCTTATTCTTGGGGTACGACTTCACTACCCGCCGGATCGGCGGGTAGTAATCAATCTATCGGGGATCGATTTATCGCGTCTTGTCTAGATGCGATAAATCGATCCCCGAACATGCTCCCTGTCGACTCCGGAACTCCACTAGAGTGAGGCGGTAGCGGAGTCGATGGGGAAACTGCGGCCGTCGATCCCGCCCCGTGAGGACCCGAGGTAAATCGATCTAAGATACTTCGACTTCAGCTACGCTATTCATGTAGCTGAAGTTGCGTATCTTAGATCGATCCCCCCCAGTGTAGACCAGCCCTTGGTCAGGTCTGCAATGCTTCCAACTAAATCAGCATCCTCTTCCCTAAGTCTAATGTGAAACAGTGATCTTTGTTTTGTTTTGTTAGTGAGGATCTGATTTTCAGAGGTGCTGGGCACTCTCATCTTCCAGTGACTTGAGCTGAAGTTGCGAAGCATTTTGAAAATCAGGGCCTTAACATGGAAAGAAAATTGGGAGTTGGGGGGAAAGGGGTCTGGAATAATAGGGGGTTAGCACGCTTTGAAAAGGCCTGGGTCCAGGTCCCTCCACCCCTAACCCAGCCTGCAAAGCAAACATTGCCAGGTGGCTTTAGAGGGGTACTCTCACAGTCCCTTTAAAGGGTGTAGATTTGTAGATCTGGCTGGAATTCTCTTCATTGCTCTCTGGGCTTGGGTGGGAGGGCCTGGAGAACAGCGTAGCCTTGGGGGATGAAACCAAATTTCTCTTAACTGAGTTAGTTAACAGGAATTCCGAGAAAATAGGATTGTACTATAATGACTGTTTCTGATTAAATGCAAAAAACCTACATCTCCCAGGGTCCAGTCACTGCTCAGCCTCTCATTTGGGTGTTGTCTGAAGTGTACAGTGTATCAGTGTATAATACAGTGTATTAAGGTACGAGGAGCTAGGAGGGCAATTAAGACTTTTATAAGTCTTTTTTAAAAGGGATCTAGTAAATTCAAGGCTAAAGTTTTGAAAAATTGTATAACACGTAGAGAGGTTTTAAATCCACCATGTTCTTACTTGCAAATCCTTTGAGCTCCTTATGAAGCATCTCATTGGAAGAGGGGTTATTAAACACCTGACTTTTGTTTGAACACTACCAAAATCAGGGAAATGTGTTTAATGAACATTCTTCTTGTTCAAAGTGTTCAGTTTCAGTGTTCAGGTTCTGCACTGATATTGTTTCAAAACTGTTTTCTCAAGGCCCTCTAGCACATGGTGTTATGAAAAAGTTGTCAGACTGGTTCTAACACATCTCTTCAGCACTGATAAGCAAAAGTTCACTGAAGTAATTATGAATAAGATAAAAGCAGAATAATCCTGTAACTTTCTTAAAACTTTCAAGTTGAATTCAAACTCAATAATACTTTTTTAAAAAAAGTGAGCTGTTGAATTATTAAGCTCAAGCACCCTTTTTTTTTTTTTTTTTTTTTGTAAGTTGTTAGAAAACTACAGGGATGTTTCATGCACTGTTCTGCAGAAAGAGGGTATGTCACATCCTGTTAGAGTGTCTGCTTTTAAACCTGTTTTGTGAGTACTCCACTGAATCTACAACTGCAAGCAACTTTGAAACTGCACTAAGTGCACTTCAAAAAGAAAATGGAACATTATTGTATTTTGGTTGCTAAAGGTGAGATACTCAACAAATAACATGGTTTTCTTAGTCTAGTTAAAGATTTAATCTTGAAACTACTCTGTTTAACAATGCCATCATTTAAATGGTAATAGGCTTTGAGGTCCCTATTCACTGTGGTGGGGGATCATACCTTTGCTGCTATTGTTTCATCCTGTTTACAGAGAAGTTTCTGCAATTCAGTCTGGTAAGAAGAACAAGGCACTGGGGATATAAAGCTTCAAATGGGGTGTGGCTAAACCTTTAAACTTTTCTTAATAAGGCCCAATTCAGCAGCCCACTGAAACTAAGCAATGTACCTTGGTAGGGTGCATTATAATTTCCCTGAGCAGCACAGACAAACTAAGTTATAAACTATGAACTATGTTGTAAATGAGGGTCTTATAAGACCGTGGCTACATCTGTGTTGACACTGTCAACAAGAACAACTTTACAAAACTGTACAGACCAGTCTATTAGCACAGTTTTTTGGCAAAGCAGTTTTTATAACACTTTTCATTTTTGGCCACAATGGCCAGGGAGACCAGGTTGGCACTCTGCTAGCAGGAACACGTTTAAACTGATCTCTCTCACACTGCCTCAGTACGAAGGGAGACAGGGCCTAACACTACCTGACAGGACCTCCAAAACAATGAAAGCAAAACCACTCTGATTACCCACAGTTCTGATTTTCCACAAGTGGATTCAGGTCTCAGAACTGAAGCTATGACTCATGTGCAGTCCATTCTATGTTCCCTGTTGGCCTGTTTCTCCACTAACCAGCCTCTCACTGCCAGACTAACTCCACTTGGGAAAGTTGATCATACAGTCTCCTCTGAGGCCACAGTCAAATACCAATCATGCCATAGATTTTGGGCCTAATTCTCCATTACAGCTAAACTGTGCTTGATGCAGGTACGTTTTAAGACATCTTTGTTCCTCCTCACGTTATTGGCCCTGGTGGGGGCCTGCCTAGCCCACAGCATAGATTAGAGCAACCTCAAGGTCACTGTAAATTGTGAGTGGCTGTAATGGCCTTCTAGAGGCCCTTGCAGCAGCCAAGAAGAGCTAGAGAGCAGCAGCTCCCTGGCCATTCCTCCCTCTCTGACCCACACTCAGCATGTGCTTGACACAATATTATCCCCAGCATAAAGGGAGTCCCTGATGGCTGGTTGAACAAATTTGACATCCCTGTTACTCTGTCAGAGAGACATACAGCGGTCCCAATGTAGCAGAGACTCAGGCCCTGTGTGTCAACAGCTGTACTAAGTGAAGGAATTACCACAAAACCAAGTGCCTCTCAGTTGCAATATGCTTAGTCTTCACAGGTCTGAGTCACTAGGTTCCTTCCAAACGCATGTAGTAAACAATACATAAATAACATATGGTAACACATTGAAGGTCTGCCACAGCACTAGGAAAATGATAGATTGAAATCCTGGCATCTGGATTCATGAGTGTGAATCCCTGCAGGCTCCTGCCAAAGTTAGTGAGACTACGTGGGTGCAGAGATCCACACTCGTGGATCCCATTGAAAGATCAAGCCCACTGACAGTCCTGTGTTTCTGAAGGACTGTCAAGAGATTTCACAAAACCAAGTAACATTCATCAGTGTTTGTCCACAAAAATAAACATACAAAACCAAAGCAATTATTTATCTTAAAGCAGTAGGGAAAGGTTGTCTACATCTTTTCTATGTACTGAGACAATGGACTAAATTCATCCCTGATGTAACTCTGAGCATTTAAACATGCAGTTAGTTTGGATTAAAAAAGAAAGAAAACTGATCAGTGTTAGAGTTTATTTGTTTTATTTTACCACAAGTTACTTGCTTTTTTATGTGATTCTTTTTATTCTTAAATTTCACTTTTAATAACAACTGGCTACCTAAAATGTACAAGCATAATTATCTCACACGAAAAGTGAAACACTATGATTCATCATCTGTGTTCTTGAATCAAAGGGCATGACTGGGTTTAAAAACGGAGAAACTAGACTAGCTTGCAGAGAAGAGAGAAGCTAGGTTACAGCATTACCCATTGGATGCAATATCCAAAGGGGCACCAATTTGAAGCAACAGGATTAGCTGCAAACTCTAGTCCGTTCACTTTTATTTCTTAACAAATATACACATCTTTCTATGTCCAGCTATGGGACATATCAGTGCTTGCTACATAGCTCTAACTTGAAATACTTGCATACTTCTAAGTGAACCAATGGGCCTGATAAAACTCATGTACAATGAGAGTAGAATCAGGCTCCAGGAGCTTGTAAAGTACACTGGACTTTTTTTCAAACATAAGTGTTTTAAAAAGTAATCAGCAATAAAACCAAGAAGAAAACTGATCTATTGTAGTATGTGTCTTCTCTGTTTTCTGCCTCTCAGCTCTCAATCCTTACTCTGAAAAGCAAGGCTCTGCCCCGGTGAATAAAGGCACTATAGGGGAAAGATGGAAACCAGACTATATGAGCTGGGGGGAATAGGGAGGAATGGTCCATGATTGGGCCTAATGTTGAATATTTGTTGGTTGTTCTTTTGGCTTTGTTTTCAACTTCCATAGTGTTTAGTTTGACATTGTCACAATAAACAGCAGAGCTGCATGTAATCTGTCTGGTAAAATGAGAGCTATTTATTAGCAGTAAACACTAGAAATGGATTATATGAAAACAAACAGCACAAATTTCATTCTTCAAAAATCTGCAAAGTTTAAAAAAAAAAACTAACTTTTTAAAGTAAAAGAAAATTGCAAATAGCCTCCTACTGTAATGTTCTGAGTGAAAGCAGGGAGAACAGGGTGCTCAGTATCTCCAGGGTTAAAGCCCTAGCCAATCAAAAAGCAGATTATTTCCACAGATATTTTATAATTAGCTTATGATATCCAGGGGATAGATACAATGGGTTTCAATAGAGCAGCAAATACAAATCATGCATTAAACCCTAACACATTCTGAGGTTTGGTGGAACATTTTATAAATGTTTATGTGCCTGCACTAGAACTGCCTATACAGTTTCAGTTTCCTCATCCACCATTAGCAAGGTTCACCTATAATATTTACTGCATCATTGCATCCAAGCCAAACTTGGTTACTGAGGCAACTAAGTTTTTCTTCTCAAAGGGTCACAAGGAAACACATCCTTCAGGATCCCCTGGTAACCGTCAGCCAGTATGGCTGGGGAACATCAACAGTGAAATGCCTGCTTTCTATCGCTAAGGCAGCGCCGCCTATGTCTGCAACTGGGGGGGGGGGGGGGGGGGGCAGAGTCTAGTTACATTCCTGACCCACTTTCACATCCCCTCCCTCCTCCTCCATCTCCTCCTCCTTCTGTAAGAGCATAGCAGCAGCCAGTAAGGGCAGCAGGAACCTCCATTTAGCAAGACTCAGACACCCTCAACTACCAGGCAGTCTGCTGTCTCCTAGCAAGCAACAGAAGTGCTGCAAGTTTCTTTATTTGTAGCACTGAAGCAAATGCACACCATTACCACAAGTGAGCCTAGAGAGGGCATATTCTTCCCCTTACTTCATTCCTTACACACATAGCCCACCCTCTCTCTTCTCTTCAACTCCCTCCCCTCCCCCCCATATGTGGCTGGCCCCTTTCTCCCTAGGCCCCACACTATGGGTGGCTGTACTCCTTCCTACTTCTATTCTTAATGGGAGTCCTCTTTCCTCTCCCCATCACCCACATACACTCTTTTATGTGGTTGGTGCTGCATTTCTCTTGCCCTCCCATCACACATTATATGGCTCCCCATGTCTAAAATACAGTTTATGGGTCTGCCGCCCATTTCTCTTTCACCACCACCACCCACCCACACTCTTTATGGGGCTGCTCCATCTCTCACCCACCCTTGTCCTTCTGGGGCTTGTCCCCTTCCCCCAACTCTTGGGAAGCGAGGCATTTCAACACCTCCTCCCACTTGTGGTACAGGGGAATTGAGGTGACAGGTTTTGCAGGCCCAGGGATCTGCATCCTTAGTGCTGCCCACTGTACCCTGCTTGGTTACTTTGCAAAGTGCATCCCCATTTCCTGCAGCCCAGTGACAGGGCTTAAACACTCACACCTGGCAAGGGCTGAAGATTAGCCCCCACAATGCACACATACACCCCTGGCAGGACAAACTGCTCTCCCATGTTTATCCCGACCCTGACCATGCTGTGTACCAGGCTGGGGCCTTGCTCAGTGCCTGGCAGAGGCGCTGCTGTTGCAGGAGCCTAGGAGTGGTAATCAGCCCCGAACCTGGCTCCTGCCTGCACACTTGCTGTGGGCGGGGGAACGGGGAAGGCTAGTAGGGAGAGGAGAAAAGGGAAGCTGCTGCAAAATAAATGGGCAATAATATCCTGCCCTGTAAAGTCTGGTACAGCCCCTCTACCCCCATGTGGCTCGCAGGCAGTCATCTTCTCTATGAAGAATGTATGGCAAGTGCCCCCTCTTCCCCATAGGCCATATGTGCAAACTTCTCCCTCACTTTCACGGGCCACGTGTACAAACTCCCCTCCCCCATGAGCCATATGGGCAATTCCCTCCACCCCCTGTGGGTCATGTGCACCCCCGTGGGCCACATATGCATCCTTCATCCCCTATGGGCTACGTGTACACTCCCACCCTCCTGGGTCCTGTGTGCATCGCCCCACCTCTCACAAGCCATATCGTTGCATCAACCCCCCTATGAGTCCCCATTGGCCCTGTCTGCACCGGGCTGCATGGAGCCCTGCTCCCAGCAGCAAGCGTCCCCTTCCTTGTCCCTCACTAGTTCCCCTGCACTAGTGCTGCTGCTGGGTTACTCGCCCCTCCCGGCCGCCTTGCTCCCCAGCGTCCCGCAGAGCTTGCGCGGAGCAGCCAGACCTGCCTGGTGCCTGAGCCGCGTGGCCCGACAGCTGCTGTGGCTCGACCTGCTCGGAAGCCCGGCTCGTGCTTTCCCTCCCCGGGGGAGCCCCGGCGGCGGGCGCAGCAGCAGGAGGGTTTCCCAGCGCTCCGCTGCAGTGCGCGCTCCGGGTGAGAGAGGGGCTGCACGCAGCCTGGGTGCAGCTGCTGCTCAGGGAGCTTTACCCTGGGAGGGGCGTGCGGGGCAATGGCTAGAGCCGGAGCGCTGGTCCCAGCTCTGCCACAGACTCACCGGCCGGCCTTGGCCGCGGCACTCAGTAACACACCTGCCTTTCCACGTTCAGGTTTACGTTTCATTGTTTGCTTTTACAAAAAGTTGACTTTTTTCCTACTGAAAATTTCAATAGAAACCTTTTTTTTCCTCCACATTAACCCCATTTTCCAAGCTGCTCTGCTTCTTATTTTTGCTTTATTCTCCTCAAGGGACAGACATCTTGCTCTCAGGTATCAGACAGAGCAACATCTGGTTTAAGCAAGTGCCTTTCACATTAATTTTTCTCCAAGTTAAATGGTTGCACTTTCAGTTTCACCAGGGACCAAGACCTTTTCCCTCAGCTTTTCTGTCACTTTAGAGCAGGGGTCAGCAACCTTTCAGAAGCGGTGTGCCGAGTCTTCATTTAGTCACTCTGATTTAAGGTTTCACGTGCCAGTAATATATTTGAATGTTTTTAGAAGGTCTCTTTCTCTAAGTCTATAATATAGAACTAAACTATTGTTGTATGTAAAGTAAATAAAGTTTTTAAAACGTTTAAGAAGCTTCACTTAAATTAAATTAAAATGCAGAGCCCCCCGGACCGTTGGCCAGGACTCGGGCACTGTGAGTGCCACTGAAAATCAGCTCGCGTGCCGCCTTCGGCATGCATGCCAGAGGTTGCCTACCCCTGCATTAGAGTATTCTCTGGGAAAGTAGTATTGTGTTTCTTACCTCACTGGTTGTGTAAGCTCTCATCCTGTAACACAGGCTGAGTAACGCCTGACATTGAAATTCCATTGATAAAAATTTTACTCACCAAAGTTTACTTGGTGCTCCTGGTCCAATTCCCAGTGAACTGCTGTCTACCTCTCAGTATGTGATATTGGCTGCACTAAGGAAATTTTACAAACATTTCCCTCACTAAGGAGGTTGCACAAAAGTGTCTGTTCTGATGCATGTGTGTTAGCACCTTTAGGAGTTAAAGTTTAGAGGGAAACCGCACCATGTCATCTAAGGCAGGGTTAGATTTCACCCCACAAGATTCACTTTAGAAAGGAAAACAAAACAAACAATAATAATAATAAAAAAAACCTACCTGGTCCATCAGCTATGGAATATTGGTACTTCAAGGATATCGCTACCTTCACCCCGATACAGAAGTTGTAGTGGAAATGGGGAAAGCGCTTAAATGCAGGTCTTATACATTTTCCTCATCCTATAGTTAATGCTGAGAAGAAACTTCCATACTAAAATATTGGCTGAAATTTGACATGCTTATTCTCAGACCAAAGGTGACATTTTTGTGGAAAGTGATATAAAAATTGGCTCATTCATTTCTGAGTAAGGAAAAGTCATGCTTTAATAAAAATTGTTCAGATTAATTTTGCACTTGAATAATTTAAAACCAACTTTGTTTTCAAATTTGAACTTTATATAGTCTTAGGCTCTGTTCCTGTAAACACTTATGCACATGTGTAAAGTTATGCACATACTTAAGTCTTTGCAGGATTGGGGCCTTAGTCTTTAATGAGAGAAACGAGCTTTGCTGAACTTAAAAAACCCTAGAGTAATAGATAAATTAATAATGCCTGAAAATAACATTAAACATATACAACATTTAATTTTTATTACCTGTGTAAGAGCAAATCAAATCCTGTTGTCGATATATATATGAATATGTGTGTATATCAGGATTTCTACATATTGAAATGAACACAGCTGTATTTTTAACAAATGAGACATTGAAATAAATAGGCCTGATTCTCAATGACACTAAGAACATTTTACACTGCTGTAGTGTAAAAGGGCCTTGAAGCATATGTAAATATAATTTATTCCAGCTTTACACAGCCAGGGGGGCAAATCCTCAGCTGTTGTAAATTGTGCATTGAGTTCCCCAGTTGAGTGCATTGAGTCCCCGTCCCCCCAGTGTGGTGTAAAGTGGCCTTAGTATAAATGAGAATTAGGCCCAAATGTCTTTCTTTGACCTGATTCTGATCTCACTTACACCAGTTTTACACAAGTATAATCCAGAGTAAAATTGGTATAAGTGAGATCAGAAACAGACCCTTAATTTATTTATTTCAGTGTGAGATCATGTCAGAAAAAATGTCTGTGCAATCACTTTTTATTTAAAAAAGATAATTAAACACATACCAATAGATAATTCAGCATTACAGTTGATAATTTACACACACAACTGTCTGGAAATTCAAACTTATATTTCCCATAGCAGCCACGGCTCAGAGCCCTTGTCCATTTTGCTGTAACATACATGATGTTAAATTTAATATCTAAATTATATGTACAATATGATCAAGTTATGGTTGCTATGGGATCCATGACTTTGAATTTCCTTAGTTTTGTGCATTTACATTTTCAGCCACAAAGCTTCAGTCCTGCAAAGACTTATGTACTTATTTAACTTTACACTCCAGGAGTCAGTGGCACTATTCACAGTATGCAAAGATGAGCATGCTTGTGAGCCTTTGCGGGATCGGGGCCTAAACAAAGACTGCATTAATAACAAGTTTTCTCTTTAGTAGCTTTTTGAAAAATAGATGAATATGTCAGTCCTTCCTAGATGCATTGTGACCATGGCACAAGCTCATCTTTTGTTCTAAATGGCATCGAGTGCAATTGTCAGCCATAGAATGAAGTGGAAACAGGTACAAAAAATTAGAAAAGAAGGGGAGATACACACAGTCAAGGAAATAAGTGTGGAAAGACTACAGTGATGGTTGCAAAAATTCACTCACTTCAGTGTCTAATATATTTTTTACTGAGGTAACCATAATCTATAGGTGGCTTATAAACTATGATTTTTAGTAGGCCACTAAATTACAATGCTACAAATAATATTTAGATTTGTAAATGTATAAGAACATGATTGTGACAAGCTGTGAGAAAGCCTGTTTTAATGTATTGTTATTGATAAACAAGGTGTGTCTGTTTAATACAGGATCTTAAATTGTTAGTAAGCCTGCAATAAAATGCCATAATAATGCAAAGTATTTCCAAGGGGAGCTGTAGGGGCTGTCTGTTGCATGTATTCATTAGATAAAGAATTAGGTTGCAGTACTCCAGAGTTAAGGTTTATAAACTAAACTATTTATTTTAGAAGTTCATACACTGGTTACTGGGGGAAAGAAAACACTAAGGGCTTGTCTACATTAGACAGTTGTACCATTTTAAATAGACAGATATAGTTAAAACAATACAATCCCCTGAGTATGGACATAGTTATATGTAGTCATAAAGGTGCTTTAGACCAGCCTAGCTATTTCTATATGAGAAGGGGAATAATATGTTCATGATAAATTTATGAATGGGATTATATGATGCGGTTGCTTGCAGGGGGCTGGACTTGATGATCTAGGAGGCCCCTTCCAGTCCTATGCCCCTAACCAGAATAGTTACATCAATAAAACATTTAAGTGTAGACTAGTCTGAAGGAGGCTAAAAATGGCTTGATTTTCAGACGTGCTGAACAACCACGGCTCCCATTGATGTCCATAGGAACTGTGGGCATTCCGCACCTCTGAAAATCAGGCTACTACTTAAGTGCCTGGATTTGGTGCTTGATCTGGATGTAGGTATGGATTTAAATACTTAACTCCAGGCAACCAAATTTGACTTTCAAGTATCAGGAAACTAGCGTTCTATCCCAATATGTGGGGGCAGGGGAAAGGGGTTTTACAGAAATACCTGTCTTCTCTCCATACCAGACCTTTTTCTTATTCTGACATTTTATTTAGAATAATTTATCAATGTAGACAATGCTGTATGTTAAGTAAAATGTACCAAACAAATAACTGAATCTGTACCCTAGGGAGTATACATTCTAAAGGCAAAATGGTTACATTATGTTATACTTCAGGTACAAATGCAGAATGCTGAACTATCAGTCAAAATAAGTCATAAAATAGCTAGATGTTGAGTAGATTTTTGAAGGAGCAAAGGGAGGGAGTTTGATGGTGGTTAATGGGGAGGCTCTTCTAGGTGTATGAGGCAGTGTGAAAGAAGGCATCAAGTCTGGAGTGCACAAAGGGTAGGATTAGGAGAGAAGCACGAGACAGTTATCTAAGATCTACTTTATGGAGACCTATAGCAACAACAAGAACAAACAAGAAAAGGGAGTGGGGGAGAAACTCCTGCAGCTGACTTTTTATTCCTTTTATTGCAAAACAGGCAAATTCAGGTGTGCTGTCTAGGGCCTTCTCTTCACTGTTAAAAGGGTGCATTTTCTACCTTGGGGTAACCCACGCTCCTGAATAAAAACACAGTAAAGACAAGACACTGACTGGGTAAACTAGATGAGCTCAGCAATATACCCCTGCCTGGGGCTCACCTTAGGTAATTTACCTCACTGTAACACTAAACTGCCTTGTCTTTACTATGTTTTTACCTTGGGATAACTCTGTGTTATTTACCTCCCTCGGGTAAAAATTACACCTTTTTTAGCAGTGAAGATAAGGCCTAACTCTGCCTCAGACATCTCCCTCTGTAACTGGAATTTCAACAAGTACCTGCCCCAAAGATTAATGCTGCATTGCATTTCCAGGCATGCCACACCTCAAACATAGGCCTAGCTTCCTCCAGGCCCCAGTGGAGCAACAGAATCTTTTCCTGCCTGGGTAAACGAAGGGATTGTATTCTGGTCTAGGAGCCAGTCTCCTAGAGCTGCAAACACATTCTACTAACAGATTATTAGGCAGGAATCCACCCCATCACAGGAACCTTAAAATGTTATCATCTAGGGCCTCTTTCATGGCTAAGAAGGGGGGGGGGGGATTCTTCCCCCTTCCTAAAGATTTATAAAGTCTGTTTATAATATCTTAATTGTAGAAGTAATGTCTTTTAAACATATGTGCTTTCTACAGCACTGTGAATTTTATCATTCTTTCCCCCCCTGTAAATTCATAGGAGGTATTTCTGCATCTGGAAACTGTCAGACTACCTGAAAGACAACACACTGATACAGTTAATTATAAGGAATAAACACCATGGGGGCTATAACCAATCTCTAGATATGAGTCAATATTTTGCTGTTGAGCTAAAGGATAAGAGTCCATTATTTTCACTCATGTTATATTCAGTAAAGTCTCTGTTGCACATAATGCAGATTTCTTTACATGCTGCATGGCACAGAGCCAAGGAATTATAGCGTGGACAGGATTTTACAATCGGTTGAATTTAGGGATGAGCAAACCTTGAAACTCTAAAAGGTTGAGGGAGAAAATTCATATTTTCAACAAATTTTCAACTTGTTCTTATTGTCAGTCTTTTATTTTGGGATACCAAAGCCAGCAACCTTTTGTGGGGGGATAAGCAGCTCTCTTCCATCAACCTACTATTATGATATATATGGCAACAAATAACATACTCTGGACCACAAGAAATTCCTTCCCTATCATGTTGGGTGAAATTTACCTTTGTGTATCAACAAAAGTCATGTGCATCACTGAAATCCTCAGGTACCATGATGGTTCATGAGGACTTAAGTTGTGCATATGCCTCATGCTGGCCTTCTGTAAAGGGATGGATTTCACCCTTTCTATACACTATATCTAGTTAGTTATGACATTTGAGTTTGCAAGAGAGAAATTCCCAGACAAAATCTTTGTTGACTGGAGTTAGCATATCAGGTACATATTAATAACTTAAAGGAGGAAACCTCTGATAGAATGCTGTTTTGTTGTTGTTGTTTTTTTAGAAAAGCACATACACACAAAAGTCTGAGCACCATAAAATTCAATCTTAAACAAAACACACACACCGTAAAATATGGGTAAAGAGTTAAAGTACCCTAAACAATTTTAAGTCTGCCCTCATATCCATACTCACCCTACATCTATAATCATGACACAGTTTTGCACCTGCATAGTATACATCTATGACACTGAGCCACATATCCACACTACATTGTGCTATTCACAGCACACCAATGTATGTGTCACTCAATATGTATGGGTAGGGTGACCAGAAGTACCGATTTTATAGGAACAGTCCCGATATTTGGGGCTTTGTCTTATATAGGTGCCTATTACCCCCCCCCCCCCGGCCTGATTGTTCATATTTACTATCTGGTCACCCTATGTATGGGCCATCTATCCAATGTTTCTAAACTGGTGGGTCATGACCCCCAGGGGAGTGGTGTCACAAAAAGCAATCGGGGTGTCACGCAATGTTTAAAATTGTATTACACATTGAAAGAAAATTAAATGTCCAGAATAACTTTGGGGCAGCCAAAACCTTGTTGCAGGGAAATATGGGGGCAGGAGGGAGACCCTCAGGAGGTTCAGAAAGATGCGCGGGGCAGGGACATTATAATTTGATACAATTTTTACTCTTACTTTCATAGTAAATATAAGGGGGTGGCCAAAATTTTTGACTTAGAAAAGGTTGAGAAAGGGAGCAGGTTCCAGTGCACATGGACTGATTAACTACTGTCCAATTGGGCCTAAGGGAAGGTGCCTGAGCCCTGTGAAAGGGGAGACAGCTGCAGGCAGTTAGGTAGATACCTGCAGATGCTGCAGGGAGTCAGAAGGTATTGGAAAGGGGAAAGACTAAGCTCTAGGCAAGAGGTGCTGGGGGAGTGGGAAGACGGACCCTCAGGGAAGAGTTATACCGAGCATGGCAGTGGGTGAAAGTCATAAATTGCTAGAGAGAGGACAGATCTTAAAGAGGAGGGGGTGAGACTGAGATGAAGACTTTTAAGCTTTGAGTTTTCTTTGAAAAGACTTTGTGCTGGCTGTAATAAATTGGACCACACTAAGGGGGAATGTTTTGAATATCTGGCCCGTGTGGGCTTTTTAAGGGAGCCTAAGTTAAGAAAAAAACCTGACAGGCCTTAGCTGAGCCATACTTGGCCAGAAGGGGGTGCTACAGAATAGGTGTGCCTAGTGACAGTGCCTCAAAAAAAAAAAAAAAAAAAAAGCAATGCTGGCAGAAAGTGCTATACTACAACTGTGTCTACACAAGGGCTTTTTTGGGAATAGCTGTGCCAGTTAGGGGTGTGATTTTTTTTCCTTCCCTCCCCCCAATTTACAGAGCTATGCCAGTACTACTTTTAAGTGTGGACCAGTCCTAAGATGGAATTTAAGGAAGCTGGAGACCCAGTTTCTTTCCCTGACTCTGCAGTTGACTTCCTGCATGACCTTAGGCAAGTCACTTAGACCCAAATTTTCAAAACTGGGCTCAGGTTTTAGATGCTCTACTCTAGATATCTGTGCTGAGCATCCCTTCAACTCCAGCTGAAGTCAACAGAAGCTAACTACAATTGGTACCTCTGAAAACAAGTCCTTAAGTGTCCGAAGTTATGCAGAAAAATTTAGATGCCATGTTAAAAATGTGGCTGGCTAATTCTGTTGCAATTTCTGGATCTGCATAATGGGCATGATAACACATACTTCCAAGGCTGTGGTAATTAATGCTTGTGAAATGATTAATGATTGTAACCTCCTGTTTACAAAGCCCTTTATATAGGAATAAGAGATGAGCTCTGTGACTGTGCTATCTAATCTGTCATTTCTGTAGGTCTCAAATAGGTATGGGGAAACTTTTACCTTTTTTCTTAGCAGGTTCAATGAATGTAATGTGCCTAAGAAGATTGGGTTTTAATGGGGAGGGTTACGGGATAAAGGAGATTTTGATTCCTTTCACTTGTTTGCAAACATTATTTCCCACACATATCACTGCTGGTCAAAACAGTGCTGCTCTCCTTAACAGAAGTTAAGGGAGAGCAGAATTACTCCGTAATGTTATGTAACTGGACAGGATTATGCTTGTCCAAACACAGGATAACTTAGCCTGCCCTTTGTGCTTGATATTTTATCCTTTTTTCTTTTGGGGGTCCAGTTAAGAAATTTGACTGGGAGTGGCTGAATCACTCCCAATCTGTTCTTGTTCTGTGCTTTGGGTTTTGCTGAAATTAGAGGGAAGCCTTGTCCTCTTCTATGCATGTGAAGTTTCCCAATTCTTTCTCATCACCATCACCTCTGTGGTTAGTACAGTATGTAGCAACAAGTTTTGGTACTCAGCTGTAACTGAGAATTTTATTGTTGTTGTTGGTCCGAACACTCATTCTGTGCCTCTGTGCTGTACGTAGGCTTTGCAGAACTTTATTTTTTTATGATGTTGACAGATAATATACATTTTTATTGATCTACATTTTCACAATTGTAGGAAATTAGGGGTGGGTCAGATAATGATGTAATGACAGCAGATGTTCAGATTCAAAGAGTTAGAGCTTTTGAAGTGTTAAAACAGAAATTGTGACATCACATCTCAAAACATACAAAGTAAATATCCTTAACTCAAACTCTAATAAGTTCTCAAGCAGCATTTTCTTACTTTGCCTATCTGTAAACTTCAAAAATATTTCTATCAATAATTTATCAGTTTGTGTGTCTTCAGTGAAATCAACATTTACCAATACAATTTTAATTCTTCCAAGCCTAGCTGTAATGTTGGTCCCTCCCTTTTTACAGTGAAGCCAATGGAGCTATTCTGACTGACACTAGGTGAGGATCTGGCTTCTTGTGTTTAAAAAAAAAAAAAAAAAAAAAAAAAAAAGAACAAAATCCTAACCAGGTCACTGACATTTCGGTCTGCCCCTTCCCTCCCTCTACTCCTTCCCCTTCAGCATCCCAATTGTGGCTTTGGTGTTGCTTGTCCTTTGCTTTCTCCACTGCACACATCTCTCCTAAGGGTAAGACTCACTCACCTAGGCTGGGAAGAGATATAATGGAACCTAGTAGATACAGACCACAGCTGGACAATCTGGGCACCAACAGGGCCCTGTTTTTCAGAGAAGGCCACCATACAGTACATGTGTGTTCTCCAAACTTCTCCCTCTTGCCAGTAGTCAGTCCAATAAGCAGGCTGTCATTGGCCACCAGGTTGAGATGCAAACAGGAGCAGAGGGATGGAACCAGCAGGGCCCAGGGTATGTGAAAAGTCCTTCTCATCACTAGTGGTGGAGAATAGAAAGGATTCAAATCTAATAAACAGGGAGGGGATAAATTATTTCAAGCACAGCTGCTGTAGCTCCCTGGCTCACTCACTCTCTAGCAGACTGAAAACATAACTTGTGATGTGTCCTGGGCTGCATTAAGCAATCTTAGTGGATTGCTGACTCTGCTATGTTGCCCACCCACAGCCACTGGCTCTGTGGAGGGAGGCTATTAGTCCTGAAAGCAATCCTGCAGCAGAAGAGTGAGCCACATTCTCAGAAGGGGCTAAGCCTAGAAAAGGATTGGGGCTGCTGGTCAGATGGCTGACAGGAAGACCTTTCACTAATACTGGCAAGGGGGAAAGCACAGTATGATTATGGGCTCTCTCTTTAAAGAAAGTCACGGGAAGTAGGGAGAAGGCAGAGAGTGATTCTAGTGGGGCAGAGCCAGGGCAGGGGTCAGAAAGATATTGGGGAATAGGAAATGTATGTGGGGTACCTGAGAATGGGGAGAGAGAGAGTGAGGATAGCAATAAAGATGTAGGTACCCCAGGAAGAGAGGAAGGGACAGGCAAGGGATCTGGAGAATGAAGAAGGGGGGAGACACACAAAAGTGAGACAATAGTGACAGCAAGAAAAAAGAGACAATGAACAAAATGGAGAGATAAGAGAGCAAAAGATTTGGAGAAAAAATAGAAATTAGAGAGAGGAATAAAGAATGGAAGGAGAGAAAAAAAAATCAGGATAACAGGCAGAGTGAATTTTATTTTGTTTATGCTTAATCACACATTTCCCTCAACTTGCAGGAATCGCTGGGTGAATTGTATGGTCTGTGCTTTGCAGGAGGTCAGATTGGATGGTTGTAGTGATCCCTTCTGGACATAAAATTTATGAATCTATTAATTCTATTTCCTGGCTGAAAAGGAGTCCTCTTTAAATCCTGCAGAGGTGGGGATGGGGGGAATCTTTGGGCAGGGTGCAGCTTTTAAGGTTGGGGGAAAGAAGAGGCATACCATCGACTGAACTACACAAGTCACATTGAGCCTGTTTGCATGTGACTGTAGGATCAGGGCCCTTATTAATCCTTGTTTTAAAACTTCTTTTCCCATGCAGCTAAGAACTGTTGGTCATACATCCGTATACCTGTGGCTGTCTTTTCCTTGATCATAGGTCATTATTTTTGTTTTTAAAGTTTGCTTGAAGCACTGTCACCTTTTCTGAGCATAACTTTTGCTTTTTATTACAATTGTATCAAAAGTACAAGTTAAACCCGCCTGCCCCTGAAAAAAAATCTGAAATCCCAATCCTGTTTGCAGTGAAGTCAGTGTGTTTGTATTTGCACTTAGCCTATCCCCAAAAGAAAATTTTTGAATAATATATGTTAACTTGCTGTGCCTGATTCTCATTTACACTAGGGCCACCTCACCCATTTCTAGAAGTGCCAGGGGCCCTTAAAGTGGGGGTAAAATAATTTATTTCCATTTTAAGGCCTGTTTACACTGGCAGAGCCATGTAAAGTGGTGTTTGTTTAAATGAAAATCAGGCCTAAGATGTTTAAAAAAAAAAAAGACTTTCAAAGGAACCCAGTTCAGAGATGTGGCATGATTACTTTGTGCCACCAGAGGGTACTGTTCAGTATTGTGAACCCAGAAAAGAATGGGAAGAGGGGAAGAGCACAAGAGAGCGGTTAAAGTAATAAAACACAACAAAATGTTTTCCTGCATGTTAGGTCTAACTCCAAATCCTAGAGGCCTGGCAGCAGCAAGTCACTCACTGTCAATAGTGTAATCCTCTGGATTATTTGGTTTGTTTGTTCTTAATGCTAGTGATCTCTGCCTGACAAATGTCAGCTCTCCAGAGAGAAAGTGTTTGTGGCCATATTGATCTGCAGGGAGCAAAAGGGCCCAGTTGATAACATGCTTGTTAAATCTTGAGGATGTCTGGTTGAAAAACAACATTTGCAGTCTTGTTTAAAAGTGTCAGGCTATTAGACCCAACTCCCCACCAATGTAAGTAGGCATCATTTCGCAGAAGAGATTTAAGACAAAACCTCCCGTTACTTAGCCTCTGTGCTAACTCAGGGTTTGGTGGCATTTTACCATTTCCCCCTTCTTCCATCATCAGCTATTGCTTCCTTTAGGCCTGGTCTACACTACACCTTTAATTCGGATTTAGTGGCTTTAATTCGAATTAACTCTGGAACCGTCCACACAACGAAGCCATTTAATTCGAATTAAAGGGCCCTTTAATTCGATTTCTGTACTCCACCCCGACGAGCGGAGTAGCGCCAAAATCGAATTTGTCAATTCGAATTAGCGTTAGTGTGGCCGCAATTCGATGTTATTGGCCTCCAGGAGCTATCCCACAGTGCACCATTGTGACCGCTCTGGCCAGCAATCTGAACTCGCATGCACTGGCCAGGTGGACAGGAAAAGCCCCGGGAACATTTGAATTTCATTTCCTGTTTGCACAGCGTGGAGAGCACAGGTGACCACAGAGAGCTCATCAGCACAGGTAACCATGCAGGCTGATAATCGAAAAAGAGCACCAGCATGGACCGTACAGGAGGTACTGGATTTGATCTCTATATGGGGAGAGGATTCAGTGCTAGCTGAACTGCGTTCGAAAAGACGAAATGCCAAAACTTATGAAAAAATTTCCAAGGGCATGATGGAGAGAGGCCACAATAGGGACACAGATCAGTGCCGCGTGAAAGTCAAGGAGCTCAGACAAGCCTATCAAAAAGCAAAGGAGGCAAACGGTCGCTCCGGGTCAGAGCCGCGGACATGCCGCTTCTACGCTGAGCTAAATGCATTTCTAGGGGGGGCCGCCACCACTACCCCACCTCTGACTGTGGATTCCGAGCTGGGGATAATCTCATCAGGGACACCTGATGATTCCGCGGAAGGGGAAGAGGAGGAGGAGGAGGAGGACGAGCTGGCAGAGAGCACCCAGCTCTCCGTTCTCCCCAACAGCCAGGAACTGTTTCTCACCCTGACTGAAGTACCCTCCCAAGCCTCCCAAGCCAGCACCCAAGACCATGACCCCATGGAAGGGACCTCAGGTGAGTTTACCTTTTAAAATAGAAAACATGGTTTAAAAGCAAGCATTTTTAATGATTAATTTGCCCTGAGCACTTGGGATGCATTCGCAGCCAGTACAGCTACTGGAAAAGTCTGTTAACATGTCTGGGGATGGAGCGGAAATCCTCCAGGGACATCTCCATGAAGCTCTCCTGGAGGTACTCCAAAAGCCTTGCCACAAGGTTTCTGGGCAGTGCAGCCTTATTCCGTCCTCCATGGTAGGACACTTGACCACGCCATGCTAGTAGCAAGTAATCTGGTATCATTGCCTGACAGAGCCTGGCAGCGTATGGTCCCGGTGTTTGCTGGCATTCAAGCAACATCCGTTCTTTATCTTGCTGTGTAATCCTCAGGAGAGTGATATCGCTTAGGGTAACCTGGTTGAAATAAGGGAATTTAATTAAGGGGACTGAGGTGGCCGTTCCTACTGGGCTGTTTGCCTGTGGCTGAAAAGAAATCCTTCCCTGCATTTAGCCAAGTGCAAGGGGGGGGGGAGGATTGGCCCAGAGCTTTTCGCGTTTTGCTAGCAGGGATCTTCCCTGATACCAGCCAGGCGGTGGGGGGAGGGATAAAGCACTCATCCCAGAGAATTCATGGCGGGTGGGGGGGGGGGGGTGTTAGTTTGGTTCCTGCAGGGATCTTCCCTGATACCAGCCACGCGGTGGGGGGAGGGATAAAGCACTCATCCCAGAGAATTCATGGCGGGTGGGGGGGGGGGTGTTAGTTTGGTTCCTGCAGGGATCTTCCCTGATACCAGCCACGCGGTGGGGGGAGGGATAAAGCACTCATCCCAGAGAATTCATGGCGGGTGGGGGGGGTTTGTTAGTTTGGTTCCTGCAGGGATCTTCCCTGATACCAGCCAGGCGGTGGGGGGAGGGATAAAGCACTCATCCCAGAGAATTGGATGGGGGGGGGGTGTTAACCTTCAGCAGCAGAAAACAAGCTAACAGGAAAACTGCAGCACAACGGGCTTTGCTTGGTATGTGGGAAAGCAGGGCGCAGAAGCCTAAAGACAGTGGCTTACCATGGCAGCATGCAAGGTGAATTCTGTTTCCCCGACCTGCGTCTGTGATCTCTAGCAGCAAAGCCACAGGCACTCAATATTAAGAGGCAAAATGCGACCTTGCACAGAAATCACATGTGCTATGTAATGTGAATAGTATACACCGTGAAAGAGTATAAGCATTGTTCTGAAAAATGTATCTTTTAAAAAAATTCTCTCCTTTTTTCACTCCCTCCAGCAGGTGCAAATGTTTCAAGCCTCCCTCCTCCTTCCCGAAGGCTATCCCAGATAAGGCGTCGTAAAAAAAAAACGAGAGAAGAGATGTTTTCCGAAATCATGCAATCCACCAGGAATGAAAGAGCTCATCTGAATGAGTGGAAGGAGACGGTTTGCAAGTATAGGAAAGAAGCCAGTGACCGTGAGGACAGGAGGGACCAACGTGAGGACATGAGGGACCAACGTGAGGACAGGAGGGACCAACGTGAGGAGAGGAGAGACGCTCGAGATGAGAGGTGGCGGCAGGAAGATCAGAGGAGTCGGGAAGCAACGCTGGGGCTGCTGCGTGAGCAAACAGACATGCTCCGGCGTCTGGTGGAGCTTCAGGAACGGCTGCTGGAGAACCGAGTGCCGCTACAGCCCCTGTATAACCCCCCTACCTCCTCACCATGTTCCATAGCCTCCACACCCAGACGTGTAAGAACACGGGGGGGGAGGCTCCGTACACCCTCCCATTCCACCCCAGTGGACAGCCCAAGCAAAAGGCTGCCATTTTTTTAACCTTTTTTTACTGGGCTTTTCCTTCCCGCAGATCCTCCTCCCAAACCCCACTCAGGTTCTGTGCCGCTACAGCCCCTGTATAACCCCCCTACCTCCTCACCATTTTCCATAGCCTCCACACCCAGATGTGTAAGAACACGGGGGGGGGGAGGCTCCGTACACCCTCCCATTCCACCCCAGTGGACAGCCCAAGCAAAAGGCTGCCATTTTCTTAACCTTTTTTTACTGGGCTTTTCCTTCCCGCTGATCCTCCTCCCAAACCCCACTCAGGTTCTCTCCCTCTTTTTATAATCAATTCATAAAGAATAAATGATTTTTAAACAATGGTGACTTTATTTCCTTTGAAAGCAAGCTGGGGGAAGGGGGAGGGTGGGTTCCTTACAGAGAATGAGTCAATAAAGGGGGCGGGTTTTCAGGAAGGATAAACAAACATAAATTTCACACTGTAGCCTGGCCAGTCATGAAACTGGTTTTCAAAGCTTCCCTAATGCGCAGCGCTTCATCGTGTGCTCTTCTAATCGCCCTGGTGTCTGGCTGCGAGTAATCAGCAGCCAGGCGATTTGCCTCAGCCTCCCACCCTGCCATAAAGGTCTCCCCCTTGCTCTCACAGAGATTGTGAAGCACACAGCAAGCAGTAATAACAATGGGGATATTGGTTTGGCTGAGGTCTGAGCGAGTCAATAAGGATCGCCAGCGACCTTTTAAACGGCCAAATGCACATTCTACCACCATTCTGCACTTGCTCAGCCTGTAGTTGAACAACTCCTGACTCCTGTCCAGGCTGCCTGTGTATGGCTTCATGAGCCATGGCATTAAGGGGTAGGCTGGGTCCCCAAGAATAACAATTGGCATTTCAACATCCCCCACGGTTATTTTCTGGTCCGGAAAGT
Source organism: Emys orbicularis (assembly GCF_028017835.1). NCBI lineage: Eukaryota > Metazoa > Chordata > Testudines > Emydidae > Emys > Emys orbicularis. The sequence goes on from NC_088684.1 coordinate 118,422,735, forward strand.
AAGTCCCTTGCTGCAGCCGTTTAAACAGATTGGTGTTCCTGAAGACGCGAGCGTCATGAACCCTTCCCGGCCAGCCCACATGGATGTTGGTGAAACGTCCCTTGTGATCCACAAGTGCTTGCAGCACCATTGAGAAGTACCCCTTGCGGTTTATGTACTGGGTACCCTGGTGCTCCGGTGCCAAGATAGGAATATGGGTTCCATCTATTGCCCCACCACAGTTAGGGAATCCCATTGCAGCAAAGCCATCCACTATGACCTGCACATTTCCCAGAGTCACTACCTTTCGTAGCAGCACCTCCGTGATTGCTTTGGCTACTTGCATCACAGCAGCCCCCACAGTAGATTTGCCCACTCCAAATTGATTCCCGACTGACCGGTAGCTGTCTGGCGTTGCAAGCTTCCACAGGGCTATCGCCACTCGCTTCTCAACTGTGAGGGCTGCTCTCATCTTGGTATTCTGGCGCTTCAGGGCAGGGGAAAGCAAGTCACAAAGTTCCATGAAAGTGCCCTTACGCATGCGAAAGTTTCTCAGCCACTGGGAATCGTCCCACACCTGCAACACTATGCGGTCCCACCAGTCTGTGCTTGTTTCCCGGGCCCAGAATCGGCGTTCAAAGCCTATAACCTGGCCCATTAACATCATAATCTCCAAAGCACCGGGGCCCGCGGTCTCAGAGAATTCTGTGTCCGTGTCCATGTCCTCATCACGCTGGTCGCTGCGCTGCAATCGCCGCCTCCTCCTCCTCCTCGCCTCTTGTTTCTGGTCCTGTGTAAGCATAAACTCCACGAGAAAGCGCGAGGTGTTTATAATGTTCAAGACTGCGTTCTGGAGCACAACGGGATCCATGCTTGATGCAGAATGGAGTCTGCAGAGTTCACTCAGGAAAAAAGGCGCGAAATGGTTGTCTGCCGTTGCTTTCAGGGAGGGAGGGGGAGGCTGTACCCAGAACTACCTGCGACAATGTTTTTTGCCCCATCATGCACTGGGGTCTCAACCCAGAATTCCAAGGGGGGTGGAGACTGCGGGAACTATGGGATAGCTATGTAAAAGCTACCCACAATGCAACGCTCTGGAAATCGATGCTACTATGGTAGCTTGGACGCACACCACCGAATTAATGGTGCCTAGTGTGGCCGAATACATTCGAATTTATAAAATCGGTTTCCTAAATTCGAATTATATAAATTCGAATTAATCCTGTAGTGTAGACATACCCTTACACTGAGAGAAATAAACATGCATTTATACCTGATGGACCTGATGTCCCATATGTGTAGTGCTGTCCTGCAGAACTTTCCTTATAAAGCCTTCTTCACTCACACAAGCATTCCCTTGCAGCAGGATTCTAGGGTGAAATGAAGCCTTCTTGGAACAAATACTCAGGGTAAGAGCAACGGGTAAGGGAAGTTAACAACATGGTGAGGGAGAGAAAAGGATGAGGGTAGCTGGCTGTTCAACCTGCTTCAGAAAAGCAGATGGTAAAACAGAAGAGCCGTTTGTTCACCAAGCCAGCTGCTGAACAGCCACACCCTTGTCTGTGATCATATTCTAATTCCATGGAATTTAGACCTGGCCTACACTTAAAAGTTAGGTTGACATAGCTGTGTTGGTCAGGAGTGTGGATTTTTCACACCCCTGACTGACATATCTGTACCGACCTAACTAGCAGTGTAGACGCAGCTGTGTCGACAGAAGAATGTTTCCATCGAAGTAGCTATCATTATTTGGGGAGGTGGTGTTCCTACACAATTGAAAAACCCCTTCTGTCAGTGTACGCTGTGGCCTGGCCTACACTAAAAAGTTAAGTTGACTCAGATACATGGCTCGGGTGAGAAAAATCCACATCCCTGAGCAACAGCGTTAACCTGATCTAATCCCCAGTGTGACTATCACTAGGTTGACAGAAGAATTCTTCCGTCGATCTAGATACCAACTCTCGGGGAGGTAGATTACCTACACCGATGGGAGAACCCCTCCCGTCGCTGTAGTGAACATCTAAGCAGACGCACTACAGCAGTACAGCTGCAGGACTGCAGGTGTGCTGCTCTCGCATTTCAAGTGTACACAAGCCCTGTGTCAGTGCTGTGGGGTTATGCTGGTATAGCTATGCCAACATAGCTGTATCCCATTTCAGGGTTGCTACTTTTTATTGGACCAACATATATGCAAGCAGAACAGAAGATTTTAGGCCAAAGAATCACCCTTTTTATGTTTTGGCAGTTTATGAAGCTGTGTTTTTTGTTTTGCACTAAAATTTGTGTGCACGTTGGTCCACTAAAATATGACATCAGCTTCCTTTGTGAATATTGACAATAGTGTTCTAAAATGCTTTTCGTTTTCCAAATTCTACCTTTTTAAAAACATGCTGTGTCATCAGTGCCATCTTCCAATCCATTGTTGTTGCTGGAATTAATCAATGTGATAGACCAGCGTTTCTCAAACTGGGGTCTGTGAAGGGTCCGCTGGCCCCGCTGATGAACTCCTCCCTGTCCCTTCTGCATGCCGGGGAACAGCTGTTCAGTAGCGTGCAGGAGGCGCGTAGGGTTGCCAGGTGTCTGGTTTTCAACCGGAACACCTGGTCGAAAACAGACCCTCCCCAGCCTAGTAAAAATGAGCAAGTGAGTGAGGGTGTGGGAGAGCAAGTGATGGAGGGATGGGGGATGGAGTGAGTGGGGCAAGGCCTCGGAGAAGGGGTGGGGCAAGGGTGTTCAGTTTTCTGCAATTAGAAAGTTGGCAACCCTACAGAGTTGGCCTGGGGGGGAGGAGCGGGGATGGGGTATGCTCGGGGGGAGGGGCCAGAAAGAGGGGGGGAAGAGGAGGGGCTGGTGTGGGGCGGGAAGAGGAAGGGCGGGGTGGGACCTTGGGGGAAAGGGTGGAGGGGGGGGCAGGGTCTGGGGCTGAGCATGGGGCTTAGGGGTCTAGGGTGACCAGATGTCCCAATTTTATAGGACAGTTCCGATATTTGGGGCTTTGTCTAATATAGGCGCCTGTTACTCCCCACCCCTGTCCCGATTTTTCACACTTGCTGTCTGGTCACCCTATAGGGGTCTGTGAAAAATTTTAAATCAAAATGGGGGTCCTCGGGTTGTTAAAGTTTGAGAACCGCTGCGATAGACTGTATAGGGTACACCGCCAGAAATGGTTTTTCATTGGCTGAAAAATTCATTCTGGTGGCTTACCTGCTTCTTCCTGCTTCATTTACCCAAAAAGTCTGAAAAGATCAGAATGAGTGTTAGTTTTTCATGAATAATGTTTGAAATTTTCATGGAAAAAATTTCACTGAAATTTCAAAAATTTAAAATAATTCTACCAGCCCTAGCAAATGTTATTAACTTTCCTGTTTCTTCAGAACTTAGATGAAAGGTTCTCAAGCCTCATGCTTGAAATACACTAACTGATCACCAGTTGGTATTAGAAATACATCTCTTACATAGTGGTATTATTGCAAAACTAGGTGCATTATGAGTAGGGCCGTACCAAATTCACAGCCATGAAAAACGCGTCACGGACCATGAAATCTGTTCTCCCCCTGTGAAATCTGGTCTTTTGTGTGCTTTTACCCTATACTATACAGATTTCATGGGGGAGACCAGCATTTCTCAAATTGGGGGGTCCTGACCCAAAACGGGGGGAAGGTTGCAAGGTTATTTTAGAGAGGTTGAAGTATTGCCACCCTTACCTTTGCACTGCCTTCAGAGCTGGGCGGTCAGAGAGCAGTGGCTGTTGGCTGGGCGTCCAGCTCTGAAGGCAGCACCCCACCAGCAGCAGCACAGAAGTAAGGGTGGCAATACCATACAATGCCATCCTTACTTCTGTGCTGCTGCCTTCAGAGCTGGACGGCCAGAGAGTGGCGCCTGCTGACTGAGGGCCCAGCTCTGCAGGCAGCAGTGCAGAAGAAAGGGTGGCAATATTATGCCATCCTTACTTCTGCGCTGCTGCTCGCAGTGGCTCTGCCTTCTGCGCTGGGCTCCTGGCCAGCAGTCACCACTCTCCAGCTGCCCAACTCTGAAGGCAGCACTGCCACCAGCAGCAGCACAGAAATAAGGGCAGCAGTACCACAACCCCACCCCTACAATAACCTTGTGACCCCCCCAACTCCTTTTTGAGTAAGCACCCCTACAGTTACAACCCTGTGAAATTTCAGATTTAAATAGCTGAAATAATTAAATTTACAATTTTTAAAATCCTATGACCGTGACATTGACCAGAATGGACCATTAACTTAGTAGGGCCCCAATTATGAGGATTTTACACCTCTGAAGCATTTGACTTTGGCCATTCTCAGAGACAGGTGCTGGATTAGATGCATTATTGATCTGTTTCAATATGGCAGTTCCTGTGTTTCACTTAATTCTGCCAGTAATTTAAACAAAGTTAGGTATTTTCCTTGCAAGAGCAAGGAAATTCAAAAGTAAGGTTGGGGCACTTATCTTTAATTCAT